>NC_142625.1:5119374-5424833 GCF_059453375.1 Lepisosteus platostomus
TGAGGCTTGAGACTGCAGCTCAAAAGCACAGGAAACAAGGCAGGACTGAGAGCACCCAAGTACTCTTCCTGTGGATGGGCAGTTAGCTGCAGGAACATGAGGAAAGTCCAACAAACCTAGACTGTGTGTTCCATGAAACCCACAAACATTGAAAAGGGTTCGAGATGGGAACAGAGGAAAGAAGAGGTGTGTGAAGCAACATGTAGTCAATGAAAGTGCAAACAGTAAACATATTCCAAACTGAAACAAGAAACAAGCCTTGATTTGTTTAAATTATTGTAGATTTTGGGTATTGCATATTTCAAATTATTGTATATGATCTCGTGCATTCATCCAAAGTAATTCAAATGCCATGCCTCTGAACTGTAAAAATGTACATAGTGCATATACATTGAATTCACCAAAGTTTGCCATTATGTTTACATGATATAGGCTTCAAACTGTGACTGCTGCTTCTACTGCCGCCTACTCACCAATGAAAATGTTCAACTGCAGACTTTCAACCACCTGCTACTGCCTTTATTCCGAATTTCCTTCTCGTTTTTTTGTCGCATCGTCACAGATTCCGCGAACATGCTTCTGAAGTACGCCTTGCTGCAACTGAAACTGAATTATTTCCTTGAAAAAAAATCCATGTATGATTATTTCTTTCTGTTTCTTTCCTTCGTCCACTTGCCAAGTCTCTATCCCTGCCTCTCGGCGCAAGGCTGCAAGATCATCCCGCATCGGCGCCGACCTCAAAAATATACTCCCTCTACCCTGCCTAGAACCCACTCCGCTTCCCCCCAGATCCCCGAGACTGGTCAGATCAGCACTACTAAACACCTGCTCTGTGAAACATAAGGCTCCTCTTATGTGACTTTATTACTGAAAGAACATGTTGAATTTCTGTGCTTAACCGAAACCTGACACAGACAAAATGATGGTCTCCTGTTCAACCAGCTAGCCCCTCCAGGGTATGGATTGTTTGACCTCCCTCGTCTCTCAGGCAGAGGCGGGGGCGTCATTGTTATTTATAATCTTCCTTACAGTTTAAGTCCTGTTACTGCACCTCTTCTCTCTTCTTTTGAGTGTCTTGTTTTAAATGTCTCTGTTCCCCACTCTCCCATCATTGCCACGGTTTAAAGACAACCCAGACCTAATAAAGCCTTTTTAGGTGAGTTTACTGATTTACTTTCATTTTTATGCCTCCGATTTAAGAGGATCCTTATTCTTGGGGACTTTAATATACACATTGACTCAAGGTCTTCCAGTTTAGGTAAGGAGTTTCTTGATCTGTTGGGATGCTTTCATCTAACCAAGCTTGTTCATAGCCCAACACATAAACAAAGGACAAAACTTGATTTATTCATTACAAATGACTCTTTTGTTTCTCATTTCTATTCCCTCTCTGACCACATAGCTATTCTGTTTCTAATACTTCCCCCTCATGCTCCACAAGTTTTCACAACTGGCGATCGTTTGATCAGCCTAGATTCACGTGTTCTGTTCTGTCCTCCTTATCTTGTTTCTCTTCCTCTGACCCTCTAGAGGACAAAATACATTTGCTCAATAGCACTTTTTTATCTACCTTGACACCTTTGCTCCTCTAAAAACTCAAAACACCTCTTTTTCTCGCTCTGCTCCCTGGTACACCGACCATCTGCGATCTGTGAAGGCAGCCTCCCGCAAACTTGAGCATAGGTGGCGTCTTTCTGGACTAAATTATCCAGAATTATCCAGAGTACATTATCAGGCTTGAAGAGATTACTTGTCTGAATATAAGGATACGATAGAGTCTGCTAGCTCAACCTTCTTCTCTCACAACATTGAAAATCACCATAACAACCCCAGACATCTTTTCTCCACCATCAACAGACTGCTCAAGCCAAACTGCCCCACCACATTACCTGCCTCATCGCAAGTTTGCAACACATTCTTAGATTTCTTTAGTTCTAAGATCGACAATATACAGCATCACATTCTCTCCACTACGCACATCATTCCCACACCTCCTCCCTCCTCATCCAACTTCTCTGGTTCCCTTCTCTCCAGCTTCTCTCTTCTTGACTCAGCATCCCTCAATAAACTAGTTACACATATGAAACCCACCACTTCTATTTTAGATCCCATTCCCACCACTTTATTTCAGTCCTGTTTCTCTTTTCTCTGTCCTATTGTCCTCAATACTATAAATGGATCCTTGAGCAATAGTGTTGTACCAAAGGTCCCAAAACTGCTGCCATTACCCCCATGTCAAAAAAATCTAAATGGCTCTCGACAGGCTTAAAAATTTTCGCCCCATCTCCAACTTACCCTTTCTTGCAAATATTCTAGAACGTACTGTCACACTTCAGTTACATAACCACCTCATGACAAACAACCTTTTCGAACCCCTCCAATCTGGCTTCCGTCAACTTCACAGCGCAGAAACTGCCCTGGTCAAAGTCACTAATGATCTTCTAATAACTTCTGATTCTGGTTCTCTTTCTATACTCATCCTTCTTGATCTCAGTGCTGCTTTTGACAGTGTAGACAATGACATCTTACTTTCTCGTCTTGAGACTGTGTTTGGAGTTTCTGACACTGCTCTCAAATGGTTCAAATCTTACCTCACTGATCGCTGTCACTTTGTCTCTCTTAATGGGTACAGGTCTTAAATTGGTCTTGTTAAGTCTGGTGTTCCTCAAGGCTCAATACTGGGCCCTTTGCTCTTCAGCATTTACATGTTCCCACTTGGTCAGCTTTTAAGATCACATGGCCTCAGCTATCATTTTTGCTCTGACAATACTCAAATATACATCCATACCCAACCTGACACTGATGTGGCTGTCTCTATTCTATCTAATTGCATCTCTGACATAAAAATTTGGATGACTCAAAACTTCCTTCATCTTAACTGCGACAAGACTGAAGTCATGCTTACTGGCACCCCCCATCAACTCCGTAAAGCCAGTCCTGTAACCCTATCTGTAGATGGTTCTGTACTTGAGCTTCAATCAAAATTGAAAAACCTGGGAGTGATATTCAATTCTGGCTTAACATTTGACCCACATGTGCAGCATATTGTCAAAACATCTTTTTTTCACCTCAGAAATATTGCTAGACTACACCCTATGCTATCACTAACTGTGGCTGAAAAGCTGATCAACACATTTGTGTTCTCTCGAATTGACTACTGTAATGCTCTACTCGCTGGGGTATCTAAATCTACTTTGAACAAACTGCAGTATGTCCAAAATTCGGCAGCCAGAATCCTGACCAGGTTTAGTGCAAATGATCACATTACTCCTATCCTGGAGTCCTTAAACTGGCTTCCTGTCAAATTCCGTGTGGACTTTAAAATCCTCATGCTCACCTACAAGGCTCTGCATGGCTTGGCACTTCAGTACCTGTCTGAACTATTATCACTCTACTCCCCACCTCATAACCTTCGCTCTTCTAATTCTGCTCTCCTTACTGTCCCCCAAGCCCGTCTACATTGTATGGGTGACGGGGCCTTCTCATGTCATGCCCCCAAGCTCTGGAACTCTCTGCCCAAGGATATCAGAGAGTCACCTTCTCTAAACTCCTTCAAATCCAGACTCAAAACCACATTCTTTAGAAAAGCCTTTACTTAACTGTTCCATTCTTCACCCCTCTGCTCTTCTTAGTACCACCATCCACGGTCTCCTCTATATATTGTAATTGTGTTTTATCTTGTGTATTATTTTTATTTATTGTTGTTGTCATTCTGTAAAGCACTTTGAGAAGCCACCTTTAAAGGCGCTATATAAAATAAAGTTTATTATTATTATTAAATACTGGCTGGTGGAGCTCGGCTAGCCCCGTCCGGTCAGCAAGAAAACACAAAGGCTAAGGCATGAGAGACCAAGGACAGGACTCTGTTGAACACTGCGCCTCGTGTGGAAAGAAGAACTGGCCTAGCGCAGCGGTGAAACTGTCCACCTGGAGTGTCGGCCACTGCGGTGTCGCTCTCATGGCTGTGGAGCGGATCACTACGGCCAGCCTGCTGGTGTTGTACACAGTGCAGGCAGACTGAAGCACAGGAAAGGGATCTGCAGGAAAAACCAGGTGCAACACAGGGATGAGCCACCAAAGACCCCATCTGTGGTCTGTCCAGTAGGCTTCTCTGGGCAGAGGGGTCTGACAGGAAACTCCAGTCAGAGGGCTCCAGGCCGACTCAAGATGCTTCAACGATTCGACCTCATGGGGCAGGTCAGGCATGCGCTGTCGGCACAGTTTCCCAGTAGACATCACTCCAAGGAAGCTTACGGATGCGGACGGAACCAGAGGCCCAGGTGCCATTTGGACAGGCTGACGGAGACATCTCTTGAGAACGGGTCCCGCTTATGACCCGTCCTCTGGTCTTGTCTCAGCTCCAAGACGTACCTGTAGCCTGAGAAGGGAACGAGAAGGGCTCAGCAGGGGGCAATTCAGGTGGAGCCCAAGAGAGGCAGGCCAACGCCACTGAGAGAGGATCTGCGTGCTCTGAGGAGGGGCTCCTCCCGAGAGCAGGCCAGCGCGTGCTGTAGAGGCTCTGCCGGCAGCGTCAAGCACTGAGACCTCCGTTCCTCTCGCAAGATCCGGAGGGGACAGCACAGAGCTCCTAGACAGAGCCCGAGGAACAGACTCCTGGAGGCTCTGCTGGGACCTGGAAGGCAGCCCTAGAAAAGAAGAGGAGAAAGGGTGTGTGCTGCACTGGAAGTGGGTTAGGAGTGAGGCCGAGGCAGCCTAAGATGAGCCCCAGGTGCCGGATGGTGTGAAGGCAGTCCGCAGAGAACACAGGGAAGGACTGCTTCAAGTGAAGGCTGTGCTTGCAACAGGGCTAGAAACTCAGCCTCTTCCCTGTCCTGCACAGGTCTTCTACATTCTTCCTCCATTCTGCCCATTCTCTTCACACTGTGGCAAGGAGACGGGCTTCACACAAGCAGGTTAAGCAAAGTCGCCATGACTAATAAACAATTTCAATACACATAAGTCTTGAGTACTGGTACTGCTAGTGAGCAGGGTGCTAACAATAATATGCACCCCCTGTCTGAAGCAGGTTTAATTCTTTTTGCTATATCTTGTTTGCAATGTTCTTGCTAAAGGATTCCTTACTCTGTTTCCTTACACACACAAGTGGTCCTTCACTACTGAGGGTCAGTAAAAACGCAAAGTCTAATTTTAGAATTAAATTTCAAAACTTAAAAAATACAAATTAATTTAGATGGTATGCAGAAAGAAACGGACTGCACACACTGCTGGGTTATTTCAAAAACAATATTCAGACCAATTATACAAATCAAATGAGATTAAATATCAGAGGGATCAAGATGTTTTTAAATGCATTCATTTTTCATATGTCTGACAAAGGAGGAAAACATATAGCCATATAGTAATCCAAAGTAAAACCCTGGGTCCTGGCCAAATTGCCCCCTGGCCTTTACCAATAATCATCTCTGAATTGGCTTCATCACTCTAGTCTCCTCCCCACTGGGAGCTGCTGTATGGGAGCATTCTGGCGCACTATCTGCCATCGCATCATCCAGGTGGGGCTGCACACTGGTGGTGGTGGAGGGGATCCCCATTACCTGTAAAGCGCTTTGAGTGGAGTGTTCAGAAAAGCGCTATATAAGTGTAAGTAATTATTATTAATTAAAATTTACTGATGGCATGGATCTGTACTTTTGGGAGCACGGCTTCTAGCTTTGTACAATAGATGTATAATTTTGTCCATTCTTCCTGGGCGAAGCTCTATAAAGTTATTTGGGCTTAACTGATGGACTGCAATGTGATAATATAATGTAGCCAGCACTTTTCTTGGCTGGTTTAATCGTGCTGGTTGTTTTTCTGGCTTGTGCCAAAACAATACAATTTACAGGCCTCTAATCTTCCTTAAGTTTTAAATACTTTCAGCAGCTGTCAGCCATCTTGTATAGATTATGTCCTATTGAAAACTGTCATGAAAAAAAATGTGGGAACTTCACAAGGGAGAATATTTTTACAAGGCTCTGTAAACAGATCTTTGGATCTTTTAAACCACAGTTAAGAAACAAACATTGCTTGCAATAAGTTCTGGTAAACCTGTCATGGTTTCTGTGTCAATGTCAGCAAGCAGTTTGCTTCAAGGGAAAGTCTGCAAACCCTGTGATCCCAGCTGGGGTATAGATAAGGCTGTGGGTGCAATTCGTGATTATGCAACAGTAGCAACTCTTTTCCTTATTATCAAACGTCTGCCATTCATAATGCAGAGCTTTTCTTTAAAATCCTAAAATACTTATCTAGAATAATGATTTATTTTTTTGGACAATGAAACATGGTACAAATGTGACAACTGTGACAGGGTCACCTAGCTGAAAAAGTGCCTTTTGTTTTCAGGTTTAAATGCATTTCCACTCTGTCTCCGCTGGTGTCCCCTGCTTCACTGTTTATTCTGAAGGCCACCCTGTTGACTTTGGCAATGTCTTTGAAGATTTTGGATACGGTAGTTCTCGATTTACTGTCAGATGCGCTGAAGTTGAATATATTCTCACCTACTGTAATATATCTCCTGTCTTTCTCACCTAATATATCTCCTGTCTATCTCACCTAAAATATCGGCAGAGTTTTCTCTTTCACAGTCTCCACCAGTTCAGCTGTCATCCTCTATTTTTTCCCAGCAGCTGTCTCATCTGGGGCTTCGGCTTACTTACTTTAATCCCACAGCTTTCACATGCCTTTTCCAATCAGGCTATTTTTGCTCCAGCACTCTCACTGCAGTTTACAGGCAGACTTTCTGCCACTGGAGCAATCTTAGTCTCAATATCTGGCTGCACCATCTCTCTGCTTTAACACCCTCACAGAAACTCTCTGCCACTCTGGAAAAACCCGAAGCAGCACCCTGATCTGAGATCTGCGCTTGGACCTCAGCAGCTGCAGCGTAACAGTACAGCTGAAGAGAGGTCTGTTGTATCTCACAATCCCTTTTTACAATTCACTAGTTAGGGGGAACCATCCAGTTCTAGACAGTTGTGGGAAAACAATAAAAAGACTGAACTTGTTAATCATGTAATGAAGAAGAATAAATTATAGCATGCTTAGTTGCATTAATGGACTATTTCAACCTGGTGCATCTCAGGGTCCAGCTGTTAATAAAACCTGAAAAATTCAAGTAGATTGAATTGATCAAACAATACAGGCACTTAGGTGGCTAAAATGATATATAGGAACTGCATTTTGTTACATCTAAACATCAGTGTATTTAGAATCACCTACTGTACCACATTTGGAGATAATGGGCTAAAACAGTCCTTTGACAGGAGTAGTCTGTGTAAAACATCATGTTTTGCCAATAGCAGGTGTCCATGGGAAAAGTATTACAACACATTTTGAAGGGAAAATCACAAGTACTGTAGCTTATATGGTTCTTAAAACTGGCTTCACTTTTAATAAAATGATAATAACAATTCCCAAAATAGAGGCATGGTTTAAGCTTGGTGAAGAAAATAATGGTTGTGAGGATTACACAAAGGACTGGCAGCTTGTCTACTGCTGATGGTGTGTCTAACATGATACTGAGATAAATAATCACAGAATAAAATGTGTATGGGCTACATACAGTACAACATCCTACCTCAGTACTAGAGTTGTAGAAGCCAGAGAAAACATGGTGATTAGGTGATTAAAAACACTTTGGAAGTCCAACACTATGATGTTGAAAGGATGTATGTTGAATCCTATACAATGTTTAGCTCCAGCTGTAGTCGATATATAATCATTATGCCAGCTGTGTGGACCAGAGATCTCAAAGTCGGTTCCTTGAAGGCCTAGCCTTTTTTGTTCTTTTTTGAGTAATGAATTAAACTGTTAATATTTTATTAACAGTAGGCAGACACCAGGTAACTTGGATCCTGGTTAGAAATATTCCAATTATGCAGTTCAATTAAATGCCAACTATGAACAGATGCAGCTGTTCCAAATGTGTGTCAAAACGTATTGCTTCAGTTAGCTATAAGTGCGCTATACTGCCCAGAGAGTCGATCAAAGGGATTGATCATCTGTGGTGAGTCAAATGTTAGTAAAACAGTAGCTTAGTTTAATCTGTTGTGCTACTTCTTTACATTTATTTAATGTGGGATATTAATATAGAATGATATAACTAAGGGAACATTTGGGTAGCTAAAAAAGAAAAATCAAAAGTATGATAAAGATTCTGAACATTATTAATATTAATTTTAATAATATAAATATATTATATAGTTGGTTGTGGCACCTTAAAATAAGGTACACAATAGTATTCCACCTCCCTCATATACATTTTCTGCATCAAATTCTTTAATTTAGTCACGTGCAGTAGGTATTTAGCAAAATGTTTTGACATGCTGGTTCTAACACGAACACTTGCTCTCATTGTGATTCCAAAGGAAAATTAAACACTTGCTGTTGCTGTTGCAAAAGACTGTAGCAAATGGAAACAGCAATGCTTGTTTACCAAATGTAAATACTGCAGTAGTGAGTAAAGAAATCCAGTTAATGTTTGGGGGAGGGGCTAAATATAAAATAAATATAAATAATAATGATAAGATCATTAATGTTCAGGATTTTGTAATAAATCCAATCATTTTTAATTATTCATGACATAATCTGTCTTACATGTTTAAAGTTACATTGTTAGACTTTATACTATCGTTTATACTATAGTATTCTTAATAGACTCCTATTATTTTAAAGTCAAAATAAGAGCAAAAGACTAATTACTACACTTTATGAATTAGTAATTTCTAATTACTTACTAAGGGAAGACTAATTATATTCCATATTTAGTCAACTAGACTAAATTAAAAGTAGTGTTTAGATGTTTTAGGCGACCTGACTAAGACTATGACTAAATCTTAAACTGGTGACTAAATTAACATAGCCTGGGTAAAACATGTGAAGGACTTTTTTTCTCCCAAATATGACATTTCATCTCCTACAGGTGACTTTTCTTCTCCTACACTGCACTTCACATACTCCCCTTGTAGACAGCAGGCTTCATCAAATACATATGTGTCCAGCCCAGTAAGCAGCATAAACCTTTGCTGTTTAGAAAGAGGTTACTTTCCAAAACTATTTTGCATACAAACAGTTGTAGTTGCAGACATTTTCAATGAAATATGTCATGCATTTAGCTTAGTATAGTGCGACCCGCTGCATTTTATCATCTTTAGTTAACTCCAAAAGGTGGTATATCTCAACAACAGACTATGTGTTCACTGTACAGGATGTTATTGATTGCCCTACTTTTCAGAAATTCATTTAAAAGGGACACGTGTGTCAAAGAGCGATATGCCAATTCTTGGCTGGCGGCCAAGTTGCTTTGTCAAATACAGACACTCCCAGCTTCATTTTTTTTTGCCTGCAACAGCCCTGGGGTTACAGTTTTATGCTGGTTTCCCTGCTACCCCAAATATAAAATCCTGGCTGGGCCACTGCTGACAGCTGCTGAAATGGGCAATTAGAATAACAGGTTTCTGTGTGGATTTACAGGATAAAGACACCTTAGCAACATATTGATGGGAGGTAGGGATATGCTAAGATTCACGGTTTTGTAATAAATTGCTTTTTTATATATTCATGGCAAAATATGTCTCACATACTTTTAAGTTACATTGTTACTTAAGCATTAAAAGAAAACATCAATTATTTAATGCGTATGTAAACCTGAAGAAAACACATCACATTCACAACAGACTGTAAAAAAAACAATTTTTTAGATATCTGGCTGAGGAAACACGCTTTGTGAAAATGCCCCATGGTGTCAGATTTTCTACAGTAACTCTATGTAGGTAATTACTGTATATTATATAATGTATATTATTATTAATTTCATATTTAATATACTGTGATATATATAATGAATAAGATGTCAATATAGTATACATATTAATGTATTTTATTATTAAGAAAATAGTCTTTATTAGCCCTAAGGGGCTATTTGTTAAAAATACATCTTGCACATTGGCTGTGAATTGAACTCAGACCTCCTACATGGCAGGTGAGAATTCCACCACTGAACCCTCAAGGCATCACTCTGTTGGGAGGGGCTAAACTAAAAACCACTACATTTCATTTACCAAAGAAGCAAATGTACCTGAAGTTCCTTGATATGACTGAATGGAAACTTACACAAATTTACTGAGAAACACTGGAGGTTTTCCTTGAAGAAAACCCTTTCATGTTAGTTCAGACCAGTTTAGTTCAGTCGTATCGGCTCCAGTGCAACTCACAGCACACAAATGCAAGTCAGTCTTTGAAAGTCATTCAGGTTTCTTCTAGCCTCTTTTTTATGTGCCTACAGACTAAGTCTGGAGCCGTGGTAGTTCTGACTTTAATTCAGATTTAATTCGGCTTTAATTCC
Organism: Lepisosteus platostomus; assembly: GCF_059453375.1. Classification (NCBI taxonomy): domain Eukaryota; kingdom Metazoa; phylum Chordata; class Actinopteri; order Semionotiformes; family Lepisosteidae; genus Lepisosteus; species Lepisosteus platostomus. Next base: position 5,129,717 of record NC_142625.1, read on the forward strand.
TTCCAGACGGCTCCCAGGTCCACTCAAATGAGGGGTTAATCCTTCTGGGGGTAATAGGCCGGCCAGAGCGTGATGCTGACCACATCGCCTCTACCTCCAGTGTCAGATGGTCAAGAAAAATGGTGGCCCTTGCCCTCCATTCCCCATGGGCCTTTATGGCCTGAAAAGGGGACCTACCTACCTATGAAAGTAGCCTATCAGTAGGGCTGGTAATAACTTTCTCATCCACTGCAGGTGAAGCCCTGTGAGTGAGATCCAATTCCCTACAGACCAAAGTTCCAGAAATTGGAGACATCTTTCTGAGGAGAAGAAGAGACTTCTATCTGTCTGCCAATCAGGTCAGCCATGATTAACAAAAAAATGACAACAACAATTTGGTCATTGTATAATAATGCAAAGGAACAAGTAATAGGTTTATTCCAGGCTGAAAAGAGAAGAGAGAAAACACAACGTTTCGGCCGTGGAGCCTTCTTCAGGTGTATAATTATGTCCATGTTTTCTTTCTACTTTCAGTTCATGCACCTATTGAGCTTGTAAAGATGGGAAATGAACAGGGAACACCCGTATGTGACTGGGATAGTGCTCCTGATGCCCTGTGGCCCAATTGGATGGCTGACATCTCTGACGGCAAGTCTGTGGCTGAGCTCTCAATTCCTGGGACACATAACACCATGGCTTTCTATGGAGGCGCCTTGGTTGAATGTCAGAGATGGCCTCTCTCTCAGCAATATAAGGCTGGCATACGTTTCGTTGACATTCGATGTCGACATATTGAAAACAATCTCACCATCCACCATGATCTAGTTTATCAGCAAGCGGTTCTGGGGGATGTGTTTCGAGACACCATTGCGTTCCTGAAAGAAAACACAGGAGAAGCGATTCTCATGCGTATAAAAGAAGAATACTATGAAACAGGCTGCACTAACTCTTTTGACGAAACTCTGAAAAACAAAATTGAGGCGTATGGCCAATCAAATTTCTGGGTGGAAAACCAAGTCCCAACCCTTGGTGAAGCACGGGGAAAGATAGTTATTATAAAAAACTATCCCTGTGCTTCTGTTGGCATTAACTATTGGTCATTAGATATTGCAGATGATTACCATGTTCCAACAATTTTTCACACCCCACAGAAGTGGTCAGGAGTGAAGGACCACCTAGAAAAGGCAATGTATGGCGATTACTCCCAGATCTTTCTGACCTTTGCTTCAGGGTCGAGTGGTGGGGCATACCCTAACGCAGTTGCTGATAGAGTCAATCCTGAGCTCTACTACTACTTGAATGGATTTGGAGACCAAACGATTCGTTGGGGAATCATAGTAATGGACTTCCCAGCTTCAATACTTGTCCACAAGATAATTCAAAGCAATAAATAACTACTGGAACCAAGAAATGCATAATAAAGGGATCACTGCTGTCTGATACCCCTGTTTGGTTTTATGCTTTGCTCTAGATTTATAGACAATACAGTTTAAAATGCTGCAATACTGAAGTAAAGGCTTGAAAATCTGAGTTGAACTCTTAACAGCTGTCTGATTTAGTTCTGGCTATGTTAACATACATAAAGTAAAAACGCACCCAATAACTACTTAATAATGGTTCTTAATAAGTGTTCTTAGTGTTGGCATTACCTAAAAATAGCAAGGTTGCATCTGAAGAAAATAATCTTTTATTCTGAAACAGTGGTGTTCATACAAAATTGACCATTCCTTCTGTATGTACTTTGTGTTTGTTAGAGCCATTTTATAGGTGTTGTTTTTGCAATTAAAGATTAAAGACAGCTGTTGCATTCATCTTTGTCACTTCACTTTATTGTGCATTCTTGATTCGTGATTGTGGTGATCATACTGAAAAAGAAAGCATTAAGCATGAATTAGCTCTTTGCCGCTGGTCTGTTAAGCATAGAAGCATAGAAGAAGTGTCAATGTAGTCATGGCCAGATGCTCTAACCTCTTAGGCTGCATCCTTGGAATTTCAGGAGATGTATCAAGACCCAAGATCACCCTCGACATTGGATCTCATCTTCCATCATCTCTCAGTGATAGACTTATTTCTTTATGGAGCCTCTACATTTATTTACCAATTACATCTTTTCACACCTTTTCCCCAGGACACTCTTTCTCACCTGCTCTGAACACGAGCTCAATGTAATCCATGATCTGCCCCTTCCTCAGGCGATTCGACATGTCCTTCCTGGCCTGGCGAGAGGCCATCCTCAGCTCCTCTGTTGTGGCTCGTTTCATTCATACTGGTCAAAAGTCCCCATTCATATGTTGCACACCAGAGGGATCCCACTATGGTATTGACAGGAGACACTGGGCACTGATTTGGGCCGAACTGGCCTGTTCCCAGTAACCCATCATTATTGCGGAAAACTGGGCCTCCATGGGGATTTGGGCTTTATTGAAGATACCATTTTTGGATGGAGCCTGGGCCTGGTTGAAAACATAACCAGAAACTGGCTTTATTCCCCAGGAAAATAAAATAGACTGAACCTGGCTTTTGTTTTAATATTGTCTCATGGAATTTTATGCAAAGCTCTGTGTTGTTGCTTGCTCTACAGTTTTTCAAGTTCAACACTGTTGTAACAGAAGGAATAAGGTTCTTGATCCCGAGATGAAGTAAAACAGATGAGTTTATTGCATGCAAGAAACAACAAAACCGAAGTATTGTTCCCCGTACTGGTACAAACTTTTGGGTTATATAGTGTCTTCTTCTCCGTTTCTGACGTCACTCGGGCTGATGGTAAAGAGGGGAGTTCATGGTATTTGGCCAGTTTACGATGTCCTGGCCAAATGGTCAGTTTAAGATTACACCCAGGGGGGTTCCTAGCTTGCATCTGCAATCCTTATCAGTTAACCCCCTTTCCTGCCATAAACCCCAGCTTGTGATTTAGAAGTCTAAACCTCATACAGAAAGGATTAAATTCAAACCCCCGTCTTCACATCTTTCTTCATTCTCCCCTTATAAAATACGGCATACGTCAGTGTTGCCTATTTTTATACATACAATGTCAGGGCAGATCTTTCCTTTCTAGGTGAACAGGTATGTATTGCCATGACATTGTACGTTCCACGGTTATAGCAAGATGTGATACATGTTTTTGTGCACGTGATGGTTACAATTACACATATAAACAATACTCTTCCTACAAATAAACACTGTAAAAAGGTTCCACCCCAGGCCCCAAACACAGACTTTACCCAAGACCCAATTCCCCAATTTTCAGTATAATAGTCCTGATATTTCTGTCCCTCATTGTAAATGTGTTGGGCCAGATCTGAGACGTGCTCAGAATTATCAGGAATATATGTGCAGCATTCAGTGCCAATTACTGCACAAGTTCCTCCTTGGGCCGCCAGTACATAATCTAAAGCTAGTGGTTCTGCATGGCCACTGTTCTGAGGGCTACCATCTCATCATTAACAGCCTTCAGACTAGATGAGGTAGAATTTGCTAATTCCACTAAAGTCGAGGCCATTTGAATTAACTCTCGACTCAGAAAGTTCATGCCGGCTTGTTGGAATATTATACCTAAATAATATTCCCAATCAGCCAGTTTTCTTTGTGGTCTGTGGTTAGGTCCAAAGGGGCTGTGGGTTTGAACACGGATATGAGGAACCACATATCCTAAATAACATGAGCCAGACCACTGGGCTGGCAACCATGGGTAGGCTCATTTTCCACAAATGAAGTATGTTCCGTTTGGCGCTCCCCATGCCTCTGAAAATAAGAAGCTTATACCGAATTGTGGGGTGTGCCGATCCCATCCTGGAATTTGAAAGGTAGAGGTGGATATATTTGCAGCGATGGTAAGGTTGCAACGACTCCATCCAACCAAGTGCAGACCATTAGTGTGCTGAAAACATATGTTTCCCTCACGTTCCTTATTTAGAGTCAGGTATGGTGGTGTATGGCTTCTGTTATATTTAGGAGCATAAGAGCCTGTGAAACTCGTGGGCTCTAAGCCTCGCTCCTGTAGATATTGTGATGTTGTGCAGGTTAAAGTCGTGTTATGGCAACCCCCATAGTTTGTCATATTAAAATCTCCTAAATTATCCCTCCAAATGATCATGCCTATGACTTCCTCGAGACGCCAAGGAACGGCCCCCATAGGAAGTCCTCCCTGTACATATTTGAGTAATGCGGCACACACCCAGCAGGCACTTTGGTTGGTTTTCTTAGCTGTCAGATAGGAGAGGCCTAAAAAGGAATTAATTCCATGTTCTCCTTTGTGGGAATGATGATCATTAATCCCTGTGGAACATAGTCCTACAGCAACAATTATCGTTATTAACAGAAATGATTTCATTCTGAGTCTGTAACTGGGGATGAGGCTCGTCGGCAGTGTGACGCGTGGATCCAGCGATCTTTTCCTTCCACTCGAACCGCAGACTCGGTAGTCAACAGGATCTGGTAGGGTCCGTCCCACCTGGGCTGGAGAACCTGTGAGGGAAATTTCCTGATCCACACCCACTCTCCTGGGATGAGGTCGTGCCCTCCTTCAGGTGGTGGTCCCCATGCCTCCAGGACCTGCTCGCGGGCTCCTTGGGTGGCCTCTGTCAGCAACTTGCAATACTGTAACAGAGAATCAGTTAGTATACTCAAGCCTACTCTGTCATGTCCTGGAGAGTCACTCAGTCTCATGGGACGCCTCAAACGGGCTCAGCCCCACTATTCGATTTGTCCCAGCCCGGATGCTGCACAGTACGGCGGGCAATGCATCCACCCAGGGGATCCCTCCCAGGTGATACTTTGTCAATTTAGCTTTCAAAGTTCGGTTCACCCGTTCCACCATGCCAGAGGACTGCGGGTGATGAGGGCAATGCAGGTCCCATTTGATCCCTAGTAGGTCTGCCACCACCTGACACACTTTTCCAGTAAAATGTGTGCCCTGGTCTGAGTCTATGCGACACGGGAGTCCCCATCGGGGAATTACTTCTGTCACGAGATATTTGGCAGTTGTCTGCGCAGTCTCTCGTTTGACATGGACAGCCTCTACCCTAGAAAACTGGTCCACCATCATTAGGAGGCCTGTTTTCCCTTTACAGGGTGGCAGTGAACAATAGTCTATTTGCCAGTGTCTAAAGGGCCCCTCGGGTGCAGGACGTCGAAGATTAGGAGTCCGAACCGGCGGTGCTCCAGAGGCTTTTTGGCACTCTCCACAGCATTGTACCACATCAGCTGCGAAGGGTGTGAAGCCTGTGCCCACCCAGCTCTGAGCAAAGCGTCGAGTCATTTGGCTAACACCTGGGTGCCCTGTGGAGTGTATTTGCTGTGCCAGGTAGGGCATTAGTTGCTTGGGGCAGGCGGGTCTGCCTGTACGCTGGCACCTCCAGGTCCCATCCTTCTGCAGCCCCACATTGCGTTCCATCCAGGTCCATTTCTCAATCCTTGGGGCCTGGGCCTGGAGCTCGCTGAGCTGTTCCGTCCGGAGTGCCTGCATGTTCACTGTGCAAACTGAAATAATCTGAAGAGGTTTTTCTATAGACCACTCCTCCCATTGCCCCAGGGCAATCTGACGTGCTGTCCAGTCTGCCAGCTTATTGCCCCTGGCCTCGGGAGTGTCCTCTCTGCTGTGGCCCTTACATTTGACTACAGCTACCTGCTTTGGGAGTTGGAGAGCCGCAAGCAGCTCAGACACCAGATCCGCATTCTTTACAGGAGTGCCAGCAGAGGTTAAAAAATCCCTATTACTCCATAACCTTCCAAAGTCATGGCATACTCCAAATGCGTATCGTGAGTCTGTGTACATTGTGGTGGTCTTGCCTTTTGCTAATTTACAGGCTTCCACCAAAGCTTTCAGTTCAGCTCGCTGTGTGGACGTGGGTACCTCAAATCTTCCCCCACATTGGATATCATGTTCTGTAGTTACAGCCCAACCCGCTTTCCTCTCCCCACTAGAATTTATGAATGAAGTTCCATCAGTGAAGAGGATGAGGTCTTCATTCCTTAGTGGTTGCTCGGCTATTTTGATGCCCTCATCTTCTCCCATTGCCCAAACATCACAGCTGTGTTCTAACATATAGGCTTCTGATGGGTCAGGTAACAATGTGGCTGGATTTAGAGCTTCTTCAAGTTCAATGGTAATATTTGGAGCCTCTAACAAAACCTGCCACTTGCTCCATCGTATCGCATTAACCTGACTGACCCGATTCAGGGACATGAGGGTGTGTACTGCATGTGGGCATCGAACAATCAGTTGTTGATCTAGCACTATGTTATTGACTGCCTGTACTGCTAGACAGCTGGCCTGAACGGCTCGTAGACATGGTCCCCAGCCCCTGGCTACCTCGTCCAAGGATCCAGAGTAATACCCTACCGGGCGGTACCTACCCCCATGTTCCTGTGTTAGTACAGCTGTCCAAAATCCATTCTTTTCACTTACGTAGAGGTAGAATGGTTGATCTGTCTGAGGAAACCCCAATGCAGGAGCCTGTAACAGAGTTTGTTTTAAATCATTAAAAGCGTGTTCAGCTTCAGGACTCCAAGCAATAGGATCAAGGGACCTCCCTCCCCCCTTTAATAGGTCTGTAAGTGGTTTGGCCCTTTCAGAAAAAGCATCAACCCAATTTCTATTGAAATTGCACAGACCCAGAAATGATCGGAGCTCTCTCACCGTATTGGGACTAGGGTGTGTTCGGATTGCCTGGGCCCGATCTTCTGTCAATTCCCTTTTTCCCTGACTAATCTTCTGTCCCAAGGAAATTACGGTGTCTAGGCATAACTGTGCTTTGCTATAACTAGCCTTGTGGCCTTTTTTAACCAAATGGTCGAGAATAATTTCCTCAGGAGACGCGATTCAAATATCATCCACATATTGGATAACAACGGAGGACACTTGAGGCAACACCCGGAGATGCCTCCGAAGTGCCATGTGATACACGGTGGGGCTGTTATGAAACCCCTGTGGTAACCTGGTCCAAGTATATTGTTCTCCATCTACAACAAAAGCGAACCAATCTTGTACCTCTGGGTGTAGAGGAACAGACCAGAACCCATTAGCCATGTCAATTACTGAAAACACCTGGTGCTCAGGGTTCAGTAGTTGAAAAATAGCAGAGGGGTCTGCTACCAAGGGGGTGAGACGGTTGATGTGTTGATTAGCTTTTGAGTAATCAACTGTGAATCGCCATGCTCCGCTGGCTTTCTTTACGGGCCGTATTGGACTGTTGCTTGTACTATGTGTTTTTCGTACAATGCCTTGAGCCAATAGTTTTTGTATTACTGGTCGAACCCCTTCCTCCGCCTCTTTGTTGATTTTATATGGCTTTGTGTATGGCGGGGATTTCCCAGTAAATGTGGCGGGTTCCATATCCAGAAGCCCGCATTCGTCCTTATCCATAGTCCAAATTGAATGCCCTTTTAGTTCGTCTTTTTGGAGGGACCAGATGTTTACCTCCACCCTCTCCTCATGTACGGTTAATGTAACCCCTTGTAGGTATTTCAGAGCATCCCATCCCAACAGATCTGGGGTAGGTCCTACCCACATGACAGCGTTAAATGTTACCTCCCCATCTCCTAGTCTAATCTTGAGTTTTTGAGTTTCTCTGAGTGTTATTCTATTGCCCCCTACACCAGTGGCCTCCAGCTCCCTCCCTGTGAACATGACACCACACCGTTTGGCTGACTGTTCAGATAAACAAGATAATTGAGCCCCAGTGTCCCATAAAAGTGACATTTGAATCCCATTAATCATGCATTGTAATTTGAGCTCTTTTTCACTCAGCTCCTAAGATAGGCGTAGGGAGGCCACTAGGGGGAGTCCTAGTTTAAAAGATCCCTGATAGCGCGTTTGTCTGCTTCGCTCAAATCCTGTAATTGTGACAACAGGCTTTTTTGCCCCTCTCGATACGAGGGATTGAAAGGGGGATCGCGGTATCTTCCAATCCTGCCTTCACTGGCTAATCGCTTTTTGCAATTCTTTTGCCAATGTCCGAAATTTTTACAATAATGGCACCGAGTTGTAATTTCGCCTTTTGGACTTAGTCGGGTGTCAGGGCCAGCTCCACCCTTCAGTATGGGGGGTGTCCACCCTGTTTGTATTGCCCGCACCTTAGCATACATATTTCTCTCGATTTGCCGTGCCATTTTAACTATTTCCTCAAATTGTTTGGTCGTATCTTGCCCTATTTCGGGCTCTTTTAACTGAAGGGCTTTGGCTATATCAGGCTTAAGACCGCCCAAATAAATTTGTTTAATCACAGCAGAGGCGTCGCTATTCACATCATCTTCGTCACTTAGTCCTGAGCATTCCAGCCAGAGTGTGACGAAGCGGTCAGTGAAGTCAGCTACATCCTCGCTTTCTTTTTGCTGACACGCAGATATCTTTTTCCAATCTGTCTTTGGTGGATAATTTTGTTTAAGCCATCGCCAAACCCATTGCCATCGCCCTCCCCTGCCGTTATCCTCACACAATTGTTTAAGTTCTCCGACACGCTTTTCCCCTGTCCTTCTGAGGATCATAGCGGCAGTCAGGGGGGAGATACCATAAGTATCTTTTAATTCCTGAAGCGCACTCCAGGTTCGCTGCATCCCTAATTTTGGGTGCGGTACTTCTCTAGCCCACCGGTCAATATCCTCCGGTTTTGGATTTGATCGTATTGGGGGTTCAGGGAAGGTAGGTGCGAGAACGGACCCTCTCAATGGGGTGCGAGACGGAGTTAGAGTGGCGCTGTCATCAACGGCGCCAGCCCCTGCTACATCAAGTCCTTTCCCACTTCGAGTGAGAGTACAGATCTGCGGGCGCCCTCCCTCTAACAGGGGAGACCCTGATCCGTCTTTATCACACTCATACCAAGTGTTATCCCAATCAGACCCCCCATCTCCATATGGGCACTGTGGGAATTGATCCCAATTATTTTCGTTTCCTGCCTGTTTGTTCCCCTGTGGGAGAGCAGGATATAACTTAGTCGCTGGCTGTAGCACATTAACCTGTGCAGCGTGACCAGGAGCTAATTCCTTCTTTAGTTTCTCATTCTCCTGTTCTGTCTCTTTTAGCTTTTTTCCTAGTTCCTCTTTTGCCGCGAATAAATTATCTTTCCTCTCATTTAACGCTTTTATTTTTTCTGTGAACTCCTTCTCTTTTTTATCCCATTCTGATTTCTCCTTCATGCTAATCTGCCACCTCAGGTGTCGGCCGATCACCAGGGCTGCAGCTAAATCCTTGTTTTTGTTCCAATGTTCATACGCTTTTTTACAGGCATCTTCGCCCCAAACTCCTTCTGACAGACTCAGCTTCTTCCTATATTTTTCTTCCCTTTCAGTTAACTTACACTTTTCCGATATGTAATCAGATACTACCACCACTTTCTCAAACACCCAATTAGCACACATGTTTGGTTTCTTTAAGATTTACTTTTGTCGTGTGTGAGGTAACAGCTCATTCAGTAGGGGGATGTTTTCACTTGGAAAAACCTGTGCATTACTGCACTCATTCAGCTAAGGGCGTCTGTTACCTCCAGATCTAAATGCCTCTCCGAGACTTTAGAGAGGACTTACACCACACTGTTCACAGGTAAGGAACGAGACCTCGAAAACCCCCTTTCTTGATCAGTAATTCACCATCCCCAGAACGCCAGCATCGCTGCTTTTGCCCCGGGGTGGACTTACGCACTGAGCTCAATCAGGGCGATTCTCGGGTCTCAACGTCCTTTAAATCCTGCTACTTAATGCTTTGCTCTTTTATTATGAGGTGTGTTTATGTTTGTGTGTTTACCAAAAATCATACATACATATATACAGTGCCTTGCGAAAGTATTCGGCCCCCTTGAACTTTTCAACCTTTTGCCACATTTCAGGCTTCAAACATAAAGATATAAATTTTTTATTTTATGTGAAGAATCACCAACAAGTGGGACACAATTGTGAAGTGGAACGAAATCTATTGGATTTTTGAAACTTTTTTAACTAATAAAAAAATGAAAAGTGGGGCGTGCAAAATTATTCGGCCCCCTTGCGTTAATACTTTGTAGAGCCACCTTTTGCTGCGATTACAGCTGCAAGTCGCTTGGGGTATGTCTCTATCAGTTTTGCACATCGAGAGACTGAAATTCTTGCCCATTCTTCCTTGCAAAACAGCTCGAGCTCAGTGAGGTTGGATGGAGAGCGTTTGTGAACAGCAGTTTTCAGCTCTTTCCACAGATTCTCGATTGGATTCAGGTCTGGACTTTGACTTGGCCATTCAAACACCTGGATACGTTTATTTGTGAACCATTCCTTTGTAGATTTTGCTGTATGTTTGGGATCATTGTCTTGTTGGAAGATAAATCTCCGTCCCAGTTTCAGGTCTTTTGCAGACTCCAACAGGTTTTCATCCAGAATGGTCCTGTATTTGGCTGCATCCATCTTCCCCTCAATTTTAACCATCTTCCCTGTCCCTGCTGAAGAAAAGCAGGCCCAAACCATGATGCTGCCACCACCATGTTTGACAGTGGGGATGGTGTGTTGAAGGTGATGAGCTGTGTTGCTTTTACGCCAAACATATCGTTTTGCATTGTGGCCAAAAAGTTCGATTTTGGTTTCATCTGACCAGAGCACCTTCTTCCACATGTTTGGGGTGTCTCCCAGGTGGCTTGTGGCAAACTTTAGACGAGACTTTTTATGGATATTTTTGAGAAATGGCTTTCTTCTTGCCACTCTTCCATAAAGGCCAGATTTGTGCAGTGTAAGACTGATTGTTGTCCTATGGACAGACTCTCCCACCTCAGCTGTAGTTCTCTGCAGTTCATCCAGAGTGATCATGGGCCTCTTGGCTGCATCTCTGATCAGTCTTCTCCTTGTCTGAGCTGAAAGTTTAGAGGGACTCCCAGGTCTTGGTAGATTTGCAGTGGTCTGATACTCCTTCCATTTCAAGATGATCGCTTGCACAGTGCTCCTTGGGATGTTTGAAGCTTGGGAAATCTTTTTGTATCCAAATCCGGCCTTAAACTTCTCCACAACAGTATTACGGACCTGCCTGGTGTGTTCCTTGGTCTTCATGATGCTCTCTGCGCTTTCAACAGAACCTTGAGACTATCACAGAGCAGGTGCATTTATACAGAGACTTGATTACACACAGGTGGATTCTATTTATCACCATCAGTCATTTAGGACAACATTGGATCATTCAGAGATCCTCGCTGAACTTTTGGAGTGAGTTTGCTGCACTGAAAGTAAAGGGGCCGAATAATTTTGCACGCCCCACTTTTCATTTTTTTATTAGTTAAAAAAGTTTCAAAAATCCAATAGATTTCGTTCCACTTCACAATTGTGTCCCACTTGTTGGTGATTCTTCACATAAAATAAAAAATTTATATCTTTATGTTTGAAGCCTGAAATGTGGCAAAAGGTTGAAAAGTTCAAGGGGGCCGAATACTTTCGCAAGGCACTGTATCTCTTCTACTTCTGTTTCTTTAAAACAAAAAACCACGCCACGCCAATCCGTCCACGATCAAGGCGTAGCTAATCTCAGGACCCTGGGCGCAATTAAGGCCCACACCAATCCTGGATTATACGTGCATTTAATGTACCACTCAGCTCCAGAACCCCGGGCACAATTAAGGCCCACACCGATCCTGAGCCTCAGAACTCCAGGCGCAATTAAGGCCCACACCAGTCCTGAATTACGTGCATTTAATGCACCACTTGCTCTAGAACCCCGGGCGCAATTAAGGCCCACACCGATCCTGAGCCTCAGAACTCCGGGTGCAATTAAGGCCCAAACCAGTTCTGACCTTCAGAACTCCGGGCGCAATTAAGGCCCACACCAGTCCTGAACTTCGCGGTAAAGGTCCAAAACCCGTTCAAAAAACTCCACGTGCAATTAAGGCATACACCAGCTTCGAACGCCTGTACACAATACCGCGGACCGCCTGCCAGACCAAATTCTGGGCTTACAGCAAACAACCCATTACATACACCGGTGTCTTCCCCGGGCCAGAGGAATTCAGAAACTCACGTTTACTCAGTCATCTCGGGCAATTCTTGCAGGGAGCAGAGACTTCCCAATCGGTCAGAGAGAGTCGGGACTTTTAATAAAAGAGGAGTCCTTACCTCTTAGTTATGTGCGCGCTGACCGTCTCTCCTGCCGATGGGAAGTTCTGCGCCTTCTGGAGCATCCGCCGACTACGCCAAATTTGTTGTAACAGAAGGAATAAGGTTCTTGATCCCGAGATGAAGTAAAACAGATGAGTTTATTGCATGCAAGGAACAATAAAGCCGAAGTCTTGTTTCCCGCAAGAAACAACAAAACCGAAGTATTGTTCCCCGTACTGGTACAAACTTTTGGGTTATATAGTGTTTTCTTCTCCGTTTCTGACGTCACTCGGTCTGATGGTAAAGAGGGGGGTTCATGGTATTTGGCCAGTTTACGATGTCCTGGCCAAATGGTCAGTTTAAGATTACACCCAGGGGGGTTCCTAGCTTGCATCTGCAATCCTTATCAGTTAACCCCCTTTCCTGCCATAAACCCCAGCTTGTGACTTAGAAGTCTAAACCTCATACAGAAAGGATTAAATTCAAACCCCCGTCTTCACATCTTTCTTCAACACTTCTATTACCGTAACACCCATTGGCATCGAGTCTGGTTTGGTCAGCTCATGCAAGCAAAAGACATCAGCACAATATACAACACAAAACCAATAATAACATCCCCACATCACATACTACCCTAACACACTCCAGTAATGTATTTATTTAATCTACATTCTATAACTGCATTCACACACCTTACAGCCTCTGGGCAGGTGCTGTTACAGAAGCTCCTTATCTTAACAGACCTAAGTGTTTAGAGAGAGAGAGAGGAGGAGAGTGAACAGAGGCTGGGCAGGGTAGGAGCAGTTGGCACGGATCTTTAGAGCTTTGTGTTTCAGTCTAGAGATATAGAGGGAATCCACAGAGGGAAGGTGAGTTTTAGAGGCGATATACACTGCCCTCTCTAGCTGTTCTGTTTACTCTCCCTGTATACAATGGAGAAAGGACTGAGCAGCACTGGTGCTCTGGGTGAGAGGCTGAGAGATGGCATCCTTCAGCTTCACCACTGCTTCCTGTCAGCGAGGAGGTCCAGTAAACAATAATGCAAATGAATACTCATCTCGGCCAGTTTATCACCAAACTTGAGAGGGATAAAATCAGATGTGTGTGCATGTGCAGGTGTGTGTGCCGCGAGACTGTACTGGCCTCTTGTTTGATTCCTACAGCATTGAGGTGAGGGTTTTAATTTACTGTAATAATCAGAAATTACAACAGTAAATTGCAAGAGTACTTTTAGGAATCAAGCATAAACTATTAAATACAGTATGTTTTTGTAATAAAAGTTAAACATTAAACATTTGCATATTGTCATCCACAATATCAGAGATAGGAAAGCAAGGCAATTAAGAGGGAGCAAAACCAGAAAAGGTATTCGGGACAATTGGTTGCTAATTGCAAAAGTTTACAGCACATAAAGTTGAAGAGAGTGAAACAGGAAATTTTAGAACAAGGAGAAAAGTGATCAGAAAGATAGCAAAAGAGTCATTTATAATGACTATGTCCAAAGTGTGACCTTTTTTGTGATTTAGATAAGTTGTGCAGGACCAAAGCAACCAAACAGTCCTGATGTTGGTTTTTTTAGAGGAATTTATCCGCCTTCCCATCGTCTCCTTATCTGGGGGGCAGGTGCAGTGTTCTTCACGAGCATCAGTGCACATTGTTTGTGCAGGTCCGTCAAAAAAGAAAAGACATCTCATCTCTCCCTCTGCCATTTGTGCCATTAGGGCTTCAGCAGCTAATAAGTTTTGAGATTTGTTTTTAGGTGATGGCGGCATCTGGTGTTCAAAATAGGAACTGCATTTTTAACTTAGCATCGGGCCAAATCTAATTATAGTTCTAAATTAACTCACGGGCTGTTTCAGTGACAGGCGCGGGCCATATTTTGGACACCTCTGGTCTAAACTGTCTGATTTTGTACCGTATATGACAACAAACTGTTACTAACCAATCATTAAAATGTGTCCTTTTTATTAAAATAAAGACATTTCCAGTTTCATTTCTCAGAGCCATGAGAGGAGTCTTACAGAACTATGTTTATTTGTAAACCATAACTTTGTCGATCAAAGTTTTACACTAACCAAAAACTCTATTTAGATCTACATGAACTCAAGCCTCTCCCAGAACCTGAGAGGACTTCAGCTCACTGAGGCGTCCTCTTAGCTGCAGCAGGTGAAGACCTCGGCCTGGATGGGCCGCCTGCACACCGGACACACCTTGCTGGCGCAGGAGAAGTGAGAACTGATACCTTCCATCAATCTTTTTGACCCTTTTTCAACCAATGGGAGACTGTTATGTGCAGGATTTCCCACCTCCACCTGAGCCAATGGTGTATCGTTATGAGTTGTGGTTCATAATTCATAATTCGTAATTTTTGCCTGCCTTGTCGATTTCAAAAAAGCATTTGAGTCGATTTGGCATGAAAGATTGTTTTATAAACTACTCCAAAGTGGCATAGGGGCAAAGTGTACAACATAATTAAATCAATGTATTCAGAGAACAAATGTGCAGTGAAAATTGGAAACAAAAGGACCAAATTCTTCACCCAAGGCCATGGGGTGAGACAGGGCTGCAGCCTGAGCCCAACACTGTTCAATACCTATATCAACGAATAAGCAGGAATGTTGGAGCAGTCTGCAGCTCCTGGTCTCACACTACACGACACAGAAATCAAGTTCCTGCTCTACGCAGACGACCTGGTCCTGCTGTCGCCCACAGAACAGGGGCTGCAGCAGAACCTGGCACTGTTGGAGCAGCACTGTCAGACCTGGGCGCTGACAGTCAATCTGGACAAGACCAGAGTTATGGTTTCCCAGAAGAAAGCCAGACCTCAGGGGAACAGGTACAAATTCACACTCAACAACAACACATTGGAGCACACATCCAGCTACACATATCTCGGTTTCACCATCAGCTTATCTGGGAGTTTTGACCTGGCAGTGAAGGCACTGAGGGAGAAGGCACTCAGGGCATTCTACGCAATAAGAAGGAGGCTCTTCAACATCAACCCACCAACGGGAATCTGGCTCCAAATATTTCAAAGTGTAATCCAACCCATTGCCCTATACGGCAGTGAAGTGTGGAGTCTCCTCACAGACCAGGATTACACTCAATGGGACAAACACCCCACAGAAACTCTGGACATGGAGATCTGTAGAAACATCCTCCGTGTGCAGAGAAAAACACCTAACAATGGGTGCAGGGCCGAATTAGGCCAGTACCCACTATTGATAAACATACAGAAAAGAATATTAAAGTATTGGCTACACCTAAAAAACAGCGACCAAAATTCCTACCACCACAAAGCCCTGCTGAGCCAAGAGCTGAGCCCAAAACAGAGCCCCCTGAGCCAGCTGGTCCTGAGGATCACTGACCTGAGCCACACCGACACCAGCCAGCATCAGGACAGCACTGCTAGAGCACCACAACTCAGACTCAACCACAGCACAACACACACAACACACAACTAACATCAGGACAGCACTGCTAGAGCACCACAATTCTCACTCAACCACATCATAGCACAGATCAAACAACAATATCTCACGCACTGGGACACATACACGCAAAATCAACATAAACTGGAATGCTACAGAAGCCTAAACAGACAATACACACTAGCCGAATATTTGACCAAGATAAGAAACAGCAAAAAGAAACAGACCCTGACGAAGTACAGTCTCAGTGACCACAGCCTGGCCATAGAAACTGGGCGACACAGGCAGACCTGGCTGCCCAGAAAGGACAGGCTGTGCTCCCACTGCCAGCGGGGAGAAATAGAGAGAGGTGCACTTCCTACTGCACTGTGACAGATACTCTGGGATTAGAGAAACATTCTTCCCTAAATTAAGAAATCTACTCCCAGAGTTCCCACACCTGCCAGAATCTGTCTCCCAATAATGCTCTATATGTGTACAGTATATGTAAATACTGTATTTTATGATATGTCTTTGTTGTAAATGTCTATAATATGTCTGTAGAGTTTATTTTATTTTTATTTTTTGTTTTGTTTCATGTTAATTTTATTCCTATTTGCTTTGCCAACACTGACTGTACCCATCGGTCATGCCAATAAAGCATCTTGAACTGAATTGAATCGAATTGTGATGTCCCGCCTTCCCGAATGGTCCGGTGCCTCTGGGTCCAAATGTCCGCCACTGCGGTCCCCCTCGTTTTATAAATATATGTATAAAACTGCGTATTAGTGTCATGGGTAGGCGATCG
Source organism: Lepisosteus platostomus (assembly GCF_059453375.1). NCBI lineage: Eukaryota > Metazoa > Chordata > Actinopteri > Semionotiformes > Lepisosteidae > Lepisosteus > Lepisosteus platostomus. Next base: position 5,145,947 of record NC_142625.1, read on the forward strand.
TGACTGCCGTGGGTGTGAGCGCTCTATTATACCCCTAAGGGATGGGGGAGTTAGGGCGGCGGGGGGAGTCTGGTGAGGGCTGTGAGTCCAGCCGTGGCCGGGTGGCAGACTGGCTGTCCGGTCAGCGGGTTTATACACTGCACAAGTGGGATTTCAGAGGAACAGGCTGCTGCTGCCTGATATGGACTGACAGCGATGTCAATGACGGGTTCTGTTACATCTTAACATGTATAGACATGTTGTCTAAATACGCCTGGGCTGTGCCACTGAAAACCAAGTCTGGAGGGGTGTGACCCTGGCGCTTGTCTTGTTCTGATAGCAGGCCTATCAGATGGCCGAGTAACACACACACTGACCGAGTGAAGTGTCCCGGAAGGAACTTGCAGGACAACCAGCATGTAAAATGTGAACCACTTTATTTCAGCAGCAGCTTTTCAAATACAAAAACACAGAGACAAAAAACATCCCAGTACATATGTAAACTTTTTACAGATGTTACAGACTCCTGGTTGCAATCTACAATTAAATGTTGGTGTGGAAAATTAGTTCAGTACCTGTAGTTACTATTCCAACATGGCTCAAAAACTCTGCTGCATCTGAAAAAGCACCATAACACCCTTTCTCTCTTCACTTCTATAGCCGTGAACACCTACCGTATCTGCGGTACTCTGTCCATCAGGGCAAAGAAATTTGCTTGGGTGATCAGTGGTACTGTGTTATCACATATTGTATGCAAAAACACATTGTATTTTGGAATAGACCCCGCGGTTAGCACCAGGTTTTAGTTTCCCATCTGAAAACAGCAGATTTGAAGTGATTTCACTCATGTTATTTACATATACCTCAGACTCTTTACAAAGTTGAGGACATTAGCCTTCGGCTCTTTGATTTTCATTTCCAGGTTTGTAGAAAGGCGAATATAAAGCACTCTTTGTAAGAATTCTTGTGTATACAATCGATATTCCTCATTCTATTCTCTATTCACAATGCAAATATTTCACACCCCCTGGTTTTTCTTAGATCTTTTTTCTTTCTGTAAAAAAGGTAAATCGTTTTTCTTTTGCACAGTATCGTCTAGTATTTTATTTCATCTACATTTTCAAGTAAGGAGCTCGTATAGCGGCGTGGTGATCGGTCGTCATTTATGTTTTTTAACAACTGCCTTATACTCCGTCAGTATCCTGCGTAATAGTAAATGTACCCAGGGCTTGTGCGATGTACAGAACAGTTGCTGAAATTCGGGCTAAACTGAGAGACATAAATTTCTAACGCTGCAATTGACACATCTTCGTACCCGACAGTCAAGCATGAGTGCCCCAGCTAACCTGGATGATTAATCAAACAGGCTTCGCATTCATCAATCAGAACACCCCATAAACAGTGGTTGAAGCTGCAACAAACAACCGACTTTACAACCTGGTCCATAGCAGAAGTCGCATTGGGGTCCTCGTTAGCTAAACTAGGTTGACCAGCGTCTTTATTCACATTATTGCTAACACACATGCACAGACATGAAACATTCAATCTTGATGGTAGTTTGAAGATTGCCGCGTCGACCTCTTCATTATTCTATTAAAGGATAAAAGAAAATGAAGGCTTAAAAAAAGTAGTCGTTAGTTTGCTTTTTCTTAAAATAAGATATTTACCTCTTGTAGCGACTCTTCATCGTCAGGTGTTGACGTTTCCTCATGACCAGAATCACATTTCAGAATGGATAGGAGGCTATAAAAGTCTGAAAATAATTCTCCACACCCTGAACGTAATGTCTTTAAATATTAAAAATATTAACGCGCAACCCCAGACCCCCGTGATGTGGGTGAAGAACAGAAATTAATTAAAATATGTAAAAGTTATTTTATCTTTTGAGAAGAACATTGTGGGGCTGGATCTGTAAATTTTACCGACAACGTCTCTGCAGATGGAGCTGCTAGGTTGTAAAAGCTTTAAAATAATTCTCTACACAGTGTACGTAGTTTTTTAAACATTAAAAATATTAAACGTAATGTTTTTAAATCAGGTACATGTAACAACATAACCAACTTTGAAAAGTTTGGACCGATTTCACAACACAGTCACATGCAGCATCCCCCTCTCCCACAAAAATGGCTACAGACAAAAATTAAACCGCCTAGTTCGTTATCTAACGTTATCTGGGGGTACAGGCTACGGGTCAGGGTTGCTGTATGGGTCATATCTCTAAGAAACACATATCATCTAAGAAACACATTTACGCTCTCAGGCGAAGTGACCTATAACCCTGCACAAGGGCGTGGCTGGCAGTGTCCCCGGCTGGCAGTCTCGGGAGATTTTCGGACGAGAGACGTACAACACCGGCACACATGGAGCAGCTACAGACCTCAGGCGACTCACGTTTTGCAAGCCTCACGTGATTTGGTGGACGATGAGGATTTCCAGCATTTCTTTGGTATGTATATTTGGCTTATTGAAAAATGAAATTTCAACGTTGCTAGCAAGAGCGTGTCTCATGTATCCATGTCGTTACCGATAGATACAGCTGATTTACACCTGATGTATGTAGCGTGAAGCTCACTCCCTGTCCATCACTGCATGGTCCCAGTCTGGGAATGGGAGGTGCTCTATAAACCCCAGCAGTTTTTAAACTGGTTATAATTTAAATAAATGATTGAATTAAAATATAAATTATTTGATTTAATACGGCCAGCAGCCATATCACTCTGCAACTCACAACTGGCAACCCACTAAAGCTAAGCAGGTGTGAGCCTGGTCGGTACCTGGATTTGAGACCTCCTGGGAAAAACTAAGGTTGCTGCTGGAAGAGGTGTTAGTGGGGCCAGCAGGGGGCGCTCACCCTGCGGTCCATGTGGGTCCTAATGCCCCAGTATAGTGACAAGGACACTATACTGTAAACAGGCGCCGTCCTCATCTACGGATGAGACGTAAAACCGAGGTCCTGACTCTCTGTGGTCATTAAAAATCCCAGGGCGTTTCTCGAAAAGAGTAGGGGTGTAACTCCGGCGTCCTTGCCAAATTTCCCATTGGCCCTTTCCCATCATGGCCTCCTAATAATCCCCATCTATGAACTGGCTTCATCACTCTGCTCTCTTCTCCACTGATAGCTGATGTGTGGGGAGCGTTCTGGCGCGCTATGGCTGCCGTCGCATCATCCAGGTGGGGCTGCACATTGGTGGTGGTGAAGGGGAGTCCCCACTACCTGTAAAGCGCTTTGAGTGGAGTGTCCAGAAAAGTGCTATATAAGTGTAAGCAATTATTAATTATTATTATTATTAATATTAATTACAAATATCAGATACAGCTCCTTTAAAAGCTTGCATCTCAAAACCTTTTTCATTGAACAGGAAAAAAACATTTCTAAGGAAAAAAATATACCAAGAAAGGTGCTGTAAAAGTAATAAAAACTTATAATAATCTTAGATCTGTTCAACCTGGGGATTAGTGGAGGCGATTAAAAATTCAAAAAAGTACCCTTTAAAATTTGGCAGAATGTTTGAGGAATTACAGTTCAACACGAAGAAATAACGTCATACGCTACTGTGGCAGCAGAAGGATTTTATTTTGATTGAAATTCGGCTATTTACATACACTTCCTGATCATTCGCATCAGTTTTTTTTTAATTTGTATTAAATGTCTAAAGAATTTACAAATACAAATACAACTAGAGGAGCAGACACCGGTACAAAAAAACACAATCAGAAAAAAACAACTGCCACAGATAATGAAGTAAATTATATAACCAAATTATTTTTTACATTTGTCAAATGTTATCCTGCTTTTGCACTTTTCAATTTTTTTAGAATTAAAATAAGTATTTCAAATCCATCTTAAAAGTAATAAAAAGGGTAGTATCATTGTACCCAGAATGAATTATTTACTATAAAATCTTAATCTTAATACAACAAAATATCAAAATATTTAAATCTAAAAAATGCCTTTAAATGCCTACAAACAGAACTCTGCAAGTCCGTCCAATAAAACTTCACAGATATACACCTTACAAATAATTGCACCAAAGATTCCCTTTCAGCCCGACAAAAAACACACAGATCATCCTGCTCATGCTTAGATTTAGAAAGTGCGATTTTAACTGGATAAAACTTGTGAACAATTTTAAACGATATCTCTTTAACTTTATTTGTAATACAATATCTATCAGGAGTTGTCCAAACTAACTTCCAAATTATTTTTTCCAAACATTGCTTTCCAAAAAACTAAACAAGGAGAGAAAAAATGGGGTTTACAAAGATTCCTTATATGCGCGTTATTTACCTTTCTTATCCTTTTCCACACCATCCAAGAATAAATCAATTATAAAACCAGAGAGGAAATCAGTCCTCCTGTATAAAATAAAAAACAGCACTCATTTTTTACAAATAAAATCACCTTTCTTTTTACGACACTTCGAATACCTTTGGTATTAATAGAAAAAATAAAAAAGCAGATACAAAAGCAGATAACTCTAAGATTATCTAACTGATTGAGCTTTTCAAGAGCCAGGACTACAACATTCCAAACCAACACTAAGTAAACACTACTATCTTCTGCTATTGTCACGAACAGTTTTTTCCGGGCCCTATGCAGGCGACACGATCCGGATTAGTGAGGAAACACTGGGGGAAAAGCCATGCAGGAGAGGGTATGGAGACAGTGGGGCATATCCAAGGGGTGCAGGTGTCCAGGGGTAGTGATTCCGGGGTGAACAATCCATGAGAAAATCCAAAGGGGTATCCAAAGGGGTATCCAAAACAGAAGCGAGAGTCCATAGCCAGGCGATCCATCCAGGGGTTAAAACACGGGAACCGGGTCGGAACCGGCGGGGGGGATCAGGAACGAAGGGTTAAAACCATAACAGAGCCAGACTAGGGCTGGGCGATAATTTGATAAAGATAATTATCGCAATATAATTGTCCTCAATCTAATTTTAACAAAAGTTCGATAAATGTTCGATATATATGTTTATGCTTTGCGCATGATATGCGTGTGCGTGTTGCAGACCGGGCAGCTAACGTGGTGGTGTTTACCCACACGGTGGTGGCTGACAGGATTGTAGTTAGAGTGAAGAAAAGAGCGACACTGAAGCAAATGTAGTGCTGCCAACGACCAGCTCGAAGGACGATGACATCGTCGACAGAAAAGATCATTCATCTTCGTTAATTTGGAGATATTTTGGCTTTTAATGATCAGACATAAAACAGAGCAGCGTGCACTGCAAACTGTGTCACAGATCCGTGCCAGCAAAGACAGGCAACACCAAGAACCTATTTCACCATTTAAAACAACATCACCCGTTAGAACACACAGAAAGTAAAAAATTACAGTCACAAACTAGTGTTGTTAGTGGAAGGGGACCATCTATAAGCACCAGGCCAGTATTCAGTGTGACTACACAGCAGCAAACCATAGTAGCATCATTTTCGAGCACCGTGCCTTACGACAAAAAAACGAAAAAACAAGAAGACATCACAAATGCAGTTGCATATTGCATTGCAAAAGACATTTTGCACTGACTGCACTTCCTCGGATGTATGCAGAGTGTAGGGAGATGGTATAGTGGCAGCTGCAAACGGTGCCATTCTTCGCCACTACTTCTGATATGATCCTTTAAATCACTTTAAACTTTGCAGTCTGTCTGAGCCATCTTCTATGTGTGTTTTATCACACTGCAGCATTTAATTTTTCTATTAAGATTTTTATTTTGTAAATTTTACTCATACATATTTTGACATAAAAAAGACTTGAATACTCTCTACCTCAGATTTGTTTAATGTTTCTGCTGTTTGGCAAGTGTTTGTTGTGTTCTTAAAATAAAGAGTTGTTTAATTTACCAATTAACTGTCTGGGAACAAGTAATAGGTTTATTCCATGCTGAAAAAAAGAAGAAAGAGAACACAACGTTTCGGCCGTGGAGCCTTCTTCAGGTGTGAGAGAGACAGGGCAGTAGGCAAAGGTAAAGTAGCGGGAGAACAAAGGTTGGGAGGGAGGAGGAGTGAGAGGCGGGAGCAGGGGACAGAAAGAGAGGCCAATCAAGAGGTGTGAAGTCAGAATGGGTGCAGAGAGGTGTGAAATGAAACTTCCAATGAATGGAGAAAATTTAAAAGAACAGTAATCTGTCGTTAAGGGAAGGGAGAATGTGTGATCCTAACTGCAGAATAATTTTAGTTTCAGTGGTCTTTCTGATGTATGAGTTCGGAAAACCGTCTTTGAGAACACAGACGGAGAGATTAGTGTGGTCGTGGCCGTCAGAGGTGAAATGAGAAACAATGGGCTTGGAGAGATCTTTAATCTTCACAGCCCTGACGTGTTCTCTGAAGCGGTCTCCGAGTCTCCTTCCTGTTTCTCCAATGTAGATGGCTGGGCATTTACTGCAAGAGATACAGTAAATAAGGTTGCTGGAGGTACAAGATGCTGTCTGGGTGATCCGGAATTGTCCTGAGGGGCCTTGAATGAGTGTGGTGGTGGCTGTGTACTTGCAGGTGATACAGCGAGCTCTGTTGCAAGGGAAAGTGCCTGGTGTGGATGGTTGTTGAGGGCGGTCAAGGGAGCTGTGAACAAGGAGGTTACGCAGATTAGGTGGTCGGCGATATGAGATGATAGGGCGATCAGAAAAGAGGGCCCCAATGGAGGGATCATCCTGTAGGATGGAAAAATTCTGGTTAATGGTCCTGGGGACGACCCTGACGCAGCTACCCACCTGAACTACTACCAATTAACTGTCTGGTTTCTTCAACTTTCACTCAGGAGAAAAAATCTGCCTTTAAACTTGAAAGAAATAATGATTTGACATTTATCGTGATAATTATCGATATCGACTGATATGAAAATTTTTATCGTGATAATGTTTTTGGCCATATCGCCCAGCCCTAAGCCAGACGCAGCAGGACCCGGGCTCTCACGAAACGGGATTCAATGAGGAGCCTCAAGTGACGTCTGCATCTGGCTTTTAAGGTGGAACTGAAGAGGGGCTGGAATAAGGAACAGGTGTGGGGATGAGGTAAAACAAGGAAGGGCTGGAGCGCTCTTAAGAGGAGGAGTAGCGACTGTGACAGCTATAACAAATATAATGGAACATAATCATTAACTGAGCAGTCACTGGGAGCGAATCTCCTTCCCATCCACAAAAACCCTCGCTCCCCTCTCTTCTGGCAGCTTCAGCCTGGGGCCACAGCTGGCTCCTGGTGCTCCTGTCCGCGGCGGACAGGTCCTCTGCAAATCTCAGTTTATTCGCATTTTATTCACGTCACTTAATGTCGCTAGCTTCACGCTACTCCTGACACAGACATCAAGCTCGACGGGGTTCCTTTAGAAACGTTGGAAGAATTTACAGCTCACATTAGACTACAAGGAAAGGACATTCTGAGTTGTGGATGTTATAACCAATTTTTGAGATCCCTGTTGAAAAATGATAATTTACTTGCGGTTACAATATATTGGAATTCCTCATTTGGAAAACGCATTGATTGGAAAAAAATTCGAATGATGCCCAATAAATATTGTATAACCAATAAGGTTAAGGAGGTTTCATACAAAATAATTAATCGAATTTACCCAGTTAAGACTCCTGTTACCCAGGAATTTAAAATAAATATAGATGACAAATGTGTTTTTTGTGACAATAGCCCTGAAACTATTCAGCATTTGTTTTGGTTATGCCCCAGAGTAAAAAAGTTGCAGACTTATATTAAAAAGAAACCAATGTTGATAATTGTTTTGATGAAAAAGATGTTATGTTAAGTTTCAGCCCCATCGAAAACAATATTAAAATTTTGTTTGTAATAAATTTAATTGTTATACTGGCACGTTATTATATACACAAAATGAAGTGGTCTGGGAAGTACCCTGTGTTTGAGCATTTTAAAATGGATGTAAGTGGGTATTTGCAGACTATTTTAAAGTGCAAAAATATGAAAGCGGTGCGGACATTATTTTTATTTAATTTGTTTAACCTTTTTTCATAACTTGAATTTATGTAGTAATATTTACCCCTGACGATCTTTTTGTCTTTAATTGTTATATGTACTCTTGTCTCTATTGTAATTTCTGTTATCCTGTTAATCATAAATATTTTTTTTTTAAAACAATCAAGCTCGACGGGGAATAAACTGGCAACGTCGTTAGAACTCACTAGCACAAGTGAGTCAGAATTACGACACTCTTTTGAATAACGCTTTATGCTCTGAGTCTGGATGTGCGCTAATGACTGAAGCGAACATAAACGGCGTCGCAAACGCCAGCTGCACAGAACTTAATACCGTTGCTAGTGAGCACATCTACCCCCTCTCTCCCATCAGGTGCTCCGGATGCCCAGCCGCCACAGCCAGCAGGCTCGGCGGGAGTCAAGAGATCGGCTTCATCGGTTCACTCCAGCGCCGGTGGGTAATGATCACGATGCTGTTTTGAATAACGCTTTACGGTCTGAGCGGGTCTTGAAGTTAGCCCATTGGCTGTAGCTTTCTCCTCACCATCATGTGTTATCTACTCTCAGGCGATGTCAAGGTCCGGGTCGGTACAGGTTTAAAAAACCCCGCTCAAAATCATGTGGAAACTCGGGCCGTTGTCCACAGAAATCCCGAGGAGAAGGGGAGCATTTCCAAATCATCTGTGAGAGAGGGTTGGTATTAGTCAAGAGTTGTCTGCGATGTATTATAAAACATACTTGTATCGATCACAATTACAGGTGAATTTAACGAATTAAAAAAAATTCCGATTTACAACAGTTTTCTATTTTTGGTCATTTGTGGTATTCGGCATTGCGGTCTTTTCGCGAATGCCCTTTTTTTCTCAACCGTAATGACGCCACACCATCAGAAAATCAAGTAGACGTGCAGACAGAAACTTCAAATACCGTAAACAAAACACAGCAAGACGTAGCACAGCCGCGATAAAGGGTTGATATATTTTAAGCGGTGTCAAGATGTAACGTGAACCACTTTATTTCAGCAGTTACAAATAAAAGGTTGTCCAAAAACAAATATGAACTTTGCGTCATATGTTTTCAACAGTTACTTCTTTTGGTGGAATGTTAATTCATTAAATGTTCCTAGTTAACACAGTTTTCTGTGTTTGAGATATTCAGTATTGCGGACTAATCCTTAATCCGCCTTTCATTTTTTATTCACACAGATGCGGCATCTTCACGCGACAGTAGTTCCAGCGGAGAGCATTTCCGCTCGGAAGGTTGCAGTTAAAACGCTGTCCAGATCAACAGGTGCGAAACCTTTGGAAAGAACTAATAATGCGTTTAGAGACTTGTCGAGTGGAAGTGTGATAAATTGTGTGAGCAACATAGCTCAGTTAGTAGCTATGGCGAGCACTAATAAAACGGATAAAAAGAGAGATTTAGAACACCTAAAAGCTGTTTTTGCAGATATACAGTCTGTTCTACCCAAACCTATCCAGTCTTTTACCACTTTCCTTTTTGGCACAACTTCTACAGAGGATATAGCTCTAAAGTCGGGATTTCGCGACCTGGCAATGCTATTTTATGGTTCAATGGTGCAGACCCCCGGTGTCTCTAAATGACTAAACATGCAGTCTAAGAAGTGGTTAAGAGACCGACCCCTTACTAACATCAAGCGTTTGTATGTTAATAAAATAATTTAACTTGGAAAGGCATCTTTGTTGAGACACAAAAGATTCGGAGAGAGGCACCAGGATTTCCCAGGGCCAACCGGAGCCACACAATGAGAATGCTAGGGTAGAAACTAATGTAATGCTCAGGGTCGGTGCAGTTGAACCTGAGAACAGTAACTTTGAAAACTGAGAGCTGGTTGTGATGAACGCTGAAAATCAGGTTGGCGGCGGTGGAGATGCGAATAGGGACCCCCTTAGTTTTCCTGGAACGTGTGCGTAGTTGTGATAGACCGTATAATAATTTTAGAGCAACACTATGAAGAATTTCGTTTTGTTCATCTTGACAGGATAGACTCGTATGTACAGGCTATAGACACTGTGCGTGGTGCAGTCCAGAGAATATTGGATGAACTTTCGCCAAGCGAAGGGCCGAATTATTTTGTACAGTTGCATTTGTCTTCCGGTGGGTTGAACAACGTTGTTCTCACTCAAAAGACACCCCGGAGAATTAAATGCTGCCGATTTTTTAAACCCCATCTCAGACCTCTTACAGAGCCACATGGAAGTTCTCACAGACAGCAGCCCCAGATTAGAAGTTAAATTAGTTTGGAATCTGCAGGGGGCTGCCCGCAGAAGATTTAAATCCGTTCTGTACAGTAGGGTAATGATGAATACTGGTTGTAGCGATAGGGAAATGTTGCTGGGGGCTAAACGATTACACAACGAGTTGGGTTTTTCAGAGAATCGTAAAAATTAGCTTGTCAGATATTGCAGCTTTTGAAAAGCATTTAAAGGTGGTCATTAAAATTTTGTACCATGATCAGGGCGAGTGGAAATATTTTACATCGGGGCCCACGCCACCAGAATCGAAAATACGTTTTGTTCTACTGCATGAAGATCATTTTTTACGGGGTTTTGACTATTAAAGCTTTTGTGGGGTCAGCGTATTTTTGCAGTCAGTGCCATGCCGCCTATAGCCAGAAAAACGCGCACACATGCGTTAAATCTTGTAAAACATGTTTAGATCCCCAGTGTTGCGAAATTGAGGCAGAAATTCAGAATTGCCCTGTCTGTAAAGTCTTTCACAGACTCAAAGACTCAGGGTTTGACTCATTACGTTCAGAATGCGGCGACAGGTGTCGGTAAGTATGAGAGCAGGTCCTTCTGTGAGAAATGTAAAGAGAAACTTGGCTCGCTGTGTAACATCATCATCGACACCCCTGACAGGCACTTGTGCTACATACAGCCTTTGGACAACCCCAAAATTTCAAACAAGTACATTTTTTTCCGACTTTGAACGCATGCAAGTGTAGCAGCAATGCTTGTTAATAAGACAGAATTAAGTGTTGCTGTGCTTTCCCAAATGAGGCCCCATCTCTCTTTTCATCTCTGTGGTGCAGCCACAGAGAAACTATTCATGCAAGCTGATTTAAAGATGTTTACTTTTGATAAGGGACAGCTCCCAAATGGGGATGCACTTAGCTAAGCCTGGCTATCATGATCAATGTTCATCCATTGGCGCCTATCTGTCTAGGGAGTGCCAGATGGACATCTGGACTGCATTCCTAAGTGTCAGGAGTAAGTGACTCATATCTCACCTTGATCAACCAATCAGGGACTGGTAGGGCCGAGTAACCCACGTGGGTCTCTGATGCCAATAAAACTTTCAGCCAATGAACGAGCTGAAGTTCCTCCAGGTAAAAACATGCAACACAGAGAGCCCGCAGGACTTTTTCCAGAAGGAGAATTCCAGGGGTCCGAGACAATTCCAGGGCAGGACGGCCCAGGAGCAGAAAGGCTCCCAAGAACAGGACATTCTCACAGCACGCCTCTTGACCATCCTGAGATTCAGCCCGGGCAACCACGGAACGGCCAGTATGTCCGAGTGCCAGAACTTTCCTCTGTTCTAAGAGTCTAGAGCGGAGGTTTTCAGAGAGTAACCAGAGGATCCACCCAAGGTTAGCACCAGCAGCAGGCCTCGTGAACAGGTCAGAACTGTGGACAGCTGAATCACTATTCAGAACTAGCGCTTCATCAGGAACAAACCGGTCCTCTTCCTGACCTGCTGGGACCCACAGTCATCTTTTCTCCTGAGCACAACTTTGCTAGTTAAAGCCAACACTAACTAGCAGTCTTCAGAGACCAGCGCCGCAGGAGTCTCCACCAAGCTGCACAGCACAGCCTGGCATGGAGCCAGCGAGCGCGGATTGGACAGCAACAAGCCTGCAACTGCTTCTCTGTGCCCGCAGGAGATCTGAATCCCCAGAGATTGGATGAATATTCAACTTCACTGCATTACAGCTCGAGAATTCAATTGTTATCCCAACCAGTTGATATCAATTTAATTCCTAAGAGTTATGTACTTGTTTTGAGTATCTAATGTAGAAGTTATAACCAAGTTCATATGCGAAACGGTCTAAATGAATGATATACCGAACGTATGTCCTCGATATATGTAACTCTTCGTGACTGATTGAATACATACCTTTTGTATTCTGATAACCCTCTTGATAAGATCTGTTAGGTTTATATGCATATTTTATGTATTAATAAATGTATTCTTGTGTATTAGTACCTGTGTGTGTGCGTTGTTTGAGTTATACCGCGAAGTTGGATTCTAAAGCCATTAAAATAATCATTTCGTGATTTACTGCCACAATTAATAATTGTCCCAGTAAATGCCCAAACCCCTACAGAACTGGTGCCTGGTGCGAGCACACTACACAAGAAACAGGGACACACAATCCAAATGACCTTTATGCCCTTCATATTAACAATAAACGAAGCTGGGAATGTTATGGTGAAACTTGTTTAAAGGATTTTGTGCGTAAATTTATTCATGGTTGTTTCAAAAACTATACTTTCATATCGCACAATGGAAAGGGCTATGACAATTGCCTAGTAATCCGACAAATACTAGAAGAAAAGGTGGACGTTGAACTAATTAATCAGGGTGGTACAATAATGTGCATGACCGTAAAAGCTTTGAACATGAGATTTATCGATTCTCTAAACTTTCACCTCATGAAATGAAGCAAATTACCTTCAGCCATGGGTTTCCCAGGGGCTAAGGGGCATTTTCCACATTTGATGAACACTTAAAAAAATCCAAAATATGCAGGACCGATGCCGCTGCCAGATGTTTATGGTGTAAACTATACGCTGCCGGGGGAGAAATTCGAGTTTTTAGAATGGGTTGAAGAATGTAAGGGGAATGTGTTTAACTTGCAGGCTGAACTGAAGCAGTACTGCCAGCAGGAGGTTGCAGTTCTAAGAGAAGGTTGTGTCAGGTTCAGGGACGAGGTCATGACCAGACAGACATGTGTGACCGAGTCAGGCCATGTGTGCGTGGTGTGCATTGACCCCTTCCAGTTTGTGACCATTGCTAGCGTGTGCATGGCCACGTTCAGACTTGTGTTTTCACAGGAAGAGATGATCGCATTACTGCCCCCAGATAATTACCACCATCAGCGAAAACGATTTTCTAAACCCAGCATTCAGTGGCTTATGTACATCGAACACACAGAGCACATTAAGATCCAACACGCTTTAACCACACCTGGCGAGTTTAAGGTCTGCCCGTATTTTCTGGATGGTTATGCTGGAATTGATGGAGTGCAGACTGCTTTTGAGTTCAAGGGGTGCTTTTTTCACAGACGTAGTGTTTGTTATGGTGAAAATGATTTTAATCCGGTGAGAAATACTACTTTTGGCTGGTTGTACAGAAAGACGATTTTATATTATATTCAGCGTGAATATTAATATGATGGATGTCAGGTTAAAGTACCCTTTTTCATGCATTTTGTCAGGACCTTCGAACTGTGGTAAAAGTTATTTTATAAAACAGCTCTTGGAGAGCGGTGATGCTGTTTTGACGTCGCCTGGTGTTACAGCTGCTGGCTGCCTCTTTACTCGGAGTTGCTTGTGAAATCTCCACACATTCAATTTATAGAAGGTCTACCGGTGTCGTTTTCGGACGATCAGTTCCTGCTGCCTCATAAAGTAAATTTGATTATAGTTGATGATTTAATGGAGTCTGCGTGTGAAAATAATGAGATACAAAAGGCTTTTAGCAAATACGTACACCACAGAAACCTTAACAATTTTGGATATTGTCCAAAATGTGTTTTGTCAGGGCCGGAAAAGCAGAACCATCACATTAAATACAAAGTACATGATGCTGTTTAAAAACCCTAGAGATAAACTACAGATTACAATGCTGTCCCAACAGATGTAAGGCCAAATTTGTTTTGGAAGCGTTCTAGGACGCTACTAAAAATCCTTTCGGTTACTTGCTGGTGGATTTAAATGCAGACACCCCAGTTGACTACTGATTGAGAACAGTTCTTCTCCCCCCAGATGTACCCATGGCTTATGTATTGAAAAAATCTAAAATATCAAAATATCGGACAGTGTTTTTGTGTGTCAAGTGAAGTAAGAGACAAGATGTTAAAAGGGTTAATAACTTAAGTCAGTTCTGCCTGAAAATTAGACTTCCAAGAAACAAGGGTTCATGGCAGGAAAAGGGGTTAACTAATAAGGATTCCAGATGCGAGCAAGGAACCCCCTGGGGGCATAATCTTAAACTGACCATTTGGCCAGGGCCTCTTAACTGGCCAAATACCATGACCCCCCCCCTTACCATAACATCGAATGACGTCTGAAGCAGCAAGCAAGGACTATATAACCTTAAGGTTTGTACCGGCACATCGAACAATACTTCGGTTTTGTTGTTTCTTGCGGGAAACAAGACTTCGGCTTTATTGTTCCTTGCATGCAATTAACTCATCTGTTTTACTTCATCTCGGGATCAAGAACCTTATTCTTTCTGTTACAACAAATTTGGCGTAGTCGGTGCATGCTCCAGAAGGCGCAGACCTTCCCATCGGCAGGCGAGACGGTCAGCGCTCACATTACTAAGAGGTAAGGACTCCTCTTTTAAAAAAAAAGTCCCGACTCTCTCTGACCGATTGGGAAGTCTCTGCTCCCTGCGAGAATCGCCTGAGATGACAGAGTAAATGTGAGTTCCTGAATTCCTCTGGCCCGGGGAAGACACCGGTGTATGTAATGGGTTGTTTGCTGTAAGCCCAGAATTTGGTCTGGCAGGCAGTCCGCGATATTGTGTACAGGCGTTCGAAGCTGGTGTATGCCTTAATTGCGCGTGGAGTTTTTGAACGGGTTTTGGACCTTTACCGCGAAGTTCAGGACTGGTGTGGGCCTTAATTGCGCCCGGGGTTCTGAAGTTCAGGACTGGTTTGGGCCTTAATTGCGCCCGGAGTTCTGAGGCTCAGGATCGGTGTGGGCCTTAATTGCGCCCGGGGTTCTAGAGCAAGTGGTGCATTAAATGCACGTAATTCAGGACTAGTGTGGGCCTTAATTGCGCCCGGAGTTCTGAGGCTCAGGATCGGTGTGGGCCTTAATTGTGCCCGGGGTTCTGGAGCTGAGTGGTGCATTAAATGCACGTGTAATCCAGGATTGGTGTGGGCCTTAATTGCGCCCGGGGTCCTGAGATTAGCTACGCCTTGATCGTGCACAGATTGGCGTGGCGTGGTTTTTTGTTTTAAAGGAAACAGAAGTAGGAGATATATATGTATGTTTTTGGTGTTTTCCTTGTTTGTGAATACATATACACATGCACGACACTAACATAAACACACCTCATAATAAAAGAGCAAAGCATTAAGTAGCAGGATTTAAAGGACGTTGAGACCCGAGAATCGCCCTGATTGAGCTCAGTGTGTAAGTCCACCCCGGGGCAAAAGCAGTGATGCTGGCGTTCTGAGGATGGTGAATTACTGATCAAGAAAGGGGGTTTTCGAGGTCTCGTTCCTTACCTGTGAACAGTGCGGTGTAAGTCCTCTCTAAAGTCTCTGAGAGGCATTTAGATCTGGAGATAACAGACGCCCTTAGCTGAATGAGTGCAGTAATGCACAGGTTTTTCCAAGTGAAAACATCCCCCTACTGAATGAGCTGTTACCTCACACACGACAAAAGTAAATCTTAAAGAAACCAAACATGTGTGCTAATTGGATGTTTGAGAAAGTGGTGGAAGGCTCCGTTTATATATCGGAAAAGTGTAAGTTGACGGAAAAAAAAAGGAGAAAAATATGCGAAAAGTTGAGTTTGTCAGAGGGAGTCTTGGGCGAAGACGCCTGTAAAGAAAGCATATGCGTATTGATTGGCAAAAGCACAAGCATGTAGCTCCCACCCTGGTGCACGGCCGGCACCAGTGGTGGCAGATACATGAGAGAAAAAAAAGAAATTGAGATGTGACTTAAAAGTATGTTTACGGGGAAAACAAAAACCCGGAAGAAAAGATACTTTACTCGCTACGAAAGAGTATAAACAAAAGCGAAAAGAGGCAGTGCAAGAGAATCAGAAACTAAAAGAAGAATTAGTTCCTGGTCGCACTGCACTAGTTAATGTGTTATATCCTGCTCTCCCATAGGGGAACGGACAGGCAGGAAATGAAAATAATTGGGATCAATTCCCACAGTGACCATATGGAGACGGGGGGTCTGAGTGGGATGACACCTGGTACGAGTGTGATAGAGACGGAACAGGAACTCCCTTCTTAAACAGAGGGCGCTCGGAGACCTATACTCTCACCCTAAGTGGGAGAGGGCCTGATGTAGCGGGGGCTGGCGCTGTTGATGACAGCGTCACTCTAACTGTCTCGCACCCCGTCGAGGGGGTCCGCACTCGCACTTAACTTCCCTGATTCCCCCATACGATCAAATCCAAAACCTGAAGATATTGACCGGTGGGCTAAAGTACCGCACCCGAAATTAGGAATGCAGCGAAACTGGAGTGCGCTTCAGGAATTAAAAGGATTCATGTAGAAGTAAAACAAGAATACAGTACATTGTAGTACGAAGAGAAAAATATATTCTCGATGTGTATGTGTGTTTTATGAATTTGTGTGCCGGCATGTATGTGTGTAACTGTGAGTTTTTGTATACTAAATGACGGTGTGAGTGTGTTTAGCCAGCGGGACGTAACTAAAGAGACTTGACGAAAATCAACTTAAGGAGATTGGAAAATATAAGAGCGTCTGAAACGTATAAGTACAGTACAGGTGGACGTAAAAGTAGTTAGATAAACAGTTTTTGTATTTTTATACAATTAGTTGCAATAGTGGAAACAGTTTGGGTTTATTCGAATGTCTCGAAACCAGACATGCTGAAACACTGTAGGTTTAGAATCGAGACTGGGGAGAATAACGTCTTGTGAGAAGATCTGTTTACCTAACGATTAGATCCTGTAAATCTCTTGTAGCCTCCCTAAGTCTGTCCCAGTCCAGTGGATAAAAATGTACTGTTAATGGAGTGTTGGTTTCTCTGTTAGGGGATACTGGAGCACTACTGTCATGCTTGTTTCACTCCTCTGTTCAACAGTGTGCTATAGAGTAATGTATATGGAGAGACGGCAGGAAGCCACAGGAGTATTGGGGCAGCAAGTTTTACTTGCCGAGTACCAGATTTTAATGGGTGGTTTTATCCCAGATCTATTGGGTTGGAATATTATGCATTACAAAGAATGAATATCCAGAACAGGGTATCACGTGGCTTCAACTGACTGTGATCACTCAGTATGTTGATGGTATTCTGAGTGCTTCCCCTGACCAGGAAACCCACAAATCTGAGCTGCTTCAGGTTTAGAGTGTCTAATAGAAGCAGTTATGATAAGGCCCTTTTGTGTCTAGCATTGTGAAATTTTAACAGGGCCTGGGTGCAATGTTTTTGCGGGGTGAGCACAACTTTTAACAGATCTGCTTAAGGGGGGAGTGCAGTACAAGGACAAGATTGCCTTGGTTCCAGCAGCAAAAGCCGCCTGTAATAATTTGAAACAAGCTCTCTTACAGGTGCTGAGACTGGGGTTTCCTCAGATGGATCAACCATTCTTTGTATGTAAGTGTGGAAAAAGGGTTCTGGGCAGCTGTGCTGATGCAGGAGAATGGAGGTAGGCACTATTATACCATTAGATGCTGTAGCCAAAAGGTGGGGGACCGTGAAAATTTAAGGAAATGTAATACTGTTTACTGATGGGTCCTCTCTGATGCATGAGGGAGAACAGAGAACAGGCTGAGCTGTTACAACAGAATTCAAGGTGCTAACAATTGGAAAAATGCCCCTCCACTGCCTCAGCACAGCAAGCCAGTTAAGAGCACTGATGGGAGATTGTAAAAAGAAAGATGTTAAAGGGTTACTGTATACAGGTATGTATATAATGTATGTATTTGTTGCATGTAGGCCACAATTCTGGATGGCTATTTAGAAATAGGATTCTCTCACAACGGCAGGGACTCCAGTTAAGAATACTGGGCTTGTCTCTGAACTGATTTGTAGTTTTACAGCTGCCGACAGAAGCAGCTTGAGTAAGGTGTAAATAACACAATAAATAAAGAATTCCAGTAACTCAAGGTAACAACCATGCAGATGCAGATGCCAGACGAGCGGCACTGGGAGAGCGGGAGTCTGAGACCCCTGTGAAACCTCTATTGGGGAAAAGGGAGAATTCAGGTTGAGGCCTTTAATAGATGTTTAATAGTGGTTAGAACTGAAGAAAGATGTGAAGACGGGGGTTTGAATTTAATCTTTTCTGTAGGGGGTTTAGACTTCCAAGTCACAAGCTGGGGTTTATGGCAGGAAAGGGGGTTAACTGATAAGGATTGCAGATGCCAGCTAGGAACCCCCCTGGGTGTAATGTTAAACTGACCATTTGCCCAGAACATCGTAAACTGGCCAAATACCATGAACCCCCCTCTTTACCATCAGACCGAGTGACGTCAGAAACGGAGAAGAAAACACTATATAACCCAAAAGTTTGTAACAGTACGTTGAACAATACTTCGGTTTTGTTGTTTCTTGCGGGAAACAAGACTTCGGCTTTATTGTTCCTTGCATGCAATAAACTCATCTGTTTCACTTCATCTCGGGATCAAGAACCTTATTTCTTCTGTTACAACGAATTTGGCGTAGTCGGCGGATGCTCCAGACGGCGCAGAACTTCCCATCGGCAGGAGAGATGGTCAGCGCGCACATAACTAAGAGGTAAGGACTCCTCTTTTATTTAAAAGTCCCGACTCTCTCTGACCGATTGGGAAATCTCTGCTCCCTGCGAGAATCGCCCGAGATGACGGAGTAAACGTGAGTTTCTGAATTCCTCTGGCCCGGGGAAGGCACCGGTGTATGTAATGGGTTGTTTGCTGTAAGCCCAGAATTTGGTCTGGCAGGGGTTCCGCGGTATTGTGTACAGGCGTTCGAAGCTGGTGTATGCCTTAATTGCGCGTGGAGTTTTGAACGGGTTTTGGACCCTTACCGTGAAGTCAGGACTGGTGTGGGTCTTAATTGCACCCGGAGTTCTGAGGCTCTGAATCGGTGTGGGCCTTAATTGCGCCCGGGGTTCTAGAGCAAGTGGTGCATTAAATGCACGTAGTTCAGGACTGGTGTGGGTCTTAGTTGCACCCGGAGTTCTGAAGGTCAGAACTGGTGTGGGTCTTAATTGCACCCGGAGTTCTGTGGCTCGGGATCGGTGTGGGCCTTAATTGCGCCCGGGGTTCTGGAGCTGAGTGGTGCATTAAATGCACGTATAATCCAGGATTGGTGTGGGCTTTAATTACGCCCGGGGTCCTGAGATTAGCTACGCCTTGATTGTGCACAGATTGGCGTGGCGTGGTTTTTTTTTTTTGTTTTAAAGGAAACAGGAGTAGAAGAGATATATGTATGTATGTTTTTGGTGTTTTCCTTGTTTGTGAAATACATATACACACGCACGACACTAACATAAACACACCTCATAATAAAAGAGCAAAGCATTAAGTAGCAGGATTTAAAGGACGTTGAGACCCGAGAATCGCCCTGATTGAGCTCAGTGCGTAAGTCCACCCCGGGGCAAAAGCAGCGATGCTGGCGTTCTGGGGATGGTGAATTACTGATCAAGAAAGGGGGTTTTCGAGGTCTCGTTTCTTACCTGTGAACAGTGCGGTGTAAATCCTCTCTAAAGTCTCTGAGAGGTATTTAGATCCGGAGGTAACAGACGCCGTTAGCTGAATGAGTGCAGGAATGCACAGCTTTTTTCCAAGTGAAAACATCCCCCTACTGAATGAGCTGTTACCTAACACACGACAAAAGTAAATCTTAAAGAGACCGAACATGTGCGCTAACTGATGGTTTGAGAAAGTGGTGGAAGGGTCCGTTTAAATATCGGAAAAGTGTAAGTTGACGGAAAAGAAGGAGAAAAATATGGAAAAAGCGGAGTTTTTCAGAGGGAATTTGGGGCGAAGACGCCTGTAAAGAAAGCATATATGAGTATTGATTGGCAAAAGCACAAGCATGTAGCTCCCACCCTGGTGCACGGCCGGCACCAGTGGTGGCAGATACATGACGAAAAAGAAAGAAATTGGGATGTGACTTAAAAGTGTGTTTACGGGGAAAATAAAAACCCGGAAAAAAAATATACTTTACTCACTACGAAAGAGTATAGGAAAAAAAAGCTAGAAGAGGCAGTACAGGAGAATGAGAAACTAAAGAAGGAATTAACTCCTGGTCACGCTGCACTGGTTAATGTGCTCCAGCCGGCGACTAAGTTATGTCCTGCTCTCCCACAGGGGAACAAACAGGCAGGAAACGAAAATAATTGGGATCAATTCCCTCAGTGGCCATATGGAGAATGGAGAAGGGGGGTCTGATTGGGATAACACTTGGTATGAGTGTGATAAAGACTGATCAGGGTCTCCCCTGTTAGAGGGAGGGCGCCCGCAGATCTGTACTCTCACTCGAAGTGGGAAAGGACTTGATGTAGCAGGGGCTGGCGCCGTTGATGACAGTGCCACTCTAACACTGTCTCGCACTCCGTCGAGGGGGTCTGCACTCGTACCTACCTTCCCTGATTTCCCCCATACGATCAAATCCAAAACCGTAAGATATTGACCGGTGGGCTAAAGTACCGCACCCGAAATTAGAAATGCAGCGAACCTGGAGTGCGCTTCAGGAATTAAAAGGATTCATGTAGAAGTAAAACAAGAATACAGCACATTGTATTACGAAGAGAAAAATATATTCTCGATGTGTATGTGTGTCTTATGAATTTGTGTGCCGGCATGTATGTGTGCAACTGTGAGTTTTGGTCTACTAAATGACGGTGTGAGTGTGTTTAGCCAGCGGGACTGGCTAGAGACGTAACTAAAGAGACTTGACGAAAATCAACTTAAGGAGATTGGAAAATATAAGAGCGTCTGAAACGTATAAGTACAGTACAGGTGGACGTAAAAGTAGTTAAACAGTTTTTGTATTATTATAAATTATTATAAATTGTAATTTATACAATTAGTTGCAATAGTGGAAACAATTTGGTTTTATTCAAATGTCTCGAAACCAGACATGCTGAAACGCTGTAGGTTTAGAATCGAGACTGGGGAGAATAACGTCTTGTGAGAAAATCTGTTTACCTAACGATTAGATCCTGTAAATCCCTTGTAGCCTCCCTAAGTCTGTCCCAGTCCAGTGAATAAAAATGTACTGTTAATGGAGTGTTGGTTTCTCTGTTAGGGGATACTGGAGCACTACTGTCCTGCTTGTTTCACTCCTCTGTTCAACAGTGTACTATAGAGCAATGTATATGGGAAGATGGCAGGAGGCCACAGGAGTATTGGGACAGCAAGTTTTACTTGCCGAGTACCAGATTTTAATGGGTGGTTTTATTCCAGATCAATTGGGTTGGAATATTATGCATTACAAAGAATGACTATGCAGAACAGGGTATCACGTGGCTTCAACTGGCTGTGATCACTCAGTATGTTGATGGTATTCTGAGTGCTTCCCCTGATGAGGAAACCCACAAGTCTGAGTTGCTTCAGCTTTAGAGTGTCTAATAGAAGCAGTTATGATAAGGCCCTTTTGTGTCTAGCATTGTGAAATTTTAACAGGGCCTGGGTGCAATGTTTTTTACAGGGTGAGCACAACTCTTAACAGATCTGCTTAAGGGGGGAGTGCAGTACAAGGACAAGATTGCCTTGGTTCCCGCAGCAAAAGCCACCTGTAATAATTTGAAACAAGTTCTCTTACAGGTGCTGAGACTGGAGTTTCCTCAGATGGATCAACCATTCCTTTGTATTATTGCAAGTTGCTGACAGAGGCCACCCAAGGAGCCCGCGAGCAGGTCCTGGAGGCGTGGGGACCACCACCTGAAGGAGGGCACAACCTCATCCCAGGAGAGTGGGTGTGGATCAGGAAATTTCCTTCACAGGTTCTCCAGCCCAGGTGGGACGGACCCTACCAGATCCTGTTGACAACCGAGTCTGCGGTTCGAGTGGAAGGAAAAGATCGCTGGATCCACGCGCCACACTGCCGACGAGCCTCATCCCCATTTACAGACCCAGAATGAAATCATTTCTGTCAATAATGATAATTGTTGCTGTAGAACTATGTTCCGCAGGGATTAATGATCATCTCTCCCACAAAGGAGAACATGGAATTAATTCCTTTTTAGGCCTCTCCTATCTGACAGCTAAGAAAACCAACCAAAGTGCCTGCTGGGTGTGTGCCGCATTACCCAAATATGTACAGGGAGGACTTCCTATGGGAGCCATTACTTGGCGTCGCGAGGAAGTCATAGGCATGATCATTTGGAGGGATAATTTAGGAGATTTTAATATGACAAACTATGGGGGGTTGCCATAACACGACTTTAACCTGCACAACATTACAATATCTACAGGAGCGAGGCTTAGAGCCCACGAGTTTCACAGGCTCTTACGCTCCTAAATATAACAGAAGCCATACACCACCATACCTGACTCTCAATAAGGAACGTGAGGGAAACATATGTTTTCAGCACACTAATTGGTCTGCACTTGGTTGGATGGAGTCGTTGCAACCTTACCAGCGCTGCAAATATATCCACCTCTACCTCCCAAATTCCAGGATGGGATCGGCACACCCCACAATTCGGTATAAGCTTCTTATTTTCAGAGGCATGGGGAGCGCCAAACGGAACATACTTCATTTGTGGAAAACGAGCCTACCCATGGTTGCCAGCCCAGTGGTCTGGCTCATGTTATTTAGGATATGTGGTTCCTCATATCCGTGTTCAAACCCACAGCCCCTTCGGACCTAACCACAGACCACAAAGAAAATTGGCTGATTGGGAATATTATTTAGGTATAATATTTCCACAAGCCGGCATGAACTTTCTGAGTCGAGAATTAATTCAAATGGCCTCGACTTTAGAAGAATTAGCAAATTCTACCTCATCTAGTCTGAAGGCTGTTAATGATGAGATTGTAGCCCTCAGAACAGTGGCCATGCAGAACCGACTAGCTTTAGATTATGTACTGGCGGCCCAAGGAGGAACTTGTGCAGTAATTGGCACTGAATGCTGCACATATATTCCTGATAATTGTGAGCACATCTCAGATCTGGCCCAACACATTTACAATGAGGGACAGAAATATCAGGACTATTATACTGAAAATTGGGGAATTGGACCTTGGGTAAAGTCTGTGTTTGGGGCCTGGGGTGGAACTTTTTTACAGTGTTTATTTGTAGGAATAGTATTGTTTATATGTATAATTGTAATCATCACGTGCACAAAAACATGTATCACATCTTGCTATAACCGTGGAACGTACAATGTCATGGCAATACATACCTGTTCGCCAAGAAAGGAAAGATCTGCCCTGACATTGTATGTATAAAAATAGGCTACACTGACGTATGCCATATTTTATAAGGGGGGAATGAAGAAAGATGTGAAGAGGGGGGTTTGAATTTAATCCTTTCTGTAGGGGGTTTAGACTTCTAAGTCACAAGCTGGGGTTTATGGCAGGAAAGGGGGGTTAACTGATAAGGATTGCAGATGCAAGCTAGGAACCCCCCTGGGTGTAATGTTAAACTGACCATTTGTCCAGAACATCGTAAACTGGCCAAATACCATGAACCCCCCTCTTTACCATCAGACCGAGTGACGTCAGAAACACTTCTTTTCCGTTTCTGAAAAGTTTGTAACAGTACGGGGAACAATACTTCGGTTTTGTTGTTTCTTGCGGGAAACAAGACTTCGGCTTTATTGTTCCTTGCATGCAATAAACTCATCTGTTTTACTTCATCTCGGGATCAAGAACCTTATTTCTTCTGTTACAACAGGTCTATCTAGCTGCACCCTCTGGGAGATCGTGCCCAACCACCGCTGCACTATGTGAGGTGCGCTGGCAGCTGTGAGTTCACATCCTATGGCCATGAGAGTGAGGCGCCAGAGGGGTTGTGTGTGTTTTAGAGAGGGACAGTTTGTTGGGTCTTGGCATGGTGTGTAGTAGGTAGTGTGTGTTTGTGTAACCCAACCTGATGGCGTTAGAAAGAGGACGTCAGGGCTGGAGGCAGACCTGGGAGTCTGAGGCACTGGTTGAGTGTGAAACAGTGATTTAAAGGAGCAGGAGGCTCCATGTTGGGGGGGGGGGGGTCTGGGAGCAAGAGGTTCCTACCAATGAGGAGAATGGGATGAACTTGAGTCTTCGAAGGTACAGGGCCCAGAAGTAACGGATTGTGGAGTCATGTATCCTGTTACCCCGATGAGGAGGTCAGTGTGATCACTGCTTTCGGAGGAGAGAGTGTGTAAGATAAAGGGATGTGACAAGGGAGAGTGGGAGCCTGTCAACACCCAATGTGGTATTAATGTCCCCTGTGGCACCTCAATAGTTGCAGAAAACAGATCAACAGGATTTTTTAGGTTCTTTTATTTTGGGGATATTAGTTTACTATTAATATAATTATTATATTAATGTTAACTAAAAAGCAGTTGAGCCCCCCTTGCCTTCCATTATCTTGGAATATGGGAATATTTTATGGAAACACTTTTTGCAACATAGGGTGCAGATGGTTACCTAAGATTAAAAAAGGCACCATCTGTCAGAAGAGATGTAAAAGAGCAAAACTCTCTGTGGTCATTAGAAATCCCATGGTGATTTTCGAAAAGAGTAGGGGTGTTACCATGGTGTCCTGACCAGATTTAGTCCTTATCGATCAAGGCCTCCTAGTAATAGGAGGTGTGTGGAGAGTGTACTGGCACACTATGGGTGCAGTTGCATCATTCAGGTGGATGCTGCACATTGGTTGTGGTGGAGGGGATCCCCATTACCTGTAAAGCATTGGGAATGGAGTGTCCGGAAAAGTGCTATATAAGTGTAAAGAATGTATTATTATAAATGGCTTGTATTCCTTTTTACATAAAGGCATTTAACATTATTGTAATTCTACTTTACAGAGTAATAGGACACAATTACTCCCACGAGATGGTCATACCATACCAGATCCACCACCATTTATTTGATGCATTAAACACATATGCTGTTTCTGTGATGTACCTGCAATACAGGCGCCGTCTATTTGATTACATGTGTAAGAGCTCTCATTTGCTTTAAATTCCACATAATAAAGTACTGATTTTAAGATGTCCTTTGTAGCAGAAAGATATTGGTAATTTAGTATTAAGATTAATATAATACAACTCTTGTCAATTGTGCTTTAGTTGTTTCAAAATGTGAATCCTTTTTTGTGAGGTTTTTCCATTATTTTGTCCACACCTTATATCTAGTGGTCCAGGGACCACTGACACCAAGTCACAGAGGCGGTGGACCACCTACAGTATGTCTATGTCCGTTTCTTCCCCTGTAAAAATCATCACCCATAAAAGTACTAAAAATAACCAATATTGAATTCAATTTTATGAAAAGTACTACTATTTTTACAAACAAAGCTGTATATTTTGCAAATGTCTTTATTAAAAAGTTAATGTGAAGAATGGAGCTGCTTTTGTTGAGCAATCGGAGAAGTTATATCTGGATGCAAGCTGGACAACTTTAGACTCATGTCTGGAAGCAGATGAAGACACATCAAGCACACCTTCTGCTTCCTTGCACATCACAGTTATCAAGCTGTTGGAATAAGAATTCCAGCACTGCAGGTACGGTTCACAAATTACCTCACTCGCATTTTCACTTCTATTCTGCATCTTACTCGCATTTGTGTTGTCACTATCATCGCTATTTTTGGGTTTCAGAGTCCCAGATTTGAGCCAGTGCTCCATAATAAAGCTTCTGCTTCTTTAAATGACACTTTCAAATTTTATAACTTTCAAACTCAAAGTAAGACATTATCATAATTAATAATTGCTTATTCTTATATAGTTCTTTTCTTCAAGCTCCACCCAAAGCGCTTTACAGGTAATGTAACCACTTGCATCCACCTTATAAGAGAAATTCTTAGAGCAGAAAGTGCCTTTTATTCCCAGCACACCAGGAAAGACACCGGCGCACAAATACAGCGTCACCTGGCTATAACACACTCAGGTTACTTGGGGTACAGGTACTATAAGGTTGCTAAGTGGGTATAAAAGGGTGTAAACGGGGATAACTATTTCCACAACAACTCAACGGCCCACAACAATGTGCAACCGCTCCAGATGGTCAACCCGTGCTGGCCAGTAGCCCTCAGTCCCCCCCTGGGCTCCTCTTCCCATCCTGCCCCTCGCCGCGCACATCTGCCGGGCGCTCTTCGCCCACAACGCCTGGCGAGGGCACCACGATATTCAAAAGGTTTTTTTTGCCTTTTTTTATTAAACGTCTATAATTTACAAATATAACTACAGAGGATCAGAAACAGATACAAGAGGGAAAAAAAAATTAACTGCCAGAGGTAATGAAGTAAATTATGTGATAATATTGTATTTTTTACATATATCATGTTTTCCTTGCTTTATTATTTCTCAATTATTTATAGAATTTAACATGCATGCGAATTATAGAATTAAATTATAGAATTTAACACGTTTCAACATGTATGTGTTTCCTGTATAAAATAAAAATCAGCACACAGTTTTTTACAAAACAAAAAAAACGCTTTTCTTTTTACAACATATTGAGTACCTCTGGCATTCATGAAAAAAAAAAACTAACTCGAAGATTGTCTAAATTATTGAGTTTTTCAAGAACCAGAACTACTGTATAACAGTCCTTAATACACAACTACAACATTCCAAGATAACACTAAATAAACACTAGTATATACTGCTCCAGCAAATGTAATCAAACATAATCATTAACTGAGCAGTCACTGTGAGCGAATCTTCCCGTCCACAGAGGCCCTCACTCCCACAAAGCAGGCTCTCCTCCCCTCTCTTCTGGCAGCTTCAGCCTGGGGCCACAGCTGGATCCTGGTGCTCCTGTCCGTGGCGGACAGGTCCTCTGCAAACCTCAGTTTGTTCTCATTCAAATACTCATTTCCTCTCGCCGCTCGCCACAGCATTTCCCTCGCCGTCCTCTTGGTGAACTGTATTATAATCATTCTGGGGCACACTTGCCCAGACATGTTCGCTCTCCCGAGCCTGTGAACAGTGTCAATGGCCGATATCACGTCCTCCTGGTCCAGCAGGGTCCTTTTACAGATACCCTTCACTGCTACAACAATGTCCTCATCACGTTCCTCCTTAACTCCAAGTCATTTTAAATTCCATCGTCGACGGTATCTGTCTGCATCGTTCGCCTTCAATTCAAGTTCTTTAATTTGTTTTTCTTGTTCAGTATTCACTCGTTTAAGATCTTTTACTTCACTTTTTAAGTCCTCAGCCTCTTTAAACATACAGACCATGGACTTTTTAAGACCTTCAATTCCAACTGTATTAAATCAAATCATTTTCTTCAGCTCACCCATGTTCTGTGCCATCATGTTGAAGATGTTGGTCTGGAGCTCCTCCAGCGTCAGCTCGCCCCTTCCTCTCTTGGCCGCCGGGGTTTTCACAGTTGTGCTGGGCAGGGACTCAGGCTCTTCCTCTGGCAGCTGAGTGCATCTCCAGTACTCTTTCCACGTCCCCTCCAGCTGCTTCACTTTTCTCTTTAGTTGCCATCAATTTTCTTGTAGTGCTATACATATACGATTGGGGTACGATTACAGATTACATACGATTTTTTTTTTTCAATTATAACCGAAGTTTAAACAACTTGTGTTAAGTCCTTATTTTTCTGTAGTCAAAAAAAGCAAAGAAATAACATTCAGGTCATGAAAAACTAAAAAAAACTCCTCAGCCTCTTGCTTAGTGTTTATTCAAAAGTAAGACCCAAACGGTACGAACAATAGTAAGTGCACTCTCGCATATCAAAACGTAAACTGTGTAACCATGCAATCATGACAACTAGTGATGCGCGGGTTGACTCGGGTTCCAAAAAATATATATAACCTGCACCTGCCCAACCCGATCTAAAAATATATATTTTAGATCGGGTTGGGCAGGTGCAGGTTAAAAAAAGCCGACCCGTGCATCACTAACGACAACAGACTGCTGCAGGGCGGCAAGGACACTGCCGCCAAACTGACTGTCTCGTTTTCAGCGTGTGACATTTCATTCATGGGGCATAAAACTGAAACACTGAAGCCACAGGCGCGGATGGGGAGACTGTAGAGGCGAGGTGGTCCGCCATAACTCATGCTTCATTCAAACACCAAGGCAACAGAAGGGTACAGCCAAGGAGAAAGAATGGAAACTCTGCCCTTTCGGCAGACCCTCAAGCCAGCTAAGCCTACGACTAGACTGGTGCTCGCCCGATTACTGACACACACAGTCCTCTTAACTCCTGGTGAAACTCCGATACCTAGAACCAACACAAGTTCCTCCTCCCACTTTTTACAGCTTGCAGTTCTTAACAGTGCTCCTAGGGGGAGCCCCTTCATAGCAGACGCTACAATATTATTTCTTCTCACTCAAACTTAAACAGCGCAGACTTGTTTTAAGAAAAATTCTTAGGTCAGCCCGCAGACCACCAGTGGTCCGAGGAGCGCGGGCCAGGTGGTCCACACTTTGAGAACCACTGCTCTAAAGCACACTAAATAGTGATGTAGAGCTGCAGTATATGAGCAAATAATAGAACTAATAGAACTTTAATGTCTTTCTCTGTCTTTTGAAGACTTTTGAAATTTGAAGTCTGAACACCGCAGAAGGGATAAAAGAGGTGGAATTAGATGCCAGCTGCCCCAGAAATTGATTTAAACTCTTGCATTGATTTGCACATGACATTCAATTTAATAATAATGGCAATATGTTTGGAAAGTTTAATCCTAGGAGAGGTGATTACGGATTGCATTACTTCATTACTTACTAACTATCCCAGGAGATTAAATTAAATATTTAATCTCATTATGAGCAACTGCAGACTCCTCCATGAGCTGCCAGATGAGAACAGATATAAATACTACACAGAGGGAAACCCTGAGCTCTGAGGAACATGACTGCGCTAATGCCTTGCCTGAATACATCACAAGAGACTTAGTTTCAAGATTCAGATGTTCATAATATTGACCGACTCATCATCAGACTCAATTCATATAACACCATTGATCAAGTCTACTGTATATCACTGAGCACTATGATCCAAAACGTACTTATTGCATCACCTCACACCTCATGAGGACGCTGGAAATTGTTAGCTATTTTGTGTTGCATTGGATACAACCAGAAAAACAGATGTACTGTTAAAGACCTTCTCCAATCCTCCTTCTTACAGGTTTTTAATGTCCGACAGTCACATCTCTTGGTGGTGATGACTTAGTGCAACAAAGAGAACTCCAAGTTAAAACCACAGAGAGAGGGTTTGCCAGGATCAGATGGGACAACCTGTCCACTGAAGATTTTAACAGCTGGGTGTGGGTGGGGCTGTCCCAAAATGACAGACATCCTGACAGTAACTACCTATCTAGATTGGACTAGATCAGTGGAAGACAATCGGGCTCCTATGAAACCTCAGTTCCTCTGAACCATGGCCTGCAAGCGAGGCTGTTCAGAGAACTCAGAGGAACTTTGCAGAGGACTGGAGTTTGATGATTCCTATAAAACTGCTGAGCCAGGCTACAAGGCCACATTTTATGATTCACGGGCAGGTTTATATTCCTCTCATTATGAAGTAACGTGGAATGCAAACTATGCAAACCATGGAGTTGGACACTTGAAGAAAGAGACACACCTGTCTGCCTCTGGGGATCTGCCGAGTATGATGTGTATGTGTAGAATTATGGCAACAAACACAGAATTTGTGTTTGTTGCCCTGGTGTGCAAGCCCTTTTCTTCATTGATAAAACAACCCCTGGGAGTGCTGAGAGACAGACAGCAAGAGGGACAAACAGAAGTTTGCAGAGAGACCATCCACAAGGCATACATACATACAAATATATTTTCTGTATCATGAGATTATTGTTGTTTCATTGGTGCTCTATTTGTAAATGAAATGAACAAAGGCTGAGAATCCAAAGAAATGCAAGCAAAAATATCAAGATATATCCATACAATATCTTCTCTTATACTACTCCTGTGCACACTGATTCAACTTTACTGTCTAAACTAATTAGAGCCTATACAATTAAATTCTTACATTGTTAATTGCAATTACAATTACAGTTAATCACCTCAAAAGTTGAAGGTGAATCCCAGCTATTAAAGACTTACACCAGACTGAGTTTGAAAGACTGAATGTATTATAATGTATTTAACCGCATGCTTAGATATCACAGACACTCATGGATTTGTACTCAGCAACAATCACAGTCTCATAATACATGAATACAGTGTGACACAGACTTAAACTCTCCATCATTTGATCTCTTTTGCATTTGTTCTGTGCGGAATCCATCTTAAAAAGAGAGAAGTAGGTTCAGCCTAAAGCCATGGAACTGCAGTACTGGAGGGGACTAGTAGGGGGAGCCACAGGAGAACAATTATAGTCAAAGTGGGGAGAGGTGCTCCTTCTCAGAATAAGGGAAGATGACAACCAGCTTGTGGCCTTCTGTCCTTCATTTTTCTTAATTTGATCGATAAGTAGTTGTTAACATAATAACATTAATCTTTTTTTTGGTGGATGCTACACTGGTGGAGGGGAGTCCCCATTACCTGTAAAGCGCTTTGAGTGGAGTGTCCAGAAAAGCGCTATATAAGTGTGAGGGAATGTTATAAATTTTATGAAAACTGACAAACTGCTTATCTTTTAGTTTTCTAACTGCTTATAACATTGGCAAGTGGGAACATACAAGGGGGCATCTATAGGTCAGTGGAAAAGTACAGCTCATGTCTTAAATATAGTAAAAAGGGAAGTAGAATGTCTTGTTTTGTAAATGTAAGCAATAACTAAAGTCTCAATAAGGAGTTGTTTTCCGTTATCCAAGCTTGACTAAGAACTAATGGTTCGTTTTAGGGATTAGGTAATCTATGTTAGAGGTAGGAAGTTTGTCTGTTACTCTCTATAGCGCTGAGGAACATCTTTCGGGGAGACTAGCTTTTACAAGCTGATCTCCTGTATGTATACCAATAAACAGCTCTTCTTTCACCAACACCCGGACTCAGACATTTTAATGTTTCTACAAGTGTAAGCACTTATTAATATTATTGACTGCTATTTAACAGCCAAGCATTCAAGAGACCGAAATGTTCTCCTTTAGATCCCCTATCCCAGTCTATTAGTGTTGGAAATGAAGTCTTGTTTGCAGTGTCACTTAAATGCTTTGATGCCAACTCCATGTGGGATTTAACATGGGTTTGACACTCAGCCATACAGGCCAGCTTTGTGGAGTGGAGTGATATTGTTTACTTCTGGACATTTTCTCACTTCTCAGCCACTGGCCTCCCTAACCAGTTTCTTCTTTTCAGCTGGTCAGATTGGAAGAACTGGTATGTCACATCTTCCTCTTCTTAATGACTACATGACTGTGCTCGATATTCAGTGCCTTTAATTTTTTTTAGAACCTTTGTCCTTATCTATGCATTTTAACAATTTTATCCCTTGTAATTTCTTGTTTTGAAAGCTTCTTGGTCTTCATGGGTCCGTCAATCGTAGCAAGCAAAAGGTAGACTTAGACACAAACACGCGCACACATACACTCACACTGACGCCAACTTTTCTAGAAGGCAATTAAC
Source organism: Lepisosteus platostomus (assembly GCF_059453375.1). Taxonomy (NCBI): domain Eukaryota; kingdom Metazoa; phylum Chordata; class Actinopteri; order Semionotiformes; family Lepisosteidae; genus Lepisosteus; species Lepisosteus platostomus. The sequence goes on from NC_142625.1 coordinate 5,177,457, forward strand.
ATACCAGCATGTCTTTGGACATACTGGCAATGTGGGTCACAAATGGGAAATGCAAATAAATTCAGGGAGAGATCTAGGATTTGTGGTCAAGAGAACAAGCCAGAATCAAGCCAGGAAAATACAAAACAAGAGAGTTTTCAAAGCCCAGAGAGTATAGTACAAAGGAAGGGAATAAAGAGGTTGGGAATACAAATCTATATTGGAGCCCAAAGCAAAGTCTGAGCAGCACTTAAATATCCCTGAATCACCTGCAGCAACAAGATGGTAGCTGCCTCCAGGTGATGTAGGTCTCTTGTCAGTTGGTGTCCATGGCAACCGGTGCCGAGTGACAGGTGGATGAGGTGGCATTGACTCGCCAATACTAGCTTTCCCCATACACCTGGAAAAAACATGGATTTTCCTTGCCAAAAGCTGATATCCATGTTCTCTTTTGTCCTTATACCATTTGTCATATCCGTGTATTAGTTTAAACAACAATACAAACCACAAGCCCCTTAAATAGCCCAAAAAAACGTATTAATGCCTAACAAGATAGAGGTTGGTGACTTAATAGTGACTGGGACATTGTTTATTCACAGACATTTTGTCACATCTCAGCCATTGGCCAGTTTCCTCTTTGCCTGCCTGGTCAGATTTGGAGGACAGGTACTGTATGTCACACTTTCCACTTCTGAATGATCACCTTTGCAGTGTTCAAAAGAATATTCAGTGTCTTCAAAACTCTTTTGCACCTTTGTCCTGAATTATGCCTTTTGACATGGTAGGTTTGAAAGCTCCATGGATTCTTTGGTTGACATTAAGATTGAAATTCTCCACCTGAACCAGGGACTTTACAGAAAGAGGTGTGCTGTATTTTGGAGTTATGTGAACACTATTATTGCAAACCGAGGCAATTCAACTGTCTGTGTGACTTGTCAACATAATTTTCTGAAAGTGTACTAATTTAGGATTTAAACTGCAAATTTCAAATGTATTCTGTGCTTTGTGTTTCCAAGAAGGTTTGTATAATTATTGATGAGTGTATCCTGTTAGCCCGGATCGTGGTCACCGGTGACCACGCCTGTCTCCCCAGATGCCACTTTTTTTTAAAAGATAAACTCAAGATAAACAACGTTTTTTTCAAACCGCTCCACACATTTTCTCACATGCACGTATTCTCCAATATCATCACAGCAAAACCATAAAGATATGACAGTATTATGCAATAAACCAATAAATTAATGAACAAGCAGAATCCCAATAAAAACACCCGGCCACCCGGCCAGCACAGCATGTCAATATCATACATTTTTACCAACAAAACCGCAAAAGCAAAAACCAGTAAATATATATATATATCCCATGTTTTTACCTTATTCTGAAGCATGATATATATCCAAAATAACCCAGACTATCTTATCTCCAGACCTGGAGACTTTTGAACGTTATTGACTTTGTAGTAAATGTTTGAAGAACGACCGCAAGAAATAAGGCGATCTGATTGGTAAAAAGGTCTGTCATTCATTGTCAACTGTCATTTTCAGCCATTCAGAGCCCTTAAGGGGTAAGACTTCCTCTAGAAGGCTCGAGCTGCATTCCGCCTGCCTTTTTGCTGTCAATCATTGACTCAGAAGGGGTAATCAATCAGTTTTTTTATCAGTTTCTTATCAGTGCTCCTTTTTTTCACACCAGAAGGCAACTCTGAGTTTTTTTTCATTGCGTAACAGCAGATAAAGGCTCTCTAGCAGTGTCTAAAGGTTTTTTATAGCAATTGCAATGGTTTTTATTCTTATTATTTTCAATATTTTTATGATTGTTTATCATAGGCGTGAAATTTCATTCCAGGTCCAGTCTTCACAAAACATGATGTAGAATTTTTTCTAATTGATCAATTTGTTTTTTTATCCAAGATTTTTATCCAAGCTAGTAGTCACCTAGAACAAGGTTTTCAAATCCCAGGCCCTTGACACACATATAGTTGAAAAATCTGACCTCTGAAGACCCACAAAACATGTTCGCCAGCTGTTTTTGTTTTTTTTTTCATATGTTTGTCTGCTGAATGGACACATTAAGAAATATAAGAAATTTGACAAAGTGTCTTTTCTATGCCAATGGAACAGTCAACAGTCAACAGCCAAAAATATCCCAGCTGTCTGAAATGATGACTTTCAGTTACATGTATCTTTCAGTCTGTTGCAGATAGACCCAGAGCAATTTCAGCTCCTTCCCCTGGCCCTAGAACTGCACCAGGAGAGGTGCTACTGCATGTTGTCAGTCAATGCAGAGACTGAGAGCTGTGCTCCAGTTCAGTGCACAATGACAGCCACAAGCAAGAGACAGATTAATATGAATTAGAGATTAGAATCCACATTTCCCAGCAACCAGCAACTTTGTCTTTTTCCACTTAGTGGAATATCACAGCAATATGAACAAACACCTAAAATGAACATTTCTGAAGGTTAGGATGTTTCACTCCAAACTGAATAGGATCTAACTGGGTCAAAAATGTCAAGTCAGGACATTCAGGAAGGATGCTATCAGTACTAAGATATTTAGACCTCTGTACAGTTGCCTGGGTTGGACAAGGCAGGTAAATTAAGAGACACTTTTCCCTGTCACCCTGATGGTCTGAACTCTATACTTTACATTAAAAAAGATTAAAATGTACTATATGTCTGCATGGGGCAATACTGTAACACATCTAAATAAAACAGTAATACAGTACATATCAGCAACATCCACCATCCAGACTGTTGTTACATACTGTCCACAGGAGGTAGACAAAGACAACAACTGGTATTGCTTTGGGCTTTATAGATTAAAATAGATTCATCTGAGTGATATAGTTATTTGAAACAACTTATTAAAATAATAAGAGCAGAATTCTCAAAGCATATGGTGCAGTTTTGCACCTGTTGCTTTCTCAAGACTCCTCAGCCCTGACACATCAACTCTGTAATATCCTCTGTGGCTCAAGGAAGGAGCTATTAGTGATGCTGGTAAACATGGAATCTAATGTCTAAACACTAGTCACTTTTTTACCTGTGTGTTGTACCAGTGTCTCTCAACAAACACTTGTATTACGCTGATATCAAATAACCTGCATTCATTTTTGATGGAAAACACAGAGTAGTGCCACATCTTAGTGCAATTCTGGGGTTAGAAGCATGAGCTGAGATTTCCCTGGTTCTCTCTGCCACAGAACAAAACAGACTCGTATAACTGCAACACATCACTGCACAATACCGGGTTATTTTTGGCTGTTGACTGTTTTAATTTGCATAGAAAAGACACTTTGCATTGGCAGCACATGCTTCAGTGCTCTGGGAGTGTTTATAGCCCTGTGAGTTAAACACTTCATGACTGAGAGCTGCCCATTAAAGAAACAGAACCCACAGCAACAATGACTTTCATCACCATCTTCATCTGGACACTCCTCATCACTGCTCAGGGTAGGAATGTAAAATTCAGCTACATATTTACTTAAGTGTATTTGCTTTGTAGCGGCAATGCTTGTTAATAAGACAGAATTAAGTGTTGGTATGCTCCTAAAGGAGACCCCATCTCACCCTCCATCTCTGTGGTGCAGCCACAGAGAAAGAATTCATGCAGGCTGATTTAAGATGTTTTCTTTTGATAAGAAACAAGCTCCCAGACAGGGATGCAATTAGCTAAGCCTGGCTATCATGATCAATGGTCATCCATTGGCGCCTATCAGTCTAGGGAGTGCCGAATGGACATCTGGACTGCATTCCTAAGTGTCAAGAGTAAGTGACTTATATCTCACCTTGACCAACCAATCAGGGACTGGCAGGGCGTGGTAATACCACGTGGGTCTCCAATGCCCGCCAAACTCTCAACCAATCAGCACACATCTGGATCTTGATCAAAAAGGGAGCGCAAGCTCAGTTCTGGGCTCTCCTTGGCCATTTTGGCGCATCCTCAGAGACAATCACGTGACAACTGTTGTTGTCTGCAAAAGGACTTGGACTTTGTTCTAAGAGCAAGGCCGAGGATCCCGTACGTACTCAGAATTCTCCAACGTGAATGCTCCGCTTGATCAATGGCAGCCTACAGTTGGACCCTCGTCGACAACCTGAATAGCTTATTCAGAAGCAGCGCTGGACCGGGAACGAACCAGCTTCTTCCCAGGCAAAAGAGTGACTTGTGAGGACTCGCGGTCACACTCTGTGCATAGAGACTTTCTACTAGCCAGCCGGACTGCTGGTAGATCCCCTCGGAGCAACGACTGCCCTGCGCGCCGCAGTTAGATTCCTCCGCCCGTCCTACTCCGAGCTGCACCTTGACTGGTTGGCCGGTAGCCAGAGGACGCCGGGACAACGCCCATTGGACAACCGCTGGAACAGAGGCTGCAACAGAGCCTGTCAGCTGGTTTGGTGTTCGTGCCGGGAAATTCCAAATCCATACACAGTGGATAAGTAAACCCCATGTTCTACATTGCGTCTCGAGAATTCAATTGTACCTCAACACAAGTTGTTATCAATTTAATTCATGAGTAATGTATTTACTTCCGAGTTTAGAGTAACAGTGGGTAATAACACTGATTAGCGATTTGGTAACCGAATGATATATATTGACATATATTCTCTGTTGTGTATCTCTTTGTGTTTGCATCTCTTCGAGATTATATACCTTGTATATTGATAACCCTCACAGTAAGGTCTGCTGCTCGTATCCAGGCAGACTAGTATATGTTTGGTGCACAGTTTATATTAATAAATGTATCTTGTGTATTGAACCCGTGTGTGTGCGTTGTTAGTTGTTCTGACGATTGATTTTCTAAAAGCCCCAACAAACAACCTCGTGATTACTGCTACAATTAATAATTGTCTCAGTAAACCCATCAAACCACTACATTTAATGGCGTCCCTGTGCGGGCGAGTTTAGAATGAAATGAGAATCAATCGCACAGAATAACTGATATTTCTGTGAGTTCAAGTTCAGCACAGCACCGCGGCTTCTATACGCGAATACCGGGTGTGCTGATAACTGCGTAAAGAAATCCCCCTGTTTTCTAGCGTTTAGTGTAACGCGTGCTGATTGGAAATCCATCTGCTCGGGTGTTTAGATTCCATACTGTATTTTGGTAAAAGGAAAAAAAAGTAATACTCTTAAAGTTTCTCTGACGTAATGACAATGGCTGCTAAAATGTCTGAAGTGGAGTCGCTTATAAGTACTATTTCTAGCGACGACAATCCTGGTTACTGGAGCGGTATCGAAAAGTTGAACTTTGATGATATTGAGAAGCTGCAAGTAGATTTAGTAGCTAAGGTAACGAACCAGCTTAACACAGGAGGGTCCGTGAACGCAGTTCAGGTCCTATCGAGTTTCGCCTTAAATCTAGCTAAACAGCTGGAACTGTCTTTGTCCGAGCTGACAAAGTTTCAAAAGCTTCAGGGAAAGCTAGAAAGATATAAGGCGGAGCGAGTTGAGTTGTTGGATATAATCAGAGAAAAGAGAGTGAAAAATGAGGAAAGTGAAGACAGACTCAGGGAAGTTCTAGGTAAATTAGATGACTTGTCTGCTAGAGAAACTGAGGTACAGATGCAGCCATTCAAAATGGGTGAGGTATTTCGCGGCATACCCCGGTGGGCGTGTCGCGGTATCACGCAGTTCACGTGTGTCACGTGGCTAACTATCCGGCGTCGCCTTGTAAAACCGCCAGGGGGAGCTTAACCTCTCATGTACAGCATTTGAGCCTTTAATTTTGAACTGTGTATTACAGCATGTTAATCATCAGTCATTAAAATGTTGGTATATTTTATGAAAGCAAGATTGCTCAGTTGGACAAAAGTACACAACCTACCTTTATCAGAAATATTTATGCATCAAAGCCTTTACTGAAGATATTACTAATAGTATTAATAATGGATGACTTTGGACAAGCTGTATACTCAAAGTATAATTTCTTTAGCACATTTGTACAAGCACTTGGAATCTGTCCAAGCCATACTTTGTCAGGCATTTTGTTTTACTTCAACGGGCATAAAAACTTCCTTGCTTTTAACAGGGCGTTTCATAATTTCTAACCACGAAAATGATTTAAAATGCGACACTTATCATTCAACTAGAGCTTAAAATATCACAAGGATCCTCAAAAGCACACCAAAGAGTGTATTAAAAGACACTTGTATTTATCAACGCTTTCTTTTCCGTATACAGATTTTATGGAACCACTTCAGAGGGGTGTCAGCCAGTTAGATTCCAGGAATCGGCACTTTAAAGGAAAAATACACACCGGTATTCCATTTCTCCCTAACGATTTTAAGCATCAAAGTATTTACCTAGCATGTGAAATAGCGTGTGAAAAAGTGGTAGTTTTAAGCTTTTCTGCTAATATAATATGGAATCGCGTATCTAAAGAATTTAATAACGGTATTCGTGTGCTGTGACAGGGCTGTGTAGGGCTGTTTCGCCTGCCTGTTCATGCGAGCTGTCTTGTAGCCTACTGGTCTACGTGTGTAACTACCAACTGGCAGGTTGTGTGTTCGAATCCAGCTGGTGCTGGACTTTTCTTTTAACAAACATTTCTTCGAAAAAATAGAATAGCGATATTATGGACAATCAATTGACTTTTATATTTCAAAATATCGCAACATGATCGATTCTAAGTCATTTTTGACAACGGTCCCTGCTTCTGCTTCCTGCTTCTATTGTGTGTGTGTGCAACAGAGTAAATTTTAATAGAGAAATGGAGGCTGGACAGTATGCGTTACAATATAAACATTTATATTGATTTAAATCGTGTTCTGATTTAAATCGCAAACGCGTGTTTAATTATATGTGTTTTTTAATCATAATCAGGCTAATGCAACATAAATTGATACAGTATCTTTGTCTTCTAAGTATCTTAATAAACTTTCAGCATAGCTTTCTACCCGTCAAGATTTATATTTCTTGGGATTTTGGGATCAAACGTGGAAGGATTAGATTATAATCGTTTTTATTTGTCAAATACATGATTGTATTTCTGAATGTTATGTGACACCTACAGTAGTTCACTGCTTTAAATACATCGAATTAAGAAAGTTATGTGTAGCACTTTAGATCTTTTTTCTGAACCAGGGAAAATCTGATCATGTTTCTCTATAACAATAATAAAAAAACTTTATTTTACATATCGCCTTTAAAAGTGGCATCTCAAAGCAATACAGTAGATCGAAAAACAGTTAAAAGGGACCAAATTAAATACCAGACAATCGCAAACGCGTTTTCAATAAAATTAATTTATTCATTCAGCAGTTTGTGAGAGGGACATCCAGCAGAGAGAGACACACACACCGGTTTTCATTGACAAAATTGTTTTTTTTCAATTCCTCTTGTCTAACAGGAATGTTTTGTTTGTGGACAGACTGTTAGACAAGAGGAAAAGACCGCCTCCTCCTACGAAGCATTAATCGCGTATCTAAGGAAAATTGCAGTATACCTTTGTTCATGCACATCATTATACAGTATCTCAATTTGTATTTCGATAAAAAAAATCGTTTGCCCAGCCACTACTGCTGTTATTGTTTTTATCCTGTAAAGCGTTTCCTTTTTCTGCGTTTTCCATTTCCTTTTTCTGATCACTCGCTTTCTGGATACACATCTCACCTGTCCTGTTCTTTGTTTTCCTGGTTTGCTGATTATGCCTGCTGCGGTCCACTCCTACCCTCACACCTAAAGAATACTATTTTAAATTTCTTGGCGCAGTTCATTAACCCTTGTATGTGCTGTCCGCGCCCAAAATGCAATTTAAAAAAAGTCAAAAACCGCGCTCAAAATGCAATTTAGAGCTTAATAAGACACTTCACAGGCAAAATTAAAGACAAAATTAAAGACGATTAAAATCTGTAATCTTTCCACTTGTACTGTGAGTCATCGGAAAGTTTCTGCTTTGTGTAAGGATGGTGAGAAAGCTGTGCTCAATGTATTTAAGGGACTTAAAAGTAAAAGGAGATGCTTCATATTGCTTGACTAATTTTAAAAACTAAGTTATAAATGCAGACGCTCCCTCGGTGCCGCGCCGGGTGTAAATATCAAAGTATACATTCCCAACAAGAATTGTACCCATCTGTCATGCAAATAAAACACCTTGAATTGAATTGAATTGAGGGAGAGAGGGGGTAGGGGGACAGATACTGTAGACAGGACTCAAGGCAAATAAGATACTTATGGGTACGCAGGCATTCACGACAGCAACATACGAAACGTTTGCACGTACTGTATAGTTAAGTTATTACTTGGTTTTCAAAGTGCAATGAAATACAATATTGTTGTTGCTGCTGTTCTGGTTGTTTTTATCCCGTAAAGCGTTTTGAGAAGCCACCTTTAAAGGCGATATATACTGTAAAACCGCTGATTCTTATGGAATGTGTTCCGCAGGAGATTCAAATTTTTATTTATTTATTTTTTAATCGCGTATCTATGGAAATCTCAGTATAACTTTGTTCATGAACAAACAGTGGCATGTTACATTATCATTAGTTTTTTTAACAAGGCTCGCCAGCTAATGTGAATCGAAACCTGTCTTGCTAGCTTTTAAAGTCGTGCATGTGTAAACTGTACTAGAGGGCATGCAAGTTACTCTGCCCCTTTCAGCTGCAGGGAGTCCCTCTGCTGCAACACACAGCAGACAGAACGGGATACTATTGCCTTTCATATCTGACACCAGTGAAGTAAAAGGGGTGTCTAAAGGGGTGATTTCAGACCACATTTTAGTTACTTTATTTTGTTTACTTTTAACATTTCTGTAATTTACAGTAGATGTCACAATAGAAGCCCGAAGCCTATTATACTCAGTCTAGCCTTGGATCCTCTGAGTCCCATGACTCAGTCTTGTCTGCTTTCCTAGAATAAAACCAGTTAAGTCTTGTGTACTATGCAATTTATATTTTCCGATTCCATGCATTCCCTTAATGTTTAGAGTTTACTATATTCTCCAGACTCAAACACATAAGTACTAATAGCTCTGTCCCTTTAGGAGACTCTTTGCAGTACTTTGTCCCACTACCCCCATGAATTCTTTAGGTTGGGTCTAATATTTTCCAGTAATATACAGAATGGGATACAAAATGCTGTCAGGCAGGTAACAGAAAAGAGAAAAATATAAATATTTCCATTTTACAGACGTTCACACATTTATAACATTTTGGCTCAATAAAAAGCTAACCCAATAATTAAATGTGATAAAGTATAGTTTGGATGTTTATACATTCATGTTAATCGTATTCTTGATTTATTTCAATAAGTGTTCATGTTTCATTTGCTAACTTAGAGCATATTGTGCAATGAAGAATAAAATAGCTGCATGACAAGTGACTTCCTTCTCTCAGTGGAAATTAAAAGGTAGCCTGATAAATTATAAGACAGTAAGAAAGGTTCCAATCAGGAGGAGACAATTCTTTCCATTTTTTTTGTTTGATTGCTGGTAGCAAACTGATCTGAGGATCTACTCCAGCTCTTTCTCTTTTTATCATACAGTAAATTATATTTTCTTGCTTTCTGAAACACAATATAACAAAAAATAACCTCACAAACTCAAAGAAAAAATCCTTGCTCCCCCCCCCTCCCCTTGGCAGTACTTCCTCCCATGCTTTTAACTAAGGGCATCTAAAATAATGTCAAACAGCTACAATAGTATCTCTGTACAAGGCTTTGACTGTGTCAATCACAGCACCTACCGTTCCCTTACCAGTAACAACATGGATTCTAACACTCAGACATTAAAAAAAGTCAGGCCAAGAGAGAAAATACTGAGCTTTACAACATGCGGTACCAGTAACATTTTACCCACAGTAGACTCACCAACCAGATGTGTTTCAGTTTCTGTGATAAGCCTAGATTAATCATATCCTCTCCTCTAGTAGGAGCACCAAGTGTAAACATGTAACATCCCTATTAAAAATAATGGCAAAATAGAAGTTCACTCTTTCTAGAACATACCTTCCTATGGACACTCCTAAAATGTATAAAATAGTGTCCACAGCAATCTCATAATAGAGGCAAATGGGGAACTACAAACTCATTTCATACAATGCCATCCATGAGGGGTTAAATACACCCTGAGAGAAATTAATTTCTGGATAATTCAACGGCTGTGATTTCTGGAATATGTATTATCCCAAATATTTTCAAAAGAAATTGAATCATTTCAATGAATCTGTGCCATTCAAGTACCTGCTCCAGACAGTAACCACTGCTAAGGGTTTATATGAAGCTTGCATTAAAAGACTTTAAAAAAATGTCATGTTCCCATAAAAAAGTCATGCCTTGGAGTATAGACCCCCAAAGGAATGCCATAGACTCAAACTGCAAAATAAACACATACAGAAAGAAAGTATTTGTATTGTAATTGCAAATCCTGGTATGAGGGATTGGTATGTCTTTCCTCATTACAAATCTCTTATTAGAATTTAAATTTCTCTGTAACTCCAGGTCAGAACAGAGAAAATGTAACTGCCTTAAGGAGTTTACGATTATGAAAAATAGAAGGATAAGCATGATACGTATGTCTTCTGACATTTTCTAAGTAATGTTACTGAGCACCAAATCTTATTGAGAATATGAATCCATTTAAGGTTTATACCATTAAAGTAAAGGTTTATTCCATGCTGAAAATATTTGTACCAGACTTTTTTGAGGCCTGTTTAATTGTGTCTGAAGTCTGATGTTGTAAATTTTATTGTTAAAAAGATCCATGAAAATGTCACTACTAAACATAACTGGTACTGTTGGTATTGTAAGTGGCAAGTAGAGCTCATACATCTCAGTGAGATGCTACCATTTCATAGTGGGTTTCTAACACTGTGTATAGTTCCATCCACACAGTGCCTTTACTTCCATCCATTTCTAATCTCTTTATCCAGTACAGAGGATTTGGAGCCTATCCCAGTAAGCGACGGACACAAGGCAGAATACACCCTGGACATAGCGCCAGTCCATCACAGGACAGACAGACACAAACACACACACACCAGGGCCAGTTTAAATCTAACCTCAGAACCTTTCTTTTCAGAAGACTTAGTGTCTGTATCTGCTTCATTTTCTAATTTTGGTAGCACCTCTAACTGCTTGTCTTTCTTATATGCATTTACTTTGTAATCTGTGGTCCTTTTATCTGTTTTTACATCTACTGTATTGCTTTGAGATGCCACCTTTAATGGTGATATATCAAATAAAGTTTTTTATTATTGTTATAGGGAAACATGATCAGATTTTCCCTGGTTCAGAAAAAAAGATCTAAAGTATACTAGTTTGTCACTCTTCTCATTCCCTTTGCTAAATGACTTTTCATACTAATCTGATCAATCTAACTGCCAGTTTTTGTGCTTTCTCTATCCTGCTAGATTTGCAATTATTCTGAAAATTTTCATCTTGAAATAACTCATTTCTAAATACCTTTTTCACTGTTAACATCTTGCAGCAACTCTGCAACAAAATATACACTCTGACAGTTCATCCTGCTACCAACATTAAATAAAACAAATCTTAAGATTTCTATATTTATGTCTTTATTTAGTGGTTTCATTAGTGACAAAGGCTAAACTTTCTTGGAAAAATGTCTTTTATGTGTTGCGGAAAAAACTGACTTGCTTTAACAAAATATGTTTACAAATCCTTTCACCTGGCATTTTCGTAGTTAGAAATTATGGAACGCTCTGTTAAAAGCAAGGGAGTTTTTATGTCCGTTGCAGTTCTTTTGCAACATGAATATAATTATATCATTATTAATTTCTTGAGATACGCGATTCCATATTATATTCCCTTTTAATCAAATTCTAAAAGTATGCTTGTTGACTCCGGTATCGCGTTAGTTAAAGACTTCGATGCTTAAAATGTTTAGGGAGAAATGGAATACTGGTGTGTATGTTTTCTTTAAAGTACCGAGACCAGCCATATACTGTATGTTTAAGTTCCAAAATTAATATCGTTTATGGACTTCACACGCGTTGCAGTGTGAATCTGTGGTCTGTGCAGTATGCTCCTATTCTTTTTTATGCTCAGGCACTAAGATCTCCCTTCTGCTTTGTGTAAGAATGGTATCAAAAGCAATCTTAAGTGGTGAGAAAGCTGTGCTCAATGTATTTAAGGGACTTAAAAGTAAAAGGAGATGCTTCATATTGCTTGACTAATTTTAAAAACTAAGTTATAAATGCAGACGCTCCCTCGGTGTGCTGCTCTGGTGCGCCGGCTCTTACACAGTGCCTGTCTGCCGTAAGCGTTACAATATACATACCCAACACTGCTTGTACCCATCTGTCATGCAAATAAAACACCTTGAATTGAATTGAATTGAGGGGAGAGGGGGGAATACTAAAGCCAATACTGGCTCAAAACCCTCAATGGGCTTTGACGTGCTAATGCGTTGAACAGTCCGGGTGTGGCAGGCTTCCAATGTCAACTCGACTCGATTGGAATACGATCTATAGTTGAAATCTGAGCCTACTTTAAAAATAAAGGAAAAGCATTTTCAGAGAGCAATCACGCTGTGTTTATGTAGAAAAAGCGATTAGGTTTATGAGCAACACCTTGAATTGAATTGAATTGAGGGGAGAGGGGGGGAATACTAAAGCCAATACTGGCTCAATACCCTCAATGGGCTTTGACGTGCTAATGCGTTGAACAGTCCGGGTGTGGCAGGCTTCCAATGTCAACTCGACTCGATTGGAAGACAATGAACGTATTTTAGCCCTAAATGAATTAATAGCAAACATGGTTTACATAAAATACATTTTTCCAAGAAAGTTTATAATAATATGATCTATAATCTGAGCCTACTGTAAAAATAAAGGAAAAGCATTTTCAGAGAGCAATCACGCTGTGTTTATGTAGAAGATTTCCCTTCAGTGGTAAAATTCAATATCTACAACGGGCACAGTAAAGACGTTTACAGTAAGTCTTTCTACGACAGACCAACGGACCACGAGTGCCCCCGTCGGTCAACCAATCACGCACCGCGTCATATTGCATCATGATACGCGATACCGCAGCCAATTACCTGCGGTACGTGTCAGTACAGTGTTGCAGTGTTGGAGTGTCTGCAGACAGTACAGTGTCTGCAGTGTTGGGTATGTATATTGTAACGCTTACTTTGAATGGCTGCATCTGTAGCTAGGAGAGACCTGGAAGCGAGCTTGAAAGAAAAAGAAAAAGAAATTGAGAGTTTAAATGAACTCAGCCAGGAAAGGCAAAAGGAGTTAGATGCTTTCGTACTGGAAGCAAAACAGGCTAGATCCCACTTGCATGCCAGCCCACCTAGCAGCCCGGAGCGCTCACCCAGCGCGCCGGGAGGAGGTTTCTCCCGGCCAGGGTCTGTGGTCGGATCGGCATGGGGGAGATCGCCGAGTCCTGCGCGAGACGCAAGGGCGATGCAATTCAGGCATAGACCCCCTGCTCCTGATCACGGCCGTCCCCCTGCCCGCGGAGAAACCGTAAAAATTAACCTCCACTCCCTGAGGCAGTTAGCCAAAGATGTAGAAAGGTTTGACCCGTCAGTGTCAGGGAATAATGTGGAAACCTACATCGATGAGCTGAGATATACTTTGCAGTTTATGCCCGGAGCGTCCGAACAGGAAAAGGCTATGTTAGTAAGGAAAACTACCAGCCGAGCGGTCCACGAGTGGATGTCTAGACAAGGACCGGAGGTCTGTAATAGCTTTGAGGAGCTGTGTCAGGCAATGATCGGAGAATTTTCGGCTTTTATCGATCCCATAGCTGCCATGGCCGCTGCGCACCATATTAAGCACGAAAAAGCTGAAGCCCCTCGCGACTATTATGAGAGGCTTAGGCGCACTTATTTTGCAGGGCGGAATGAAGAGGGTTGCGAAGAGAACATGAATTTCAAAGGTTTATTCATTGCTAATCTGCATCCCTCAGTCAGGAAAATGAGTGTGATGCACACTGATGCTAAAGCGATGAAAATGGCTGACATTAGAAGGTTGGCTCAAAAAGCCTGGGGAGCTGAAGTCTCTGCTTCCTCAGAGCGAAAACCGGCTAAAACGGCCGTGTTCGCCACTAAAGCCAGCAGGGTTGACGACTCGCCTCAGCTCGAGGGAGCTGAGGTTCCTGAGCCCTATAAGCCCCGGCGCAAAATAGGCAGGCAGGACCGCACTAAGCGTCAGAGCCGCCGTGAGCGCTACGGGGAAGGCAAGGGCTCAGGCAGAGCCTATCATAAGGCTGGACGAAGAGAGTCGACTGCTGCCCGCCTGGCCCGGCTTGAACAAGCCCTGCTTGAGAGATCAGGACAGGGTAAACCTTCCGCACCGAATGCCGGAAGCGTGAATGAGCTTAGGGGGACCACGCCCCTTCTCACTGGAGGAGGCGGGGATCCGTCCCAAACCCCTCCCTCAGTCTATCTGATTGGGTGGGAGGGTTCCTGCCTGGAAGAAGGCTTTGACTCTGAGTTGGGCGCTGACCCCGCCCCTGAAGTCAAAGAAAAGGCAGGCTTCCAACAATTCTTAGGGAATCTCAGCCAGAAAGGCAAAGCAAGGCGTATTTATATCAAGGTTTCTCTTGAAAACGTCTTAGATAGAGAAGCACTGATTGACACTGGGGCTGAAATTAGTTTGATGTCAGCCGATCTACTCAGCGAGCTCAAACGAGTAGCGAAAGGAAAAGGCATCAGACTTAAGGTAGAACCGTGTAAGATAGAGATTTCCAGCTATACCCAGGATCATGCCAGGATCACACATCGAGTGTGGGTGGCACTTAGGTTCGGGCCAATGAATGTGGTGCATCCTGTTTACATCTCTAGGTTTAAAACAGAGCCACTACTCATTGGCCAAGACCTGCTTGACAGGCTGGAGCCTCTGGTGGACTGCCAGCGTGGAAAATTGTGGGCTCAGGTCAAAAACCCTAAGCCTGTCGTACAGCAAAAAGGGGGGTTCAGTGGTTATGCTGTGATCACACAGTGCCCACTGAACACTATAGCCGAGTTGGAGGTTCCACCTGGTTCCTCTGGACGAGAAATAAATGTCTCTTCTTGCTTTCCAAAACTACAGGGAAGTCCTGCCCAGGCCAGCACTCCCACGGTCTCCCAACTACAGGAGCAGTGCTCCGAGCAGCTGCTTGACCCGCCAGGTAAAGCACACCCCTTTTTCATCCCTGAAGAAGAGTGGATCTCCCTGTCCGGTAATGAATGGGAGTCCTTTCTGTGCGCCCTGGTACCTCAGGGGGACCAGGACTACCACCCCATGGTGGTGGGAGGGGTCCAGGTGGCAGAAGTGCAGGTGGATGATGTAATTCTCAGCCTCAGCTCTGAGAAGTCCATAATCAGTGAAGGTCTGTTCAAGGACCTGTCGCGAAGCCGTCAGGTGACCCTGGTGACGCAGTCACAGGTTCTGTGGTGGGCACCCCCACCTCATAGGTCCATTTGGAGCAAAGGAAGCTTTGTAGCTTCTATCTCCATCGGAAAAAGGAAGTTTGCTCACTACTTCCAGGTAGCACCTCAGCTGACCCATTCGGTCTGTATTGGTGAAGACCTGTTGGTTCGACTGGGCGCCCAGCTGGACACAGTAAACAGTGTGCTGTGGACACGGGTGAACCCAGATGCCCACTCTCTAAGCGGCGACCCCGAGAACATTCGGTCAGGTCAGACGATTCCTCAGGCCTGCCAGGTAGTAAATGAATCGGACCTGATCGTTCCTGCATCAACAGCAGGGTTTCCGGTACGCCTTGTCCTGAAGAAGGGACAGAGAATGGACGCTGAGATGGTTTTCTTCCAACCATCAGCCCAGTTTATCAGACTGAACCTAGCAGTCTGTGGTACCCCCAGACTGGAACGGAATGGGTGAGCCACCTGCCTGTTGGTGCAGAACATAGCAAAACAAGATGTCAAAATCCCTGCTCGCACTGACATGGGACTGGTAATTGACAATGGTTTCTATGATTTCGAACTGGCCATCCCAGTACTGGGGCAGCTCCCTGGTCCCTTGGCCAGGGAGGGGGGAACTGAGCAGGTGTACTACACCTACCCCCGGCGGATGATTGCAATTATGCCAATAGAGGGATTCTGCAACCAGGAGGTGTGCAGGTCAGACCTTAGTGATAAGGATGAGATGGTTGTGTACACAGTACACGCAGGTGTTCCGACGGACCACTCAGCCGAGAGTGCGACCCGGGATACCGCCATGCCGTCAAAAGCGGGGTTCCTAGAGCAGGTACAGGAACAAGTTGGTAAGGCAGATGCCCTGGAAACGGAAAGCCAGTGTCAGCAGCTGCGTCAGATCTTCCAGGATTTCCAGGAAGTGTTTGCACGGGACGCCTATGACTGCGGGGTGATGGATTTGCACACAGTGCGCATTCCTACGGCCCCTGGCGCCCGCCCAACCTATGTCAGGCAGTATCGCATTCCCCTCACGGCATACGAGTCCATAAAGCAGACGTTGGATGCTCTACTAGAGCGTCAGATCATAAGGGAGTGTAACTCCACTTATAACTCCCCACTGTGGCCGGTGCTGAAACCCAATGGTAAGTGGCATCTGACCATTGACTACCGGCAGCTGAATAAACAGGTTCCTTTGTCACGATGGCCAATGATCTACCTAGATCAGGAGTTAGCCAAGGTGACAACAGCGAAATATTTCACCATAGTGGATGTGGCCAATGGGTTCTGGACCCTTAAGGTAGAACCAACAGACCAGTACAAACTGGCCTTTTCCTTTGGAAACAGGCAGTTCACCTGGAATCGATGCCCCTTTGGGTATTCCAACTCCCCAGCGGAGTTCAACATATTTCTGCACAAAGCCATGAGTGATGCAGCCGCCAGGGGCAACCTGGTCTATGTGGATGATATTCTGATGCGGAGTCAGACCTGGGAAGAACACATGGCCGAGATCAGGCATGTGTTAACCCAGCTCTCCCGTGCAGGGGCCAAACTGTCTCTGGCTAAGGGACAGTGGTGTAGGACCCAAGTGGAGTACGTGGGACTGTTGGTTGGAGCCCAAGGCATACAGCCACAGTCCAGCCGAGTCCAAGCTATCCAGAATATGAAGTCGCCCACTAACCTGTCTGAACTGTGCAGCTTTCTGGGAGTATGTAATTATTCCCGGCAGTTCATTGAGGATTACGCTGAAATAGCAAGGCCCCTCCACAAGCTGTCGCAGAAAGACGTGCCCTTTGAGTGGGGGCCTTCCCCAGAACAGGCTGTGATGGAGCTGAAGCGCAAACTCGGTAGTGCGCCGTGCTTGGCCTACCCTGACAAAAATAAGGTCTTCTACCTTGAAGCAGGGTTCTCAGAGCACTGCCTTGGGGCTGCTCTGAGTCAGGAATATGACCAAGAGCGAAGGGTGGTGGCGTATGCCAGTCGAGCCCTGAGCCCAGTGAAGCAAAAGTTATTGGACTGCGAGAAGGCCCTGTTGTCTACGGTCTGCTCGTAGAACACTTCCGTAGTTATGTTGGGGGACAAAAGATCATCATCGAAACATGCCACCAACCTGTGACATTCCTGCATAGCCAGAGACTGAAAGCGGGCAGAGTGTCAAATAGCAGGATTGTGGCATGGATGATGGGCCTACAAGGCTATGAGATAGAGGTACGTTATGCACAGAGCAAGAAAATGTACCTGGGACAGGGCCTGGCTTTGGGCCAAGTGTGTCACGGCTGTGACACTGACATGGAAGCTCCAGAAATGATTCCCGCTGCTGAGCTACCGAACAATCATCGGTACTACGATGAGAACGTGGGCCAGGGCTTACCCATGGCCTATGTTGACGGCTGCTCTTTTCGCCACGAACAGCAGGTGCTAGCAGGGGTAGGAGTAGTCTGGCAAGACAATACTCCCTGTGGGCCGACCCGCTATAAGCTAGGACCAAAGACTAGTCAGTATGCGGAAGTAGCTGGGGTGCTGATCACCCTCCAGCAGGCCCTGACAAATGGCCTTAAACAATTTGTCATCTGTAGTGACTCGAACTACGCCCGACGTAGCTTCGTGTCCCATCTTCCGTATTGGAAGGGTAACGGTATGAAAAATGCCCGGTGCAAGGAAGTAAAGAACAAAGAGTTGTTCCTGGCCAGTGACAAGCTTACGACCGAGGCTGGAATGATGGTTTACTGGAGGAAGGTGAAGGGACACTCCCAGGTGAAGGGACCCGACAAAGACGGGAATGATGAGGCTGACCGGTTGGCCAAATCTGGCGCCTTAGAGGGTGAACCCTGGCAGTTCCAGCAGGAATGGCTACCCCCAGAAACCGCGGCTGAGGTCAAGGCGGTCACCCGAAGCAGGGCTAGACAGGATGTCGGAGCTGACCCTCAATCTGTAGTGCTTGGGTCACAGGGTTTTAACACCGATCTTGTGGAAATGCAGAAACAGGACCCAGCAATTGGGCAAATGTATCAGCGTATCGCTGACCCAGTGCGTCAACCTCTTTCAGAGCAGGTGCTGAGCCAGTCTCCGGAGCTGAAGGAGCTGGCAGAGGTGAAAGACAACCTAAAAATTATAAAGGGGTTGTTGGTTTGTGTACCAGTTGCACAAGGTGTCCCAAAGTGGGTAGTTCCCCTCTGTCATCGGGGGGTCATGATCCAACACGCTCATGACGAACCCTGTGGGGGTCACCGGGGAATCAAGGCCACATACGACACTATCCAGCAGGTGGCATTCTGGCCTCACATGGGCCAAGACATCGCTGCATATGTAAAGGGGTGTCTGACGTGTAGCCAGTTCCAACCATCACGGCCCTTGCACCGGGCACCACTCCAGAAAAAGGGCATGACATTCCCCTGGTCCAATCTACAAATGGATTGGGTGCGGCCGCTGGTGAGGTCATCCAGAGGGAACAAATATTTCCTCACTGTTACGTGTGCATTCACAAAATGGATTGAGTGCCTCCCAGCACCAAACGACACGGCAGAGACAACTGCAGTGCTGTTGGTGAACCATGTGTTCAGTCGATGGGGACTCCCCCTGACTGTGGACTCGGATCGGGGAACCCATTTCACAGCTACAGTAATGGCAACTCTGTGGAATATGCTTGGGGTCAAGGCCCAGTTGCATATCTCCTACCACCCTCAATCCTCGAGCCAGGCAGAAAGGGCAAACCGAACGGTGGTTAGTATGCTCAAAAAGTTTGTCTCCACCAGCAGTAGGGACTGGGACATTAAGCTGCCCCTGGTTCTGATGGCCATCCGAGCCACGCCCCATTGCTTTACGGGGGTCCCACCTTTTGAGATGATGACAGGTCGGAAGATGACTCTTCCCCTACACTGTCTTTATGGGGTGGAGGACCTGAGCACGATGGGGGCTGCTACAGCCCATCAGTATGTGTCAGACCTGCGAGCACATCTGCAGGCAACCTTTGCTTTTGCCCAGAACAATCTGGGAAGGAGTGCAGAGGGTAGGAAAGCATACTATGACTGAAAGGCAGTTAACCAGGAACTCCAAGTAGGAGACAAGGTCCTGTACTTCCAATTTGCCAAACCCACAGGGGTGGCCCGGAAGTTCTTACCCAGTTGGACAGGACCCCATGAGATTGTCGATAAGGTATCACCGGTAGCTTATCAAATTCGGATTGAGAAGGGAAGGCAATCTCTGGTCTACAAGTGGGTGCATCGCAACCACCTCCGGTTGTATCGTCCACCTCAAATGGCGCAGGAGGACACAGAATAGGGTTAAAAGTCTAAACCCGATCAAAGAGGGGGGTGCCCCTTTGTAGTTGCAGGTAGTTAGGTACTGTAGTGTAGGTCCTGCTAGGAAAATATATTCAAAAATATAGTGGAACTGTACCATGTGCCTCATCTGTGTTCCAGAATGGGAATCCTAAAACTGCCACGGCTGGTCCTGACAGTACTGTGGATCGCCTCGACACAGCCCCTTGAAGTTGTGGAACCCGGTCCTCCTACCGGCATAGTCCTGCAGGACGCTCCCGGATTGTTGTTAACAAATTGCAGAACATATACTCAGCGAGTGTATGTACGGCTGGACCCACATGATGTGTTTCGGAAGCACATCAACATGAACAGTAGGGTGTCCTATCATGGTAGGCAGTGGGCTGGGGATACTGTATGGCATGCCCAGCTAGACACTATACACATGCTCCACCAGCTGAGGAAGGCAACAGTCACCCAGGAGGAGATGACAGGCCTCGGCCGCCCCAAAAGGTTCTTGGGGGGGTCTGATTGCTGCGGCCTCCGCCGTGGGTTCGCTATTTTCAGCGGGTCTGTTTGCTGCTAACACTGTCACCCTGACCACCCTGAGAAGGCAGGTGTCTGGGTTACGTAAGGAAATGCCAGAAATTTATGACAAGCTGTATCAACAGCAGCAGCGGCTGGAAAGCCTAGGGAAAACCTTACTGGGCACAATTTTAGTAGTAAACCTTCATGCAGCAGTGTTAAATAACACCCTCCACACCGTGGGCAGGATTGTCGACGTGTTACAGTGGGACTATGCTTATGTGCAACAGGTCAGAATGCTGATGCAGGATCTGCTTAGGGAGCTTAGTGCCACAGTAACTAGCCTAGCCATGGGACAGATTCCAACCTACTTGGTTCCACTGTCCTTAGTAGAAGAAGTACTGAAGACAACCACTTCCGAGATGGTGCAGCCATTGCAAGTACATCTTGCATACAGTCTAGGCAGTGCCATTCCCATACATGTCAACCCCGAAGCCAAGGAAATAGGTTTCCTGTTGAACCTTCCCATCGTGAGTAGCAAGGATATCTATAGACTCAAGTCTATATCGAACGTTGGCTTCTGGAGGGGGGACATGCATGTGAAGTTGACCACCCCACCGCTCGTAGCTTACCAGGAGGATGATCCGAATTTGTACCTTGTTCCAAACCTGGAACTGTGTATATCAACCAAGGATATCCACTGGGTATGCCCAAGTAAGCCATTCCTTAGGGACACAACTCAGAGGTTGTGTGGTATCAGAAAGGGGGCTGCCACTGAAAAGTGTAAAGCCACAGTGACGAGCAAAAGTGAGGTGAACGAACCCCAGGTTGAGCAGGTGGGAAAGAAATGGCTGGTCAGCACACCACAGTTAACGGTTACAATAACATATGACAGGCATGATACAGCTACCGAAGACCAGCTACCCAACCAAACAGTTTTTCTACAAGTTCCTGAAGGAGCTATAGTGCATCTCAACAATTTAGCACTATATCACCTGGAGTCAGAACTGTATGAAACGGAACTTGAGATTGTGGACGCTTTCAGAGGACACAGCGTTGACTTGGATGAGAGAATCCAAGAGACAGTAAGTCTTGAGGGTGTACAGGTAGTTGAATTTGTTCTCAACGACACAAACTTAAAAACTACACTGGTAGGTCCCAAGCACAGTCGTTGTGGATCCTCTGGGGCGCTAGGAACAGTAAACGTGGTCATCTTGACATTGCTGCTGGGTAGCTGGATCATGCCTGGGGTAATGTGTTGGATGCTGTTCTCTTGTATCAAAGCCTTGCGGGGTAGTTTGAATGAGACAAAGGGAGCAATGGTGTATCACCAAAATCAGGTAACCACTCCCAAACGTCTGCCTGCTGCAGAGCTATCCGATACTGATAGTGAACTGCCGGAAGTTTAAGGTCTAGGGCTAATGATGATGCCCGATGCCTCATTTCTATGTACCTTATAACTGAGAGCAGGTATACGCAATGTTCTTTCCAACACTATTTCCTGTACAAATTCTCGAGAGGTAATGTGAATATTGGGTGGTAGAATCCACCGTGGTACAACAGACATCACTTAACTCTGTTTTTGTTTTGAAGGCAACAACGCCTCAGGACCTCGTGACCTTCAAAAAGGGGGGATATGTAGCGGCAATGCTTGTTAATAAGATAGAATTAAGCGTTGGTATGCTCCTAAAGGAGGCCCCATCTCACCCTCCATCTCTGTGGTGCAGCCACAGAGAAAGAATTCATGCAGGCTGATTTAAGATGTTTTCTTTTGATAAGAAACAAGCTCCCAGACGGGGATGCAATTAGCTAAGCCTGGCTATCATGATCAATGGTCATCCATTGGCGCCTATCAGTCTAGGGAGTGCCGAATGGACATCTGGACTGCATTCCTAAGTGTCAAGAGTAAGTGACTTATATCTCACCTTGACCAACCAATCAGGGACTGGCAGGGCGTGGTAATACCACGTGGGTCTCCAATGCCCGCCAAACTCTCAACCAATCAGCACACATCTGGGTCTTGATCAAAAAGGGAGCGCAAGCTCAGTTCTGGGCTCTCCTTGGCCATTTTGGCGCATCTTTAGAGACAATCATGTGACAACTGCTGTTGTCTGCAAAAGGACTTGGACTTTGTTCTAAGAGCGAGGCCGAGGATCCCGTACGTACTCAGAATTCTACCAACGTGCTCCGCTTGATCAACGGCAGCCTACAGTTGGACCCTCGTCGACAACCTGAATAGCTTATTCAGAAGCAGCGCTGGACCGGGAACGAACCAGCTTCTTCCCAGGCAAAAGAGTGACTTGTGAGGACTCGCGGTCACACTCTGTGCATAGAGACTTTCTACTAGCCAGCCGGACTGCTGGTAGATCCCCTCGGAGCAACGACTGCCCTGCGCGCCGCAGTTAGATTCCTCCGCCCGTCCTACTCCGAGCTGCACCTTGACTGGTTGGCCGGTAGCCAGAGGACGCCGGGACAACGCCCATTGGACAACCGCTGGAACAGAGGCTGCAACAGAGCCTGTCAGCTGGTTTGGTGTTCGTGCCGGGAAATTCCAAATCCATACACAGTGGATAAGTAAACCCCATGTTCTACATTGCGTCTCGAGAATTCAATTGTACCTCAACACAAGTTGTTATCAATTTAATTCATGAGTAATGTATTTACTTCCGAGTTTCTGGTAACAGTGGGTAATAACACTGATTAGCGATTTGGTAACCGAACGATATATATTGACATATATTCTCTGTTGTGTATCTCTTTGTGTTTGCATCTCTTCGAGATTAGATACCTTGTATATTGATAACCCTCACAGTAAGGTCTGCCGCTCGTATCCAGGCAGACTAGTATATGTTTGGTGCACAGTTTATATTAATAAATGTATCTCGTGTATTGAACCCGTGTGTGTGCGTTGTTAGTTGTTCTGACCATTGATTTTCTAAAAGCCCCAACGAACAACCTCGTGATTACTGCTACAATTAATAATTGTCTCAGTAAACCCATCAAACCACTACAGCTTATTAGAAATTACTGATTGTTGTTATAATTATGTTGGAAAAAAGTAAATACTAGAAAATACTTCTTATAGCTCCAAGAATTCTAATATTTTATTCATTTGTTTCTTGTTTTCAGATGCCAGTGGACAGGTTACTGTGACTCAGACTCCAGTGCAAGTTACTGCTCCAGGACAGGCAGTCACTGTGAGCTGTAAGACCAGTCCTGCAATGTATAATGATGGCTCTGATGATATTCTAGCCTGGTACCAACAGAAACCTGGAGAAGCACCTAAACTCCTGATCTATTGGGCAAATAGGCGACACTCTAGTCTTTCCACTCGTTTCAGTGGCAGTGGATCTAGGACTGACTTCACTCTGACCATCACAGGAGTCCAGGCTGAAGACGCAGGAGATTATTACTGTCAGAGTGCCCACAACCTCAACAGTAAGTGGCTGTTCACACAGTGTTACACACCTGTACAAAAACCTCCCTCATCAGGACTGTACAGTGACTGCACTGTCACAGCTGGGACCCTCTACCTGTGCTGAGGGTTAATGCAATAACTACTAATATTATACCACTAAATTATCAAATTTATAATGAAATGATTAAAAAGACAATACAGGGAAGATAATCAAAAGAAACTAAATTAGTTGTGCCAGACTTATTTAGTACTTCTGGCTGCTGTTCAACACAACTTTGATGGCTTTGAATCATTTCAAGAATGGGTAATAAAGTTAATTCCTCATCTTAAAGGAATTTCCCTCTAATCTCTTATTGCTTTGAACTTGGGTTTGAGTATTCAAAATCCTGAAAGGGACTTGTGGCATGAACAGCATACGGTTTAATGCCTGTTTCAGCTTCCCTGTTCACATCAAAGAGAATTTAGTTACCCACACTGGTTTTCCCTGCTTAGCAATAATAAACTATCAAATATTCTCAACATGGAGTACTGGAGTCACTGGGCAACACTGTAGAGCTATATCCTCTGCTATATTTTACTGCAAAGTGTCAGGACAGTAGGACTACCCTGACAGACTTATGTGTTATCATCACAGGACACCGGAGACACTGAGCAACACTGCTGTAAAGCCCTGTACTATACCAAGTACATATCAAGATATGTGAGAACATGGTTTTTGTTTTTGATTTTTGTTGCTGTAATCGATTCATTATTTGTACAGTTTAGACTAGACACTGTAAATATGGCAGTTACTTGGTGTCAAATAATGTTTGATACAAAGTCTGAAATAAATCAGATTACATACTGTAGTTTGATCTGTTCCACGTGTAATTTGTAGTGCTATATCAATTTAAGAATGTGAACAAAAGACAAAATAATTAGGGACATTTATGCTATTTGTGTTTTAAGCAGAGTTCCTCCAGAGGCTGTGTCCTGTGTCTTTGCCTTCACCCTCAGCACCTGCAGGAGGTCCCAGCTGCTGCAATGCAGTTGCTTTGCAGTTTTGATGAAGTAGAATGACAGTGTTTGTGTAATTTAGTGTAAACTCTGTCAGTAGTCAGTAGTCCCCTGCATCTTCAGACTGTGATGGACAGAGTGAAATCACTCCCAGATCCACTGCCTCTTTAACACTGAAGAAAGATGTGAAGACGGGGGTTTGAATTTAATCCTTTCTGTAGGGGGTTTAGACTTCTAAGTCACAAGCTGGGGTTTATGGCAGGAAAGGGGGTTAACTGATAAGGATTGCAGATGCAAGCTAGGATCCCCCTGGGTGTAATCTTAAACTGACCATTTGTCCAGAACATCGTAAACTGGCCAAATACCATGAACCCCCCTCTTTACCATCAGACCGAGTGACGTCAGAAACGGAGAAGAAAACACTATATAACCCAAACGTTTGTAACAGTACGGCGAACAATACTTCGGTTTTGTTGTTTCTTGCGGGAAACAAGACTTCGGCTTTATTGTTCCTTGCATGCAATAAACTCATCTGTTTTACTTCATCTCGGGATCAGGAACCTTATTTCTTCTGTTACAACAACACTCTGAGATCACAGGCTAACAGGTTGTTGCTCTCAGAGTCAGGAGTTTAATACTTCTGTTGGGACCACGCTGAGTGTTATGAATGCAGCTCTGGTCTTACAGTTCACAGCTACATTCTGCCCTGGTGCACTAGATTTCACAAACTTCTGAGTCACAGTTATCTGTCCAGTGGATTCTGAAAATACGTAAGTGGATGCTCTTATAAAATCACTTCAGAAAAACAGTTTCGTGTCGTGTATTTGATTTAATGTCCTGCTTTTACAAAACATATTTTAAGTTTTTAAACTGACCTCTAGACATAAAAATAATATTTTATATCTGCCCTGAGCACAGATGATATTATTGCCTTGAACAGCAGCTCTCACTCATGAAGTATGAAAATCACACGGCTATAAATACTTCCAGATCACTGAAGCGTGTGCTGTCGATGCAAAGTGTCTCTTTTATGCAAATTGTTTTCCTGAATACAGCAGCACTTGAAGGCAGTCAGTGCTGGAAACACAGGCTTGGTGCTGCATGCTGTGGAACTTGGGGTGGAGTTTGGAGCTCTGGTGGCAATTTTATTTGTGTACTCTAAAAATCCATTCATCCATTTTCTAAGCACTTCATCCAATTAAGTGTCACAGGGGAGCAGAAGTCTATACTGTCAAGCAACAGGCGAAGGCAGGATATACACAGGACATGACAGCAATCCATTACAGGACAGACACACAGACAAAAACACACTCACACCTAAGACCAGGTTTCCCAGAAGGCAGTTAACCTAGCTGTAATGGCACAGAGCTCAGACTGAAGTTGGACCCTATGCGGTAACCACACAGATAATAAGCAGGGAGTTGATGAATAAAAGAGAAAGCTTAGCCAATGACGTACTTAGCCAATACGTCAGATCCTAAATCAATGTCGTTGGAAAGCGCAGGTCCAATAGCCGGGAGATCAGAGAACCTATCAGTAGTCTGGTAGCAAGGGAAACGCAGGAAGGAGCTCCAAAGGGATTCCCAATACTGAGCACCGTGATGAAGGTGAGGAGCCCTGAGGTATACTGGGAACCGGGAGGTGTGGTGGCGAGCGAGGAGTGTGATTGGCTGATTAGGCGTTTGGGAGGATCGGAAGGTGCTCGTTTCTGATTGCTGGCAGCCGTGTTCATCTGTGCCGGCGTTCGCCCTGGGTACCGCGGATGGTGACACGAGCAGTATGTGGTTGGACTGTGGGAGTGAAAGGTAGCAAGCAGACCAAAAGCCATGTAAACATGGGGAGGGCATAGTTCAACTCCATACAGACAGAACCGCGTGTCTGGAATTGAACCCACAGCCCCACGATGAGAGATGTGCCAACCACTGGGCCACCAAAAAAATTTTTTACAAACTTTAGTTTTTCACCCTCGCCTCACAAGGAGTTGTTGTGATCGTGGAAGTCTTGTCAGCTTTGGATTGTTATTTCCTATCTCTACAAGACTTAAACATCCCACTGGAAATCCGTACCTGGGCTGGGCATGTCTGCGATCCGACTCTGTGCTGGAAGTGTCCTGGTGGTGGGAGAGTGGAGATTTGCCTGGCGTTGTTGTGGAAAGGTCTCCTAGTGCAGAAGGAAAAGCACAGGATCTGCCCCCCACTCTGTTCCTGTGATTGCCCCGCTGAGTTGCTGCCTGGATCGTCGTCCCCCAGAGATCTCTCATTTGCCTCCCAGCCGGAGCAAGATCGCCCCAAGATTGATTCCCCTTATGCAATAAATAGAATATTAATATTGTCACAAATGGGGGGGTTACGAAATTAATGAAAATCGGAATTGACTGAGCACTTGAGTCAATAAGTAAAATAACTATTCATAAACCCCACCTTGTAAGTAATTTCTAGCAATATACCTGAGCGGCTGGTATAATTAGAGGCACGTGAACTCTTTATTCTGTGGCGCAGATTTGTTGAGAGAAGTAACAATCCAGACATTTGGTTAAACATATTTATTAAGAACAAGACACAAACTACACTACACACAGCAAAACATACAACACAAGCTACTCAATGTACAGTATTTACAAAGCAAGGTGTGTCCGAGGCCTAACATTCTGAAAACCTCAGACTGCTACTTAGCATTAAGCTGTAGCTGTTTGTCAAACTTTTAACTTTTGTTTTAAAGTTTTTTCTGTTCCACTTGCATAAATGTTACCAAAAAGAGATGTTTAAAGCATTTTAAATTAAAAAAAAAACGGTGTGTGGTGGAATATACTGTGTTTGAGTGATTTACAGGTTAACTTTTATACAGATGAGAACATACATCTAAACAGCATTTTACTTTAGTGGTGTTAGCTCTATTGCACACACAGCAAGGGACAGACAGCAACACTGATGCATGTACCTTCACTCTCCTATGGTAATGTCAATATTGTGGCGCCTTCGTCTGGCATTGTGGCCGAAGAGCGCCCAGCCAATGTGTGTGGCGAAGGGCGTAGTAGCCAGGGTGGGGATTAAAGGTCACTGGGCAGCGCAGCTGACCACCCGGAGTGAAGAACATAGCAGTCAGAACTGTTAATCAGCATGTAGTTGTTCCTGGTTTATACCCCTTTATTCCTGTACCCACCTTCCACCCTATATTCATGTACCTGTACCTGAATGACCCTATTGTGCTATAACCCCTGTTGGGCCTTGTCCCTGCTGTTGCTGTTGTGCTGGACACGGGTCCGAAAATAAAGCACTTGTGTTCTTAGACAAACGAGCCACAATTCCTGTTATTAATCCTCACCGAACCCACCACGCTACAATATTTTCTCTAACCCTAATATTGGCACTGTACACTGTGCTCATCATTGAAGAAGTGTTGAAATAATACTGAGAGAGGTCGGAAAATGACACACAGAGTGTTAAATACAGAGTGTTTGAGCTCAAACTATTGTTAATTTAAATCAGGTGAGTGTGAAACCATATAAACACCAAAAATGCGTGAAAATGAACTCTGTTAGAGTTGATTTAACACTAGTCAAGTTGCTGTGTGGTTCCGCAACTTGTGAATGATCAACACAGACATCTATACCATAGACAATATACACATTTATTTTCAAAAATGCTTTATTATCTGTATTGCACTACATATCCAGGACTCATCAAAGAGCTTACTGTAAATGACCACCCTATATTTTGTTCATACTCATTTCTAAGAATTTAAGATTAAACACAGCTACCAAGGCCCTGTCCCAGTATAAACACTTGCAACCTTGCGCCCGTCATACGGCCGTTCTCGCTCAAGTCTGCATTTTCTCACGGTGTCCCATTTCTAAACAATATTCATGCATTCGTAAAATGTAACTTTTTAAAAGCTTTTAAAAAAGGTTTAAAGCTTTTATTTTGTCACCCCATTCTGACTGATGAATATTCGTTTACCTACGATTTACAGTATTTTGTACATGGAATATTTAACGGTACACATTTTTAATAGTACAAACAATATTAAAATTTCGTTTGTAATAAATTTAATTATTATAATGGCACGTTCTTACAGTATATACATAAAATGAAGTGGTCTGGGAAGAACCCTTTTTCTGAGCATTTTAAAATGGATTTAAGGGGATATTTACAGACTATTTCGAAGTGCAAAAATATGAAAGCAGTGCGGACATTATTTTTATTTAATTTGTTTGATCTTTTTTCATAACTTGAATTTCTGAGTAATATGAACCCCTGACGATCTTTTTGTCTTGAATTGTTATATGTACTCTTGTTTGTTTTGTAATTTTTGTTATTCTGTTAATAAAGAAAAAAATAAAAAAATATATTTAATAGTCCAAAGGTTTGAGGTATTGCCAAGTTTACCTTATTTAGTTTACTTCGAATGAAAGCGAATGAATGCGTTATTTTCCTTGCACTGTCATTTTGGTACTGGGACAGACGATATGAAATGTATTTAGTAGTACACAGCTTTGAATAAACACAGAGCCAAGATTTCCTTAGTTTACTTCTGCAGTTTTGAGTCGAGCGTGGTGTGGCATTACGCGGGGGCAATCTGTTAATTATTTTGGCTAAATACTTTATCCACAAAAGTAAATACTGCTCCCTCTATTCATGCTTTAAAAGTTGAATTCCTTTTTTATTTAAATTCTATTAGAAATTTAAAGAATCAAAAGGCAAGACATACAATGGAAATATGTAAAAAAGTACAATTTTTAGCTTTTACAATTGTGAATTCCTCTGGCTGTGAAGTATCTATTCCTGTATATATTTCATTATTCTGTCTCCTTTTTTGTATTTCTGGAGTTTAAAAACGTCTTTAAAGAAACATGACGCGGGGGCGTGTTCAGTGTGGAGGCGGAGCCCTGGATGAAGGGCGACTCGTCCTTCATGAGCCAGAACAACTGTGGTTGCTACAGCCAGACCACGCCATTAATCCAGGGCCTTGCCCCCACGCTGAACACGCCCCCGCGTAATGCCACACTGTTCAACACGAATGAACACGACGTGTCTCTACTATTGCGCAGGGATAGACGAGGTGACATTCAATTTTATCAAACGGCGAGCGGAGAATGACAAATCCTTTTTTTTAAAATATTGGAAAAGAAACATCAACAGGAAGCATTTTGAGCCTGCGTCGTGTACCCAGCCAGTGACATCAGGCGAGGGGCCCGTCCCCCTGTTTATAACGGTGAGTCCTGCAATACTCCCGCAACTGAGGTCCGCACCTGAGTACGTCACTGAAGTGCGGGCTTGAATGGGTCAGGGTGCAGTGTGAGCACTGCGACACGGCCAAAGACTGCAGACTCTGGGTGGTACTGTACCTCTGATGGTGACATTTAGATATCTACACTATTGGCCACAAGCGATGGAAGCATGTAAGAGTACATCAGTTCAGTGCTTTTATTGCGGGTTTGTATTTCATCTTCAATCTTCTCCAGGTCAGATCGGAACCTTTAAATCAGATACTGAGGTCTTTTCTCTGTGAAGTACTTCTCTGGATACTCTCCATGTTTACCCTGAGAAAGGAAAGTAGTTATTCGTTTTACATTAACAATGTTGAAATACGTCTTTTTCAGTAATGAGTTAAAAGGCTGGACCTAAATCACAAATGTCACGTGGAACATAACTATGTTTTAGTTAAAGATAAAAATGTTGTTATTCGGCGTGGAAACTCTTGTTTTTGTTTGGCATTAGGGGGCATTAGTTGCACACAGATGTCTCATCTAAAATGTTTATGGCTTTGACTGAGTATTGTAACTACAGTGTATGTGACAACATCTTCTGCAGCAAACAAAAAAAAGCTTTAATTGCATTGCAAAGTAATACAGTATTTGAATTTGTAAGTTATTGATGAATAAAGGAGTTTGATGCTTCTGAAAACTAGTGTTTAGAAAATATTTTTTTTTTCTGTTTATATCCCTATGGGTTTTTAATATCTTGTCTGACTGCCACTGATTTTGATATTATCCAGGGTGCAGATATGAATTCTGTCTTGAATAGTGATTGACGTAAAAGGAGACAGCATCTGGCATCCACAGTACTGAGAAACTACAGTATACTGTATATGTGATCTGAGTGTGGTATCTTTCAAACAAAGAATTCACATTTCAAATAGGTATACTCCAGAATCCATTAACATTACGCATACCAGACTTCTTTCTTTAGAAAAACACTCGCAACAGAAAAAACACCCATGTAGTGTCAGCAGCTATGTCACCCTGCAACTTACAACTGGCAACCCACTGAAGCTCCTAATGCCCCAGTGTAGTGATGGCGACACCATGCAATACAAAAGGTGCCATCCTTTGGATGACATAAAACCAAGGTCCTGACTCTCCATGGTCATTAAAAATCCCAAGGCACTTCTTGAAATGAATAGGGGTGTTACGCTGGTGTCCTGGCCAAATTTCCCCCTGGCCTTTACCAATCATGGCATCTCTGAACTGGCTTCATCGCTCTGCTCTCCTACCCAATGATGGCTGATGTGTGGTGAGCATACTGGAGCACGATGGCTGCCGTCACATCATCCAGGTAGGGCTATACATTGTTAGTGGTGGGAGGGGAGTCCCCATTACCTGTAAAGGTCTTTGAGTGGAGTGTCCAGAAAAGTGAAGCTTTATGCTGAGGCACTAAACATACTATATGGATAGCAGATGTATAGGACCAAATTAGCTGACCAAGACCAGACAGTCTTTACAGTATCTGGCCTCTGATAATCTTGCAGTCTACATCATGCATCCAGCTACAGACATTGTCTCCCTCTGCTCTGCTATTTCCCTGAAAGTTAAGAAGGTGTTTGATTGGTTGAAATGGGATGATCCATAGGTGAGGGTTTAGGTTGTATGCAATATGGGAAAACATGATTATTATGGCAGTATGTTTAAAATTCAATATGGTACATACATACCAACTGATTTCAGTTTTCTATCATCTTATTTTTAAACTTGTTTTCAGCTTTAATGAAGATAGATGAAATTGTGCTAATTCAGCATTGTCATCATTCCTACAAATGAATTGGACTTAAGTACACTAAATTAAAACAGGGTGTGAATGCTAATTTGTCATTTTGAACTGTTAAGAACTGTCTGTTTAGAAAAAAAATAGGCATAAGATATTTTATTAGCAAGTTAATGCCATGTAATATTTTCTAGACTGAAGTTGTTGAAATCGATTACTGTACTTTAGAGTAATTCTAAAACCAAAGACTGCAAACCGAATCGCACAAACATGGACTAAACACACAAGCATATCAGTTACAGGCCCAGTTGGAATGAAAGTCAGCAGATGTAGGGGTCACTCACGAACAGGCAGTAGAACTTCAGATTGTTGAAGCTGATCCGCTTCAACTAGAAATGACTCTAGCTGGCTGCCCTGACTGCAGCTAAGAAGATGCCCATTCTAGTTTGGCATCCCCCATATTCCCTCCACTAACATTGGTGGACCCATATCATTTATAAAACATTTTGGAAACCAGAATCTGGAGCCCACTCACCCTCTGCCTCATCATTTCTTTCACAGGGGATTCAGTCAAGCTGTTTTGCACTCTTTGCCACTGTCTCCTCAGCCAAGCACATCCAGTGCACAGAATGTCTGAACCATGGTTTCATCTTGTACCGAGTGAAATTACTATTGCAGCAGCACATTATCTGCAGGATATAACCTGTCTCCTGAGTGTCCAATCCCAGTTCATGTTGCCGGTTAGGGGGTGAGCGATGTCTGGTTAATTCCCTGTGATCGGAAGATCCAGAATCGGAGGATCAACAAGTCACGTCACCGTGAATGCTTGGCAGCCGCAAATCAGCCATCTTTATGTGAACTTGTTTGACAACTCCTCCAAAAACTCCCCCAAAACTAAAGGATCGTAAGGCTTTCTATGGTCTGTAATCAAACTGAATATTGGTATCAAGAGAGCCTTTTCCCTTCTGCTCCACGGGCGTTTTGTGTTTCCCTGTAACACCTGTGTTACAATTTAGCACCCTGTCAAACTCCCCACCAGCCATTGACCCTGTAGCTGGTCCATAGGAGAAGGCAGACTTGGAGGCTGCTCCTCATGTAGTAAAGACATAATGTGGTCTAAACCGAGAGGGAGGTACTGTAGCAGGAATATCTTAATTTCCTTTGGAATTTGTTCTGCTTGATAACGATAAAATAAATGAAAAATAATAATGGAATATAATGATAGTTCATAATAGAAAACCTATATATATTCACATCTAATGGGTTCAGGCTTCAAAAGAAAGCCCGAATGAATGTGGCAACATTAAAATGTCTCAACAGCTTATGTCACTGTGGCCGACGGAGAAACTCACATTGCGAGAGTAAGAGAAGCTGAGTGTCCTGGTCAGAATCAGGCTCAGTAAGGAGCTCTTGCAGTCAGCTAGACTGTGGACGAGCTCAGAAAAGCGGAGGTTCTGCTTCGTGGAGGGTGGAGGTTGGGTCATGGTGGGGGGGCGTTAGGCATCCAGGAACAGTAGTCAAACTGAGGGATGAAACACACATGCATGAATACTGCACAATTTCTACATGTTCTAGCGTAAATGTTAACTTGTCTTTTGATTTATTAAAAATATCTCCCATAGATTTCTCCATTCAATTTGTGCTCAGTTAGATTTGGAGAAAATTAGGTTGTACCAAATTTCATAAACATCCATGGGTAGATGTAGAAAAATATTCACAATTGTCATCAGCAATAGAGATATTTGTGTAAAATGTTCTAAATCAGAATGTTTATACAACTGTAATATTTATAGATATGACTTTTTAAATGAAAAGTAATATTACAGTTATAGTTATTTAAAGTATAAATTAGACAGCAGAGACAGATCCTAAGATTTAGAACTAAAACAGACAAAATGTCCTAATGACTTGTACAGTAACTATTGGTGTTTAAAATCAATCAGTATAACTGGAGATTGTTCAGAATATAGCAGCACATTTAATGCCATCCTTGTCTACAGACATCAGTACACATGTCCTGAATGTCAGGCGTTCAGTTTCTGTCAGGGTTCTTCTGATGCTATACAAAGACTCATCTTTGTATAGCATCAAAGATGCTATATCACCCGCCAACAACCATATCACTCTGCAACTCACAACTGGCAACCCACTGAAGCTAAGCAGGTGTGAGCCTGGTCAGTACCTGGATGGGAGACCTCCTGGGAAAAACTAAGGTTGCCCCTGGAAGAGGGGTTAGTGGGGCCAGCAGCGGGTGCTCACCCTGTGGCTCATGTGGGTCCTAATGCCCCAGTATAGTGATGGGGACACTATACTGTAAACAGGCGCCATCCTTCAGATGAGACTTAAAACCGAGGTCCTGACTCTCTGTGGTCATTAAAAATGCCAGGGTGTTTCTCGAAAAGATGAGGGCTGTACCCCAGCATCCTGGCCAAATTTCCCATCGGCCTTTATCAATCATGGCCTCCTAACAATCCCCCTCTATAAATTGGCTTAATTACTTGGCTTTCCTCCCCACTGATCGCTGATGTGTGGTGAGTGTTCTGGCGCACTATGGCTGCCGTCACATCACCCAGGTGGATGCTGCACATTGGTAGTGGTGGAGGGGAGTCCCCATTACCTGTAAAGTGCTTTGAGTGGAGTGTCCAGAAAAGCGCAATATAAGTGTAAGCAATTATTATTATTAATAATAATAATAATATCTCCAAACGTTAAGCAAGATTAGGCCTTGTCTGTTCTGGGATGGTTTCTCTATAGAAAAGCATGGCGCTGCTGTAAGTGGTATTGGTGGACACTAAGTGGTATTTGTGACACCACAATTTCTGAGACACTGAACCAAGTACCGTAGTAGGTCAAATGTCTGTTTAAAACTAGAGGTGTTAACCCCAGTGTTTTGAGTACATTACATTTTGGGATGGTACAAGTAGTACAATTTCTGTTTTCCCTTATTTTCTGACTTAATTCAGTTTTCTGTAGTCAGATACTAATAATGATGTAATTAACAGGCAAACATAAAGGAATACTGTACTTCATTCTTTTAATGAAGCTGTCTTAGCTGAGGAAGTGGTACTGCTGGCCAAACAAACATCTGGTGTGTCAGAAACCCCAAAGGATCCCCAAACCACTGATACAGAGTGTTTTTTTTAACAAAGAACTCGGATTGAGTTAGTGACTTCTGCTAGAGGCACATTAGGAGATGGTAGAAGAACCAGCCTGCTATACCTCAGTGGTTCAAATTCTGAAACATAGAGGAATACTGCCTTGAACTTAACAGTTGCAAATCTATCTGAATGGGCAGATTACTCTCAGGTAGGAGTATCCAGTTTTTTAAGATAAATATTAAAGATCAGAAGCAGACAAAAACAAATGTTTTGGCCTTCTGGTTGTGACGAGATGAAATATCACATTAAATAAATTGATGTTTTTCTAAACAAAGGTCTCAAAAACTGCATAGAACAAGAAATTTATTATAAAGGGTTTAGAATTTACTTCAATCAAGACTTTACAGTGAAATGAAAGAATGAATCTCTTTAACAAAAATGAATTTGTTCGAGCATGAGGAGAAAAATGTGAAGACCCAAATTTGATATCCTGCTAAGTTGAAAGTCTCTGAAGGAGACTGAACAGTGATTTATGATGATCCGTGGGCAGTAGGAGAGGCAGACGGGAGAACCATGTGTTTAAAATCAATTAATGTTTGGAGTGAACTTTGAGTACTTCATTTTATGATAATGCTGTCTATCCCATAATCAGTGATAAATCAAACAGAAAAGTTACTTTTTATCCATATGTGAACATATGGAATAGTGCAGTATATTACTTCCATTAAGTGATACATTTTCAGTTCTTATTGTATTATAAAGATATTAACAAAAATGTTCCAAGCACAACATATACAGGATATTTAAACAGAAGATAATGTAGCATCGCAAGAACCACTCTCAGTGATTTGCAGGAATGCATTTTCCAGTAGTTTACAAGCCTGAATCAGAACCCCATTTTTAAGCCTTTTTAAAATGTGCCATGTTCTGCTTTGTATTGCATGAACAAACGACGTGCCTGGCTGCACTCCAGGGGTTGAAGTGATCGATAAGGCACGATTCAACTGGAAAGAAAAAGGTATTTTAAATGAATAATGGACTTTTCCAGTCAGTAGAGCAGAGCTCACCTGTCCACTGTTGACTGCGCTGTGTTGCACCGAGCAGGTGAATATGACCATGGTGAGAAACTTCGTTAGTTCCTGAACAGTGAGGAAAGTTCCTGGAATACCTGTCAGAAATGTAGTTACACAAAATAGAACACGGTGACAACAGTAATGTAATACTAGTAGTGCTGATATATTTCTTAGTGGAAACATAAAATACGATTAAGTTATCAGGTGGTTACAGCCTCTGTATAGCCATGGGAGAATTAGGACCTGTGTATGATGATGAGATATATGCTCTCCTCTCACAGGCATCAACAGTGTTCACTGATAGCATAATAGCAGGGCTATGATTTTTTTCTCCACTAATTTTCTAACCTGTATATCAGTTCTTCAGCATCAAGATAACATCGTAGCATTTTCTAAAGCTGTCATTGAATTTTTACAATTTATATGCATAGGTATGTGGATTAACAGTGATGTGCAGTGCCCTCCAGAATTATTGGCATCCTTGGTAAAGATGAGCAAAAAAGGCTATGAAAAAGTGTCTTTGTTGTTTATCAGTTTGATCTTACAATGAAAATATGACCGAAAACTAACCTTTCAGTGAGGTCAAATTAATCAAAGGAAAACAATATCCTTATAAATTTTTTTTAAAGATTTCTCAAAAACACAGGTGTCATTTATTGTTACTTTGTCATTTATTGTTACCATGAAAAGGGAAAAATGTATTTAAAATAAATGGAATGAAAAAAATGTAGGGGTGCCAATAATTGTGACATGTTTTTAGAAAAAAAAATCTTTTTTTATAAGAATTTATTTTATAAGGATCAGTTATTTGTTACACTCACTGCTTAAGGTAGAAATAAGCAGCAGCTGACAGGTGAGAGAGAATTAGTGCAGGAAAGCAATCGTGGGTTAATAAACATTTAATACTGTGCCGATTTGTCTGACGACCACAGACAGTATTCATTAACATTGCTTTCATTTGTAACACAAACCCTTTTCAGAAAAAAAAACTAACAGCCACATTACATTTTAAAATGGTGGCTAGTAGTGACGCGCAGGTCGGCTTGTTTTAGACCCGCACCCACCCGCGGTGGTGAGAAACGAACCCGCGCACGTCTGACCCGATCTGAAGTCTCATTTTTTTTTACCCAAGCCTGCCTGGCTCACGGTTGTGAGTCGACCCACACATCACTAGTAGCTAGGCTGCTAGTTTTTATATTTTATATAACATAAAATGTGATCTTTTCATGAAATATGATTATTAGACCAAAACAGAGCTTAATTGAAGCTGCTGTTTCACTAACATCTAAAGCAACACAAGAGCCAGCTATCGATCTTCCCTAAACAGAGAAGTGCTGAAATCGGTATGCCAGAGCAGATCGATCACACTCTTTCCATGGGGATAAATTGGAGAAAACGGAATTTTCCAACCTCATAAAATACATCCATCAGGAATAGTTTCAGTTCCGTTTACACCATCATAGTTGCTGACATTTTCATTTCTTGTTTCATTTACTATTTTTGGGTAAAAACTATTTTTTTGTCCTTGTATTCTTCAGCAAAACGCCTAGTTCATAGCACAGCCACACATGCAAAATTCTGTTCAGAGTGAAATGTAATTCATTTGTATATAATGCCCTTAAATCTTTGAAGCCCAAGGTGAAATACAGGACATTCACTGCAAAATTCTTAATTGTTAGTGTTGGTGACCTACCTGACTCTTGCCTTCCTAAGAACCCGTTGGTGAAGATATCCTCTATCCAGGCCTGCAGCTCAGTGTCCTCCAGGACATCTTTGTCTGCTGGGTAGTAATGTTTCACCATGCCATCCACAAACCTGACAAGCAACCACAGCAGCTAAGAAACTCACTCAACACAGCAGGAGGAAGGGAAACTGTTTTGCAGGATGTGCTGTAAAGTCTTACATTCAATGAGACAAAATAATTGTAACTTAAACATATTTTCAGAACTTTGATATTGTGATATCTAATTAATACAATTGCTAATTTGCTACTGCTCGTGAGTACTTACTATTTCTTTAAGAAATGGGGGATAAGTCATAATGCATTGTTGTACCCAGTCAAAAATATTTAGTCAGTTTGTACTTTTATCCCCAATTCCTGTTACTTTTCATTTTAAGAAAAAGTTAAAGTTTTAATGACATGGATAGTTGTTGCCTGTGTTTGCAAAGATGTAGATTATGTCCAGCATCATATCCAGTAGAACAGTATTCACTCAACACAGGTCTCAAATTATCAAACCATTTGTTTACTTAAGGAATAAGTGGTGCAAATGAGTTTTAGTCATTAAAATAGATTTTTTTATACAGTATTGTATTTTTCCAAACTCAAATTAAACATTTTCAGTTATTTTTAAGTACAGCTCATACCTATCGCTAGAGAAATTCCAAGGTGTTCCCTCTTAATAATTTCAAGTATTACAAAATCCCTACTTCTTTCATGACGTGAACTCCATATGGTTTGGGAATGTTGTGTAAATGCATAACTGTGTTTCTCATCATCATCATCAATATGTTAATTTCTTACTGTCTAGACTCTGAGAAAGTCATGATTAATGAGAGGCAGTGTGAACACGATCACTTTGGCTACCTTAGACAAAGAGTACAAATGAATGAAGACTGGACTTGAGTCCTCACATGCTTGCTGTGAAGACTCCTGGAAGTCCCACCTGTTGATCACAGCCCACTGTTTAAGGCCGTCATTGCGGTAGTGGTAGTTGGGTATTCCTTCAACCCCACGAGCGGCAATGTCCTCCGGCAGACAGAGGGCGCTGTAAGTCAGGGAAGTGAGGGCTCTCTGAAGCACTTCAAACTTTCCATATCCTCCGGTACTGGCGGCCTAGCTCAGAAGGAAAACAAGATTCATTAGTGTGACTGTTTTTTTCTCTCTGTAGTCTCAGTGTCAGTACAGGGTGTCCTAAGAATAAACTCCTTCAGTTTTGAAATTACCTTAAAACCAACAAACCCTTGCAAATGCAGTGATAACATCTACACAAAAAGATGCTCTTAAGACATATTGGACCACTGGAGCTGTGAGGTATTAAACTATGTCATGACTGAGCACAATCTAATGACTTAGCCAATATGAGAAACCATGTATGCTGATGTTGCGGCCCTGTTTAGTGTCTAAATGTCAGTTAAATTTGTACATCCTTCCTCCAGAGTCTCAGAGAACCTCCAGTTGGTTTTATGGATTCAGAAGGTATTCTAATGCAAAAAAAAAGAAATACAGAAATACTTAAATACTTCAGAAATACTTAAGAAGTAATTTAAAATGGAAAGAAAGAACAGTGATGGAGGAAAACACACTACTAATGTGAAATACCTTGCCCAAAGGTCAAGGAACCTAACCGATCCCTGAGTGCTTGTTTAGTTCTTAAAAGAGAATGATGAGTAATTTTTTGCTGTTTGGTCCACAGTACAGGCAACTGCCCTGACTACTTGATGAGGTGGCAACATATTCTTGCAACTTTCTGATGAATAATGCAATGTAGGATTATTACTTATCAGCCACAGTCCTCTGTTTTCACTTTATTGCTGTTTCATATTTAACTCTGATAAATATACCATGGTAGATTCAGCCTCTCAATGTAGAGGGGTGAGCAGTGTCCTTTATGTTGGTGCTTGTAGTTAATGCTTATGAATAAAACGTTAATCTCTTTGCCTTATTGTTTAACCTACAGATAACGTTTTTGCTATTTAGTTTAACATGACGAGTGCTGGTCCTGTGTGATAAGATCATGTTTTCAATATGCTTGGTGTCTCTGGACAAGCAAACCTACTACCTCTCTCAAACAGTTATTCAAAGGGCTTCCTTTAGAAAAGCAGATTCCAGAATTGTTGACTGTATAGTAAAGGTATTGTGATACTTAGTTGCTGTGGTGTTATTACAGACAGGAAAATGACATTAATTAAGCAGAGGGGATGCTGAGTATTGCTGTGCGCACTTGTGTTGACTTTGTGTTGTTTCTGCCCTGTAGTTAATATCCCTGCTTAGACTCCATCATGCTTGTATTTGCAGCCTTGCTGTGAACCATCAGCTACAGTAAACCAGACTGCAGTGGTTTACGAGATGATCTGTTTCTGAGTAACTGTGTATGTACGATACTTGGGGGGTAGGAGATTTTGTTGTGAAGTCATGAACCCCAGCATTTTAAGTGCTGGAGTGTTTT
Organism: Lepisosteus platostomus; assembly: GCF_059453375.1. NCBI lineage: Eukaryota > Metazoa > Chordata > Actinopteri > Semionotiformes > Lepisosteidae > Lepisosteus > Lepisosteus platostomus. The sequence continues at coordinate 5,217,276 of NC_142625.1, forward strand.
GCTGAACCTATAAATTTGTGTTTAATTTTGAAGCTGTCTATAACCATTCTTGGGAAGACCAAGTACTACAGATGCAGCCATTCAAAGTGTGTGGTACAGACACGTACCGGAGGTAATTGGCTATGGCGTCTCGCATCGTGACGCGCGATGACGCAAAATACCGCGGTACGTGATTGGTTGACCAACAGGGGCACTCGTGGTCCGTTGGTCGGTCGTAGAAAAATGTACAGTAAATGTCTTTACTGTGCCTGTTTTAGCATTGAATATTTATATGGAATTTTACCACTGAAGGGAAATCTTAGTAGCTGAGCATAAAAAGAATAGGAGCATACTGTAACGCGTGTGAAGGCCATAAACGATATTAATTTTGGAACATAAACATACAGTATATAGCTGGTCTTGGTACTTTAAAGGAAAAATACACACTGGTATTCCATTTCTCCCTAAACATTGTAAGCTTCGAAGTCTTTAACTAACGTGATACCGGAGTCAACAAGCATACTTTTAGAATTTGATTAAAAGGGAATATAATATGGAATCGCGTATCTAAAGAATTTAATAACGGTATGATTATATCCGTGTACTGCGACAGGGCTGTGTAGGGCTGTTTCGCCTGCCTGTTCATGCGAGCTGTCTTGTAGCCGACTGGTCTAGGTGCGTGACAACCAACTGGCAGGTTGTGTGTTTGAATCCAGCTGGTGCTGGACTTTTCTTTTAACAAACATTTCTTCGAAAAAATAGGTAAGCGATATTATGGACAATCAATTGACTTTTATATTTCAAAATATCGCAACATGATCGATATTTGCGATATTTTGAACATATCTTCCCTTCTGACAGCGGTTCCTGCTTCTATTGTGTGTGTGTGTGCAACAGAGTAAATTTTTATATGGAGACTGGACAGTATGCGTTACAATATAAACATTTATATTGATTTAAATCGTGTTCTGATTTAAATCGCAAACGGGTGTTTAATTATGTGTTTTTTAATCATAATCAGGCTAATGCATTTCTACATTTTCTGTATGAACCAGCTTAGAGGTTCATACAGAAAGACAGCTTGTGTTTAAATTGAGTGTAAGGTAATTTATGCTTCTAAAGTCATGGTCAGCATTTATTATTGTACTGTGATGTAAACTTTTTCTGTGCCAGTCACATTATTTTATAGCGTTTTTATTGCGTTATTAAATCCGGTGGCGCTGTGTGTTAGTTTCCTGACTCCCATTATTTAAACTGCGACACTGATCATTCATCTCTAAATAAGCTTTATTTTATATAGCGTTTTAAGCGAATAGGTCATTAGATTGCTCATAAACCTAATCGCTTTTTCTACATAAACACAGCGTGATTGCTCTCTGAAAATGCTTTTCCTTTATTTTTAAAGTAGGCTCAGATTTCAACTATAGATCGTATTATTATAAACTTTCTTGGAAAAATGTATTTTATGTAAACCATGTTTGCTATTAATTCATTTAGGGCTAGAATATGTTCATTGTCTTCCAATCGAGTCGAGTTGACATTGGAAGCCTGCCACACCCGGACTGTTAAACCAACGCATTAGCACGTCAAAGCCCATTGAGCCAGTATTGGCTTTAGTATTCCCCCCTCTCCCCTCAATTCAATTCAATTCAAGGTGTTTTATTTGCATGACAGATGGGTACAAGCAGTGTTGGGTATGTATATTGTAACGCTTACGGCAGACAGGCACTGTGTAAGAGCCGGCGCACCAGAGCAGCGCACCGAGGGAGCGTCTGCATTTATAACTTAGTTTTTAAAAGTAGTCAAGCAATATGAAGCATCTCCTTTTACTTAGTGCCTGAGCATAAAAAGAATAGGAGCATACTGCAACGCGTGTGAAGTCCATAAACGATATTAATTTTGGAACTTAAACATACAGTATATGGCTGGTCTCGGTACTTTAAAGAAAACATACACACCAGTATTCCATTTCTCCCTAAACATTTTAAGCATCGAAGTCTTTAACTAACGCGATACCGGAGTCAACAAGCATACTTTTAGAATTTGATTAAAAGGGAATATAATATGGAATTGCGTATCTCAAGAAATTAATAACGATATAATTATATTCATGTTGCAAAAGAACTGCAACGGACATAAAAACTCCCTTGCTTTTAACAGAGCGTTCCATAATTTCTAACTACGAAAATGCCAGGTGAAAGGATTTGTAAACATATTTTGTTAAAGCAAGTCAGTTTTTTCCGCAACACATTAAAGACATTTTTCCAAGAAAGTTTAGCCTTTGTCACTAATGAAACCACTAAATAAAGACATAAATATAGAAATCTTAAGATTTGTTTTATTTAATGTTGGTAGCAGGATGAACTGTCAGAGTGTATATTTTGTTGCAGAGTTGCTGCAAGATGTTAACAGTGAAAAAGGTATTTAGAAATGAGTTATTTCAAGATGAAAATTTTCAGAATAATTGCAAATCTAGCAGGATAGAGAAAGCACAAAAACTGGCAGTTAGATTGATCAGATTAGTATGAAAAGTCATTTAGCAAAGGGAATGAGAAGAGTGACAAACTAGTATACTTTAGATCTTTTTTTCTGAACCAGGGAAAATCTGATCATGTTTCCCTATAACAATAATAAAAAACTTTATTTGATATATCACCATTAAAGGTGGCATCTCAAAGCAATAAAGTAGATGTAAAAACAGATAAAAGGACCACAGATTACAAAGTAAATGCATATAAGAAAGACAAGCAGTTAGAGGTGCTACCAAAATTAGAAAATGAAGCAGATACAGACACTAAGTCTTCTGAAAAGAAAGGTTCTGAGGTTAGATTTAAACTGGCCCTGGTGTGTGTGTGTTTGTGTCTGTCTGTCCTGTGATGGACTGGCGCTATGTCCAGGGTGTATTCTGCCTTGTGTCCGTCGCTTACTGGGATAGGCTCCAAATCCTCTGTACTGGATAAAGAGATTAGAAATGGATGGAAGTAAAGGCACTGTGTGGATGGAACTATACACAGTGTTAGAAACCCACTATGAAATGGCAGCATCTCACTGAGAATAAAATATTTTATAGTGCTGGCTTAAGGAAACAGCCTTTCCACCTCTCTTGCACATCAGTATCCATACCTAGTTATTTAAACAAATTGCCTCTAATTATAAACATCTTAATATGCTGGCTCTGTGGATCCGCATCAGCTATGTTTGCCCATTCCTTCAATTCATGTGCATCCAACACACAGTTCAACGCTAGCAACTACACAAAATCTAAAATATGAGCTCTACTTGCCACTTACAATACCAACAGTACCAGCTAAGTTTAGTAGTGACATTTTCATGGATCTTTTTAACAATAAAATTTACAACATCAGACTTCAGACACAATTAAACAGGCCTCAAAAAAGTCTGGTACAAACATTTTCAGCATGGAATAAACCTTTACTTTAATGGTATAAACCTTAAATGGATTCATATTCTCAATAAGATTTGGTGCTCAGTAACATGACTTAGAAAATGACAGAAGACATACGTATCATGCTTATCCTTCTATTTTTCATAATCGTAAACTCCTTAAGGCAGTTACATTTTCTCTGTTCTGACCTGGAGTTACAGAGAAATTTAAATTCTAATAAGAGATTTGTAATGAGGAAAGTCATACCAATCACTCATACAGTACCAGGATTAGCAATTACAATACAAATACTTTCTTTCTGTATGTGTTTATTTTGCAGTTTGAGTCTATGGCATTCCTTTGGGGGTCTATACTCCAAGGCATGACTTTTTTATGGGAACATGACATTTTTTTAAACATATATTTTTGTGGTAGGAGGGCGCAAAACATCAGTATTTACTGCTATTAATTACTGTACGATTTATAGTTGAAATCTGAGCCTACATATAAAGTTAGATATAAAGTTAAAATCTCGACAAAGCAATGTAGGAAATACAGAGAAAATAAATCCTTTCTGACATCTAAAATCAGTTTCGATCAAGGTCTCTAAAACGAACAAGAAAAAGAGGATTTTCGGAGGGCAATTACGCTGTGTTTATATAGAATAACTGATTTATGAGCAATCTAATTTCTTGTTCGTTTAAAACAGTGAAATGTCAGCTGCAAAAGATCGCACCAGAAACAGCACTCTCTCTGCCTGTCATAGACGTTCAGGAAAGGCTGAATGAAGTCATGTCAAGTACAATAATTCGGTGATCAATAATAACAGTTGTGGGACAGTATATAAGGAGGATAAGGATTTTGAAGTTGACTCGAAATCTGATAGGTAACCAGTGCAAGGACTTGAAAACAGGTGTAATGCATCCCTGATAGGATTCTTGCTGTCATATTCTGAACATATTGAAGATTGCTCAGTGTGGATTTAATTTCCCCAGTGGACAGGATGTGCATTTATTAATTCTAGAAAAAAAGCCTTTCTTGATTTCTCTAGTTCTTAGTTTCTGCACATGAATTGAAGGAATGGGCAAACATAGCTGATGCGGATCCACAGAGCCAGCATATTAAGATGTTTATAATTAGAGGCAATTTGTTTAAATAACTAGGTATGGATACTGATGTGCAAGAGAGGTGGAAAGGCTGTTTCCTTAAGCCAGCACTATAAAATATTTTATTCTCAGTGAGATGCTGCCATTTCATAGTGGGTTTCTAACACTGTGTATAGTTCCATCCACACAGTGCCTTTACTTCCATTTCTAATCTCTTTATCCAGTACAGAGGATTTGGAGCCTATCCCAGTAAGCAACGGACACAAGGCAGAATACACCCTGGACATAGCGCCAGTCCATCACAGGACAGACAGACACAAACACACACACACCAGGGCCAGTTTTCCCATAAACCAATTAACTTACCAGTATGTTTTGGAGTGCGAGAGGGAGTCATATCACACATATGGAGAAAAACCATGTAACCCAGAGAGAACATGTAAACCCCACACACACAGGATGGCAGGAATTGAACCTAGGACCCCAGTGCTGCAAGATAGCAACGCTAACCACTTTGCCACCATTATAAATGGATGGATATCTTAGTTATCTTTCTAGTTCACAGGTTTGCATGCATAATTTAATTTTGAAAGCCACTGAGACATCAGGTACTACTGTTGTATTTATGAAAAAGAAACAAAACAAAAAACATACTAACAACTGTGCCATCCTACTCCTTAGTTAATACATTTTATTATTCATAAACAGTTAACATTGTTAGCAAAATATTTTGAATTATATTTAACCCTATTTTTTCTTTAGTTTTGTATTTAACTTATTATTATGATAGTCAGACTTAATGTATATTTGAACAATGAAAATATATTTTTACAAGATTTTACATTAAGCACTTAAAATTAATATGGTTAATAATAGTAAACTGTAACATGCTGTAACAAGATCGGTTAAACTGCGAAGAAAATGCTTTCAGAGAAAATGTTTCAGGTGTGAAGAACATAGATCTCCAATGCAATTTCAACCAAACCTGTTCCCACACACCCTGCCCCCACTACCATTAGAATATACACAAAGCACTCAAATCTTTCGAGCTAATGATCAGGTGACCCGAGAGAGAGCGAGAGAAACACCAAGGGGTGCGGAACCAGGGAACTATTTACATGGAAAACGGGCGATCTCCCCAGACTGTCCGTCCGTTTCACTGTTACCTGGATACCTCTTTATTTAGAACTCACTAACACTGATTTTTAGTTTAGAAGGATTCAAGTAGGGTTTTAGATGAAAGGCAGCGACCTTAATCAAGCCTAAATCATAATTGAACCCATTCAGAGCCTACATTACATTTTAGCGTTTCATTCTGAGCAGAAGACCCTCACACCTGAAGAAGGGGGGGGGTTTTCGCTGGAAATCTCGCCTGCTTCTATTTTACAACCGGAGTGCTGGCTGTGACGAATTAAACCGGTTTTACAGGTTTCAATCACATACCATGTGACATGGGAGTCAGGAAACTAACACACAGCGCCACCGGATTTGATAACGCTATAAAAACGCTATAAAATAATGTGACTTGGCACAGAACAAGTTTACAGCACAGTACAATAATAAATGCTGATCATGACTTTAGAAGCATAAATTGCCTTACACTCAATTTAAACACAAGCTGTCTTTAGCCCTCTAAGCTGGTTCATACAGAAATGTAGAGATCCAGGCTCAGAACACACAGCTTCATTAGGGAATACATATGCAGGACAACTAGAGAAGACGTTTTACAGAGGATGGATTTTTAGAAACATCCCATCAGTGACATCACTGAAGTCAACTCCTAGGTACTGTAACTGTCGTGTGGATAGTTTCACAAGAATCAGACAAAGGTTTAAGCATCGCTTGTTCTAGATAAAACTGCAAAAAAAAAACAACAACCCATAATGTACTTCTTTGCGGCTCTGTTTGCCCAAATCATATATTCACAACGTGAAATCTAGAAAATAATATTACGTAACCAAAATCCGCAATATGGAAACAGAACCTGTGTAATTGTTGATAGATGATGTACTCGTAACATTTTTTCAAGACGAACTACAACATTTAAAAAATGACTTGTATGTACTTGATATCTCTAATCAATCCACGGGTCCCAGCACAAAACGAAACTAAAACGCATACTGTTTCGCGCTTCTTATTAGTTGCTCAAAAGTAATTTGACCGTATGAAATGCATAATATAAACCTAGAAACATATACGTGAGCAGTACTTAAGCACTGTAGTATCGGTGTTAAGACATTCCTCTCAAATACTGTAAATCAAGTTAAAAATATCTCAAGACCGATTCTGGTCATAATGAAACCATGTTTTGTGTATGTTTTCTTTAAAGTACCGAGACCAGCCATATACTGTATGGTTATGTTCCAAAATTAATATCGTTTATGGCCTTCACACGCGTTGCAGTATGCTCCTATTCTTTTTATGCTCAGCTACTAAGATTTCCCTTCAGTGGTAAAATTAGATATGAATATTCAATACTTAAACGGGCACAGTTAAGACATTAAATATACATATACATACTGTATACAGTACAGTTTGCATATGGTAATATGTTTATGTTACGCGATTAAAAAATAAATAAATAAAAATGAAAAGTCCAGCACCAGCTGGATTCGAACACACAACCTGCCAGTTGGTAGTCACGCACCTAGACCAGTAGGCTACAAGACAGCTCGCATGAACAGGCAGGCGAAACAGCCCTACACAGCCCTGTCGCAGCACACGAATTCTTTAGATACGCGATTCCATATTATATTAGCAGAAAAGCTTAAAACTACCACTTTTTTCACACGCTATTTCACATGCTAGTTAAATACTTCGATGCTTAAAATCGTTAGGGAGAAATGGAATACCGGTGTGTATTTTTCCTTTAAAGTGCCGATTCCTGGAATCTGACTGGCTGACACCCCTCTGAAGTGGTTCCATAAAATCTGGTATACGGAAAAGAAAGCGTTGATAAATACAAGTGTCTTTTAATACACTCTTTGCTGTGCTCTTGAGGATCCTTGTGATATTTTAAGCTCTAGTTGAATGATAGGTGTCACATTTTAAATCATTTTCGTAGTTAGAAATTATGAAACGCCCTGTTAAAAGCAAGGAAGTTTTTATGCCCGTTGAAGTAAAACAAAATGCCTGACAAAGTATGGCTTGGACAGATTCCAAGTGCTTGTACAAATGTGCTAAAGAAATTATACTTTGAGTATACAGCTTGTCCAAAGTCATCCATTATTAATACTATTAGTAATATCTTCAGTAAAGGCTTTGATGCATAAATATTTCTGATAAAGGTAGGTTGTGTACTTTTGTCCAACTGAGCAATCTTGCTTTCATAAAATATACCAACATTTTAATGACTGATGATTAACATGCTGTAATACACAGTTCAAAATTAAAAGCTCAAATGCTGTACATGAGAGGTTAAGCTCCCCCTGGCGGTTTTACAAGGCGACGCCGGATAGTTAGCCACGTGACACACGTGAACCGCGTGATACCGCGACACGCCCACCGGGGTATGCCGCGAAATACCTCACCCATTTTGAATGGCTGCATCTGTAATATAATTAGCAGGCTTGGTTGTAAAATTATGTTTTCTGTCCTTCAAAATCAAAGTACCTGCAGGAATTTGATTTGACTTTTAATACGACCCTTGAATTAACATAATTAATACCACAATTAAATATTAAGGATTATGAAATGTGACACAAACCAGAATAATGTGACCCACAGACCTTACAGTGCCTTGCAAACGTATTCACCCCCTTTGGGCTCTTTTAGTTTTTTACATTTAGGTGTGTCAAAGCAAGGGGGTAAATACTTATGCATTCAATTATTTTAATAAATTTAGTAAAATGTCTGGATTTGTTTTCACTTTAACATTATAGAGTACGTTGTGTTGATTAGTGGCAAACATTCTCAGTTAAATACATCATGGTTCCATGCTGTAACAATAAAATGTTCAAGGGGGGTGAATACTTTTGCAAGGCACTGTAGTTTGCCCACCCTCATGTTGAGCCAAACATTTTGATATTGGCAAGTTATGATTTGTGATAGGTTTGATTCTTTAACATTTTAAATTAATCTTTACCAGGCATTAGCTGTATTGCTGTTAACTGTTAATAAAACAATGCAGTGCAGCTGCAATAGTTATTTACAGCAGTAGAGACTGACCTGGTCAAAAACTCCTCCAGTGGCCATCAGATCATTCCTGGCTATAATATTGATGTGAAGGGTGTACCGTGTATGAGGATTCAGGAGCTTCGTATTGAAACGGAAAATACATTTTAATCAATAACGAATTAAGGAAGAGCAACAACATTGTTAGCTGAGGCAATGGTATACTATATGTTTTATTGTCTGACATGTAAGTTTCACATTAATACTACTTCTGCAATGCTGTTTTACCTCTAACTACTCTTTTGCCATCTTTTGAAAAGTCAGAAAAGTACCTTGCTATTGAATAACACTCTTCCTAGTGTCAAACAGGGCAGTTGACAATCCATCTAGTGAGCTTTTCCAGGAAACCCTTATCGTACTGGGGAACGTACTGGGGTGCTGCACAGAGATCCTGCCTGCAACTAGGTCCTAACTGAGGAAATAGGGGGGTGATGTTCTCAAATCACTGTTCTCCAAATCCATAGTACTGTTCTGCTTTTAAACAGGAACATTGTATCCAGAAGACTGAACTCAGGGTACATTTGATAGATCTATTAGTTTCAACCCAGAAATGTAATTCACAGCTCTAGGTGATCCTCAAGACAGAACCACATCAACTAGCACCCAATTCATGACGGGCTCCAGCTCCATTGATTATTCACTATGATCTAACTGGCTTTTTAAATTCAACATCTGTTACAATAAATAGATTTGAAAAAATGTTAGCCTAGGGAAAGACTGCAAAAGCATGTCCTTGGAAGGCTTATGTACAAAATGCATAAGACCTGAAAGATATAAATTTAATTTTTATATTATCACAGAAGTGGTATTGGTCAGTGTACAAAATTCAATGTATAATTTCCCTGATATACTGCAAATAATCACTTGTACCCTTTCAAGAAATACAAGATGCATTTCCATTTCCTCTAAAAATAATAAAACCTTTAAATGGGGTTCTCTGCCCTTGACTGACACTGCAAAAAATATTTTAATCTGTTATTGGCTGATTTTTTATTTCAGATCCTTGCTATTACAGGAAGTCTTTGCATTACATACCGAAACGTAGTTAACAAACATTGTAAAAAAATCTTTTGAACACTTTCCAAGACTATCCTTACACAGGAGCAAATCAAAAACACACATACAAAATGCACAATGTTTATGCTGGATGTCAAAAAAACACAGTAACAGTACTTTGAACAAAGGGTGCACTGAGGGTTACTGCCTGAGCATGGCAACACAGAATACCTCTGCCAACAGGTGGGTTCGCAGTGTCCTGTCACTCAGATGGCACAGTCAGTAGTTGGTGGCACTTGATATGGTCCCTCCCAGCAGGATTGCAACGTCTGGCAGGGTATCTCTTCTTCACCTACACCCACTCGCCAGGTATCCGGTCGTGTCTCCCCTCTACTGCAGGTCCCCAAGCGTCCGGCACCTGTTCACGAGCCCTGTGCACTGCTTCAGTTAACAAACCTACAACACTTTAATAGAGAGTTAGTAAATTCATCAGTGCGTTAGTCAAACTTGGCCTCCAGGGAGTTTCTTTGGCTGCCCATGATGATCTCAAATGGGCTCAGTCTCACAGTTCCGTTTGCTCCAGCCCGCAAACAGCACAGGACTGCAGGTAGAGCATCTACCCACGGTGTTCCTTCAGTTGATATTTCCTTAGTTGGTCTTTCAGACTGTGGGTGATGGGGCAATGTGACTTCCAACTTACCCCTAGTGAGGCTGGCACACCTTCCCAGTGTAGTATGCCCCTAGATCAGTATCCAAGGGGCAGGGCAGTCCGTACCACGGGATCATCTTTGTCATACACTTGGGTATGTGCCAGCCCACATCCCATCATCATACAACCCCACATTCTTTACACATTTGTTCTAACCACTATTAAACATCTATTAAAGGCCTCAACCTGAATTCTCCCTTTTTCCCAATAGAGGTTTCACAGGGGTCTCAGACTGCCGCTTTCCCAGTGCCGCTCGTCTGGCATCTGCATCTGCATGGTTGTTACCTTGAGTTTCCGGAATTCTTTATTTATTGTGTTATTTACACCTTACTCAAGCTGCTTCTGTCGGCAGCTGTAAAACTACAAATCAGTTCAGAGACAAGCCCAGTATTCTCAACTGGAGTCCCTGCCGTTGTGAGAGAATCCTATTTCTCCATAGCCATCCAGAATTGTGGCCTACATGCAACAAATACATACATTATATACATATACAGTAACCCTTTAACATCTTTCTTTTTACAATCTCCCATCAGTGCTCTTAACTGGCTTGCTGCGCTGAGGCAGTGGAGGGGCATTTTTCCAATTGTTAGCACCTTGAATTCTGTTGTAACAGCTCAGCCTGTTCTCTGTTCTCCCTCATGCATCAGAGAGGACCCATCAGTAAACAGTATTACATTTCCTTAAATTTTCACAGTCCCCCACTTTTTTTGCTACAGCATCTAATGGTATAATAGTGCCTACCTCCATGCTCCTGTGTCAGCACAGCTGCCCAGAACCCTTTTTCCACACTTACATACAAAGAATGGTTGATCCCTCTGAGGAAACCCCAGTCTCAGCACCTGTAAGAGAGCTTGTTTCAAATTATTACAGGCGGCTTTTGCTGCTGGAACCAAGGCAAGTTTGTACTGCACTCCCCCCTTAAGCAGATCTGTTAAGAGTTGTGCTCACCCCGTAAAAAACATTGCACCCAGGCCCTGTTAAAATTTCACAATGCTAGACACAAAAGGGCCTTATCATAACTGCTTCTATTAGACACTCTAAAGCTGAAGCAACTCAGACTTGTGGGTTTCCTCGTCAGGGGAAGCACTCAGAATACCATCAACATACTGAGTGATCACAGTCAGTTGAAGCCACGTGATACCCTGTTCTGGATAGTCATTCTTTGTAATGCATAATATTCCAACCCAATAGATCTGGGATATAACCACCCATTAAAATCTGGTACTCGCAAGACGTTATTCTCCCCAGTCTCGATTCTAAACCTACAGCGTTTAAGCATGTCTGGTTTCGAGACATTCGAATAAAACCAAATTGTTTCCACTATTGCAACTAATTGTATAAAAATACAAAAACTGTTTAACTACTTTTACGTCCACCTGTACTGTACTTATACGTTTCAGACGCTCTTATATTTTCCAATCTCCTTAAGTTGATTTTCGTCAAGTCTCTTTAGTTACGTCTCTAGCCAGTCGCGCTGGCTAAACACACTCACACCGTCATTTAGTATACCAAAACTCACAGTTACACACATACATGCCGGCACACAAATTCATAAAACACACATACACATCGAGAATATATTTTTCTCTTCGTACTACAATGTGCTGTATTCTTGTTTTACTTCTACATTAATCCTTTTAATTCCTGAAGCGCACTCCAGGTTCGCTGCATTTCTAATTTCGGGTGCGGTACTTTAGCCCACCGGTCAATATCTTACGGTTTTGGATTTGATCGTATGGGGGAATCAGGGAGGGTAGGTGCGAGTGCAGACCCCCTCGACGGGGTGCTAGACACTTAGAGTGACGCTGTCATCAACAGCACCAGCCCCCGCTACATCAGGCCCTCTCCCACTTAGGGTGAGAGTACAGGTCTGCGGGCGCCCTCTGTTTAAGGGAGTTCCTGTTCCGTCTCTAACACACTCGTACCAGGTGTCATCCCACTCAGACCCCCCGTCTCCATATGGTCACTGTGGGAATTGATCCCAATTATTTTCATTTCCTGCCTGTCTGTTCCCCTATGGGAGAGCAGGATATAACACATTAACTAGTGCAGTGCGACCAGGAACTAATTCTTCTTTTAGTTTCTGATTCTTCTGCAATGCCTCTTTTCGCTTTTGTTTATACTCTTTCGTAGCGAGTAAAGTATCTTTTCTTCCGGGTTTTTGTTTTCCCTGTAAACACACTTTTAAGTCACATCCCAATTTCTTTTTTTTTTATGTATCTGCCACCACTGGTGCCGGCCGTGCACCAGGGTGGGAGCTACATGCTTGTGCTTTTGCCAATCAATACTCATATGCTTTCTTTACAGGCGTCTTTGCCCCAGACTCCCTCTGACAAACTCAACTTTTCGCATATTTTTCTCCTTTTTTTTTCCCCGTCAACTTACACTTTTCTGATATATAAACGGACCCTTCCACCACTTTCTCAAACCATCAGTTAGCACACATGTTCGGTCTCTTTTACTTTTGTCGTGTGTGAGGTAACAGCTCATACAGTAAGGGGATGCTTTCACTTGAAAAACCTGTGCATTCCTGCACTCATTCAGCCAAGGGCGTCTGTTACCTCCAGATCTAAATACCTCTCAGAGACTTTAGAGAGGACTTACACCGCACTGTTCACAGGTAAGGAACGAGACCTCGAAAACCCCCTTTCTTGATCAGTAATTCACCATCCCCAGAACGCCAGCATCGCTGCTTTTGCCCCGGGGTGGACTTACGCACTGAGCTCAATCAGGGCGATTCTCGGGTCTCAACGTCCTTTAAATTCTGCTACTTAATGCTTTGCTCTTTTATTATGAGGTGTGTTTATGTTAGTGTCGTGCGTGTGTATATGTATTTCACAAACAAGGAAAACACCAAAAACATACATACATATATATCTATCTATCTCTTCTACTCCTGTTTCCTTTAAAACAAAAAACCACGCCACGCCAATCTGTGCACGATCAAGGCGTAGCTAATCTCAGGACCCCGGGCGCAATTAAGGCCCACACCAATCCTGGATTATACGTGCATTTAATGTACCACTCAGCTCCAGAACCCCGGGCGCAATTAAGGCCCACACCGATCCTGAGCCACAGAACTCCGGGCGCAATTAAGGCCCACACCAGTCCTGAATTACGTGCATTTAATGCACCACTCAGCTCCAGAACCACGGGCGCAATTAAGGCCCACACCGATCCTGAGCCACAGAACTCCGGGCGCAGTTAAGGCCCAAACCAGTTCTGACCTTCAGAACTCCGGGCGCAATTAAGGCCCACACCAGTCCTGAACTTCACGGTAAGGGTCCAAAACCCGTTCAAAACTCCACGCGCAATTAAGGCATACACCAGCTTCGAACGCCTGTACACAATACCGCGGAACCCTTCCCAGACCAAATTCTGGGCTTACAGCAAACAACCCATTACATACACCGGTGTCTTCCCCGGGCCAGAGGAATTCAGAAACTCGCGTTTACTCCGTCATCTCGGGCGATTCTCGCAGGGAGCAGAGATTTCCCAATCGGTCAGAGAGAGTCGGAACTTTTTTTTTTAAAAAGAGGAGTCCTTACCTCTTAGTAATGTGAGCGCTGACCGTCTCTCCTGCCGATGGGAAGTTCTGCGCCTTCTGGAGCATCCGCCGACTACGCCAAATTTGTTGTAACAGAAGAAATAAGGTTCTTGATCCCGAGATGAAGTAAAACAGATGAGTTTATTGCATGCAAGGAACAATAAAGCCGAAGTCTTGTTTCCCGCAAGAAACAACAAAACCGAAGTATTGTTCAACGTACTGGTACAAACTTTTGGGTTATATAGTGTTTTCTTCTCTGTTTCTGACGTCACTCGGTCTGATGGTAAAGAGGGGGGTTCATGGTATTTGGCCAGTTTACGATGTTCTGGACAAATGGTCAGTTTAAGATTACACCCAGGGGGGTTCCTAGCTTGCATCTGCAATCCTTATCAGTTAACCCCCTTTCCTGCCATAAACCCCAGCTTGTGACTTAGAAGTCTAAACCCCCTACAGAAAGGATTAAATTCAAACCCCCGTCTTCACATCTTTCTTCAGCAGCAAGTGAGAAACCAACTCGAAATAGTTAAAGTCAGCACTGCGCACATAGGTCTTCACCAAGAGCCAGCTGACAGAGTCGCTGGGCAGGAATATGGGGTTTTCTGGTCCTGCCTTCTGCTTGAGCTATAACAAGAAATGATAATGAAGTAATATAAATACTGTAGAACTCATTTTTCAGCGTACCTAATATTTTTCACTTCTTGAAGATAGTACATATATACACACAGATAATCCCTGACTATACCATGATGCCTAGGTAACAGAATTACAAAACCCAATCCCAGACCTTTTATTAATTATTAAAGGTATTATTGATAAACTAGCATAGAATTTACAATTAACAAAACATATAATCAGTCTAGTACAGCACAGTGGTGCAGTGATTGGCATTCACTGCCTTGCAGCAAGGGTTCAATTACTGGGGTGGAATCTGCATGGAGTTTGCATGTTCTCCCTCTGTTTGTGTCGGTTTCCTCTGGGTGCTTCCTTCCCACGGTCTAAAGATATACTGGTAGGTTAATTGGGTTCTGGGAAGACTGGCCCTGATTTGAACGTGAGCATCTCTGTGTTTGTGTCGGCCTTGAGAGGGTCTGGTCCATGGTGTCTTTGTGCCTGTTGCTTGCTGGGATAGGCACTGGCTGCCCTGTGTGACCCTGAACTGGAAGAAGCACTTCCTACCAGAGTTCATTATAAAACATTACTTTTTAAAATGAAATTAGAAGTTTTACTTTTAATGAAAAAAAGTCCTATATCAATTAATCTCAACCGCATATGTCCAGAAGCAGGCCATTTTAACTGAGAATGGGTGGATGGAACTAATTTAAAAAAGAAAAGATGTCTCTTAATCTCTCTTAATTAATTAATTCATCTTAATTTCACCAAATACTTTATTTTATCCTTGAATAATACTGGAAATATAGATTTTCAAGCATTTTAGACAAGTGAGTAACTGCAGTTAGTCTGGCACCTGAATGGCAATGGGCATCAGGATTTCTTCTCTCTTCAGATGCAGCAGGCAGAGTGGAGCAGCAAGTTACTGCTTCTTCATGTTGATGGTGTTGGTTTGGATGCCATCCAGCAGTTTGTAGTCCACCAGGTAGATAGTACCTTTCTGTAGAAACACAATAACTCATTTGCTGCCTTTACAAACTGGAGTTGCTACGGTACTTGTTTGGAAACAAGACAACCCAAGACTCCTAGCACTCAAGACACTGACCATGATTCACACTCAAACTGAAATGCTAATACACTAACAGTGACATAGACGTTGGCGCTGCTGTCTCCTCGATCCAGGGAGCTGGGATCCTTTCCCCAGTGCTGGAGGCTGGTTTCCTCTCAACATCCAAAGCTGACTTGACAGGACTAGCTCCTAAATTGTCCCTCTATAAAAAGCTGTGTGATACACTGGAGGGGGAGAGAGATTGCTAAGGCCAGATAAATTACATAAATCAAGTTATCCCTAGTTGACACCACCAGGTCCTGGCCAGGGTTGTCCAGAGATGTTATGATTAATGAATATTTAAGATCTATTGGTATTACAGACGCTTTAAGAGAATCAGAAGCCCTTTAAAAAGACAGTTCTAAGAGCATTATGGGAAAGGATATGTGAAGAAAGGAGAAAGTTGACAGCAGGAAGATTTCATTAAAAGTAGAGGAAAACAGGTTTAAATTAGAGGTATTGTTTGTTGACTTTCTACCAAAATCTAGGTTGTTTGTTATTTAGCTCCTAGAAAAAGTCATATACTGTAAAACAGACCAAGTGTTCAGACTCTGCTGTTTTTATTTTGTTTTGGTTTTGAGAGTGAAAAGACAAAATAATTTTATATTTCCTTCATTTGAATTAAGGATTTCAAGTTACAGTATAATGCAAAGTTTGGTTTGCTGTTTTTTTGTTGACTGGTGCTACACCTGTTACCTAAGTGTTTCATTTGGCTGTC
Source organism: Lepisosteus platostomus (assembly GCF_059453375.1). Taxonomy (NCBI): domain Eukaryota; kingdom Metazoa; phylum Chordata; class Actinopteri; order Semionotiformes; family Lepisosteidae; genus Lepisosteus; species Lepisosteus platostomus. The sequence goes on from NC_142625.1 coordinate 5,233,606, forward strand.
TGGGACTGAATCTTAAACTGTGATAAGATTCATTTTATTTGTCACCCACCCATAATACTGTAAGTTTCAGTGGTTTGTATGCTTCCATGTATATTTGTTTTGTGTGCAATCCCTACAGTATGTTTCAGTATTATCTATTATGTGTAATAAATGTAGGGTGTTAAGACTTAGAACTTTTCCCTGTTTTTTGCTTTCAGCTCTTAAGCAAATTACAAATGGTAAATTCCTGAACTTTTATTTGTTTTGCTAATTTGACTTGTCGAGAGCAGTTGAAAACATTAGGATTCTCCATTACAATTCCTTAAAGCATTATACACATTATACACAGTATCTAGTGTTTGTCAGCAATCATTGTATACAATCACAGTGATGGCAGCTGTAGGAGGTATGATGAGCTACAGCTGTGAGCGGTCTTACTGTATATAAGTGAAAACTGCATACTTCCCTGCAGTCAGAGAGGGAGAGACGGGGAGTCAGTGCCATACAAGTACAGTATGTAGTTTACCTGGCACAGGCAGGGCGCAGCAGGATACCTGGCCAAGCCAGAGAGAGTAAGGGGCCAGGTTTTTTATGTACAGCCATTCAAAACAAGCGGGGTATGCTGCAGTATAACACGGTGGGCATGTCGCAGTATACCGCATCATACCGTATGCAAATTAGATTATGTTAATAGTATCCGGAATCACCTTGTAAAACCGCCAGGTGGAGCTAATAAAGGTTAACCTCTCCTGAACAGCATTTGAGCTGTCACCAGAAAACGTCGGTTTCGAATCCCGATCACTGCTGAGGGACAGTCTTTATTCAATTAAGAATTTAAGTTGTATACTCTTTAGACTTTAAACAGTGTATTACAGTATGTTAATCATTAAACATAAAAAGGCGGTATATTTTATAAAAGCAAGATTGTTCTGTTGGACAAAAGTACACAACCTACCACCTTTATCATAAATATTTTAATTATGCAGGAATATTTTATGCATCAAAGTCTTTACCGAAGATATTACTAATAGTATTAATAATGAATGTCCTTGGACAAGCTGTAAGCTCAAAGTATTACCCTGGTCCACATTCTTTGTAACCGTCTTTGTAAACGAAAAGAGTTTATTTTTTCATTGTCAAAAAGTAACACCGTAGCATTTAGTTGGTCCAATCACGCATTTGTTTCCAATCATACAAAGTAATTCTTGAGAATCTCCGATTCACCATGCCTTTTACATGCTCATAAACGATATTAATTTAGGAACATAAACATATTACTGTATGTAAACTGTACTGTATATTGCTGGTCTTGGTAGTTTAAAGAAAAAATACACACCAGTATTCCATTTCTCCCTAAACATTTTAAGCATCAAAGCATTACATGTTGTTATTTGGGAAATGTTTTTACGTGCTCCTTCTGACCATATTAGGATTATATACTTTGTGAAAAGTGATAGTCTTTTAACCTTTTCTGTGAATTCACTTGTTATCTAACAAACGCATACTTTTAGAATTTTATTAACAGGGAATATAATATGGAATTGCGTATCTAAACAAATTAATAACGATATAATTATATTCATGTACTTTCTGGCGGAATAAACTGAAGAGGTTAGTAAATGGGACACGGAATTATTAAGAATTATCACCTCTTTTTACACTTGAGAACAAATGAGAACATTCCACTCAGTGGGCGGTGCATTGTTATCTAAATCACCTGCTAATTCGTTTTACACCACTGGACGACAGGAGAATGTGACTGTACTTTATCTGTACAGAATGTGTGTTTCAATCAATACAGTAATTGATTAAAATCGCAATCGCGTGTTTAATTAAATGCCTTTTTTGATTCACAATCTGCAAATGAAAACCGCGGTAAAGTCACCTTGAATTTAAAAACTATTTTGGCACAAAACCTCCTAGAGTTGTGAGAACACTTGCTTTGTGTATAAAGTACATTGTGAATGTTTTCACAGCCTTCACTTTGTCGTTTTTATGCCATTTTTTTGACCACGCACGAATATTCCTATGTCCGTATCTTCGCAAGGGAATCAGTGTGAATTTTAATACTAATTAAATGACCGCGGGCACTTTCCACCCCCTCTACATTCTCAGAGTAGAACAGACTAACCTTCTAATGAAAGATGGTCCACCCCCCCCACGGACAGGAAAAGTGCCTACAGACTCTGATGCTTAAAATGTTTAGGGAGAAAGTGGAATACTGGTGTGTATTTTTTCTTTAAACTACCAATACCACCATATACAGTCTGTAACGTAGGGATTTCTATATGTCTTTATTTAGTGGTTACATTAGTGACAAAGGTTCAACTTTTAGCTTCAGTAACGCGTACATATCTCCCCTTTTTATAAACGAAATGGTTGAAATCTGTTCCAGAGCCACTGTTGTTTCATCAGTGAAAAGTACATCATGAAATGCCTCTCTCTGTTCAATCCACTGGAAAAAGAAAAGGAGCATAAAGCATCTGATGGTCATAAATGATATTCATTTAGGAACAGCATCAGAGATATGTTTTTAACTGCACTGCATCGGAGAGAATACCATAGTGTGTTTTTTTTTTTACTCCCTGGCGGAAACTGGCTTCCATAAGAATCAGTATGGCTCAGAGATTAAATAAAACTTCACTCACACCAAACAAATGTATATTTCTAAATATCACAACATGATCTAATTTAAGTCATTTTAATAACAATGAATAGTCACCTATGCGTTACAATATAAACATTTATATTGATTTAAATCGCGTTTAAATCGCCTTTATTTAAAACCCATAAATAAAGCTGATACTGTTTAGACTTTTAATTATTTAAAACTGTATTACAGCAGCACAATGCACAATGCAACCTAAATCGCTATCTTTGTCTTCTGTGTAATAATGTTCACCTCTCTGTCCAGCAAATTAACAATAGTAATAATAATGAACTTTATTGTATATGGCGCCCTTAAAGGTGGCTCCTCAAAGCGCTTTACAGGTTAAAAACAATAACAACAATACTGTAAGGCTGGGAAAATGATTTTTTTTTAAGAAATACAAAATGAGATATAATGATGTGTTACGGCTTAGACATTAACGAAGAGCATAACACGTGGGCGGCGTCGGCTCTGGCTTTCCCATCTACTGTATACCAATACACTGCATACAACCCCCCTCTCTGCGGGAGTTCTGGCTGTGATGAATTAAACCGGTTTCACAGGTATTTTCAAAGTAGAAGGGGGCGAGATTTCCAGTGAAAGACACCTCCCCCCCCTCAAAAACCCAGTAAGTACAGTACTTACTAGTTAAGAAAGCTAGGCTCCTCAATGAAATCGCTTTAACATGCTAATGCGTTGGTGTAACAGTCCGGGCCTGGCAAGCTTCTAATGTCAACCCGACTACGGCGAAAGGAACCCTTCTTTCATTGGAAGACAATGAACGTATTCTAGCCCTAAATGAATTAATAGCAAACATGGTTTACATAAAATACATTTTTCCAAGAAAGTTTAGCCTTTGTCACTAATGAAACCACTAAATAAAGACATAAATATAGAAATCTTAAGATTTTTAAAATACATGACTTTAAAAAACGATTACAAACGCCAGCGGAGAGAGAGAACAGGGGAGGGATGTTGGTTTTGCATAAGGGGCGGGGCTATTGAAATTAGGTCTATTTGGGAATGTGGAGTTCCATGTTCTGGCTGTGTTGAGGTATTGATTTTGTGTAATGCTTTATGTTGAAAATTGAGGTGGATTTTGTTTATAATAAAGAGGATAAACTGGGATGGGAGGAGGGTTTGGTTTTGCATAAGGGGCGGGATTATGATAATTGGAGGAACTTGAGAGAGTTTAATGGTTTGATATATTTGATTTTGTATTGTGGTTGTTATCTATGTTTTTGGTTGGTATTATGTTTATATGGTTGTTTTTGTTGGTTGGTCGTTATTATGGTTATTAATAATACGATCTATAGTTGAAATCTGAGCCTAACTAAAAAGAAAAGGCATTTTCAGAGAGCAATTACGCTTTGTTTATGTAGAATAAGTGATTAGGTTTATGAGCAATCTAATTACTTATTCGTTTAAAACGCTATATAAAATAAAGTTTATTATTAATTTGCTGGACAGAGTGGTGAACATTATTATGCATAAGTCAAAGATAACGATCCTGATCAGTTTAGAAATCTGTGTATGCTGTAAGGTTTTTACTTCTTAATTAAACTTTTAAAATACACGTTTCGAATAGAAAGAAATCCTCTTCCTGGTACAGTATGTATAGCAAACCAGCACGTCTTTTTTCTCCAATCAGAGGGGTGTCAGATGGTGTCAGCCAATCACCATTCTGAAGCCCTACCATAATCTCTGGTATGGGGAGACCCCAGAATTCTGTCCCATAGTTTAGACAGATGATAGATACTTTTATTGATCCTGTGAGGGAAATAAAGTAAATCATTTTCATTTTAGGAAATTATTAAACGCTCGGTTAAAAGCAAAGGAGATTGTCTGTTATGGTGGACATAAAAACAAGAGTTCGCTGGCATTATATCCTAGAAGACACAGACCGGCGCCAGACCGGGAGAATGCCCGGAGCGTAAAAGAAAATGCCTGATGAGCTAGGGATTGGACAGTTTCCAAGTGCTTGTACAATCGATGGAAATGTTCAAATAAATGTGCAAAAGAAATAAACAAAATAATCATTTATTTCTTTATCATATTGGCTAGCTAATGTCCTCTCTTTGCTAGTTAGTGGCTGTGTTTCTGCGTTGGGTAGCAACGGGTGACTGTTCTCAGGCGGAAGATGTAAACAGCTTAATTTTCGTGTTAAATAATTTTTTTAAATTAAAATTCATTCTATACAGCAATCGCATATTTGGGTACCGTTTCATAAAACTTTCATGCTTAAAATGTTTAGGGAGAAATGGAAGACTGGTGTGTATTTTTTCTTTAAACTACCAAGACCAGCCATACACAGTACAGTTTACATACAGTAATGTTTGTTCCTAAATTAATATCGTTTATGACCTTCAGATGTGTTATGCTCCTCTTCTTTTTATGCTCAGCTACTAACATTTCCCTTTAGTGGTAAAATTCCATATAAATATTCAATACTAAGTGGATTAAAATGTGCACAGTAAAGAGATTAAATGATTAGATCTTTTTACTACCAACCAATGCACCACGAGTGCCCCTGTCGGTCATTTTGGCCAGCCAATCACTTACCGCCCTGCGGTGGCTTGTGGGTAGATTACCGTACCGCGGGTTTGTACCGTGCATTTTGAATGGCTGTATTTGTATTCACTTGACTCATGTATTGGTACTGCAGTGAGACTGTCCAGGCCAAAACTGAGAGAGAACTAGAGATAGCAGGTCTGTGTTGGCCTGTGTGCTCTGGAGACACTCTCAGTCTGATGTACTGCTCCGTAGCAACCACCTCTTCAGTAGGAGACTGACAGCTGCAGTAGTGTTTTAGTGCGATGTGAGCGAGCAGTCTGGGGATGTGTTGCAGCCCCTGTATTCAGCAGGCGGCTTTGTTTGTGAGTGCTGTTGTAGGGAAAGCCAGCAAGCAAAGAAAGCAGCAGTTGTCCACCAGAAGGGGAGCAAGTACGGTCTAGGACCCCAGTAGGGATTCATCCACGCATCTTTATTAACCAGCCGGGTATTGACTGAAAAAGGCGATTTCACCTGCAGGGCTGCATAGCAGTGTGTGAGGCCTGACTGAATGGAAATTAGTGTGTAAATTAAGAATAATAAGTATGAGTAAAAGAGCAGACGTGCGAGTGAGTTAATGAGTGAAGTGCAGAGTGCATTAGTGTAGACAAGGAGATCTTCACTCTAAAAGGGAAGTACAGAGTGAAGGAAGCTGCTGACCTTTGGTAGCTTGTGAGAACCAGTGTAGGTGTGTGATAGAGAGGCCCTCAAGCTACAGGTGAAGTACAGGGTGGTAGAAGGCTTCTGTCTATATACAGGCCTCTGGTTAGACTCCAGGATGTGCTGTGCTACCCTGTGGGGGGCATGAGAAAGGTGTTACTGCTCACAGGATGGTATGTAGAACACAGAGGTGTGGAGTGCAAGGTCAGCCAGCAGCCCTGAGCTGTGTGTGAGACAGTGAGGTCTCTCAGGGGAACCGGTTAGTGATGCAGGGCATGTGTGAATGCAGAATTCGCCGGGTCCACAAGACCGTGGTGCAGTGGCAGCTACAAGCGGACAGCCCAGGGCACAAGGCTGAGGTGCCAGGGAGTTGTGAGTTGTGTGTCTGCGGTGTGAGGTTGAGAAGACTGTGAATAATGGTGTTATGTGACACCGTGACTAGTGGTAGATGTAGTCAGGTGGTTCAGCTTTGGTCGCTGCTATGTTGGCTTGCTGGTAAGGTAAAGAATGAGGTTAACAGCCTGAAAGGAGGCTGAAACTCAACACTATTTCTGTTGGAGAGTATGTGGAAAAGGGAAAAAAAATCCTGCAAACTTTTTTTCCAAATGGGCTGTTGTAGGCTGGTCTGTTGTTATGGGACACTGGATAGTGTCACTCTGTGTGGCATCACAGAGATCGGAGAGGCAGTTCCAGGAAAAAGAGGTTCACTGGGTATTACTAACTTACTTCTGTTTACTACTAAAGATAACCTTAGAAAAGGTTGGAAACTTACAACTCTTACAATTTTTTATTCTGTAGCTTTTTTATGATTTTAAAAACCACTAAAGCAGCCATATCACTCTGCAACTCACAACTGGCAACCCACTGAAGCTCAGCAGGTGTGAGCCTGGTCAGTACCTGGATGGGAGACCTCCTGGGAAAAACCAAGGTTGCTGCTAGAAGAGGTGTTAGTGGGGCCAGCAGGGGGTGCTCACCCTGCGGTCCATGTGGGTCCTAATGCCCCAGTATAGTGATGAGTGATGGGGACACTGTACTGTAAATAGGCGCCGTCCTTCGGATGAGACGTAAAAATCTGAGGTCCTGACTGTTAAAAATCCTAGGGCGTTTCTCGAAAAGAGTAGGGGTGTAACCCCGGCATCCTGGCCAAATTTCACATTGGTCCTTACTAATCATGACCTCCTAATAATCCCCATCTATGAACTGGCTTCATTACTCTGCTCTCTTCTCCACTGATAGCTGATGTGTGGTGAGCGTTCTGGTGCACTATGGCTGCCGTCGCATCATCCAGGTGGATGCTGCATGTTGGTAGTGGTGGAGGGGAGTCCCCATTACCTGTAAAGTGCTTTGAGTGGAATGTCCAGAAAAGCGCTATATAAGTGTAAGCAATTATTAATTAATTATTATAAAGTACAGGTCATCTTTATTCAAAAATATGTATTAATCCAGGTGACAGTCATACTCACCTCCAGTTCTTCCTGAAGGGAGCTGGAAGTTTCTAGGAATTCACAGACCATGTCGTTGGTAACTGGGAAGTTTGGGGGGATCTGTTTGCACTGTCTGATCAGTATGGGGTTGGTTCCATTTAGATACTGGTATGCAAAAAACCAGTCTTCTTTCCAATTACGTTGCACTTTCTCTGTATTAACAAGAAATATGTTTTACATTCAAGAAAAAAGTACTGGCACTCCAAGTGGGTTTGCATTGCTAAGCAAGGGCTCCCTGATTTTATTCAAGTTCTCCTCAGCTGCTGTGGCCAGAGTGAGAAGTTATTGTTTTATGGGAGTTATACTACCAATTATATCTTACAAGATGATATTCTTTGAGCAACTGATGATTGAACTATACTTGAGGGAAAAAAATGCCCCCAGAGAGAGATCAATTTAGTGTTATAATACTAAATTGTAAATGGGATTGTTTTGTATTTTAGCATTATTAATGCTTTTATAACAAGCAATGTACATTTATACAGTCTGGCAATTTACTGAACCATTCTCACCAAAGACGTTTTAGATGGTTTACCCATTAGGAAATTAGGTAGTTCGGCATAATATGATGTGATTATGATGCTTTAATTTTTAAAGCAATCACTCAGATTATACAGTACCTGACACATCTGTCTGTTTGCAGTCCTTGTAGAATTTCTCATAAAACTGCATACTTTCCCAGGACCCCCCGGGACATACAATCCCTCCCAGGCCAAGCTCCGCTAGACTGGGAGAATGAAATGGTCAGATAAATCTCAGAACCTGCCTTGCGGTAACCATACAGTATGTAGTCATCTCTTATTAGGACAACATTTCAGGTAGATGTGTGTATTAAGAATAGGTAGTTTCTTTTAACTATGGAACCTTCTCAGAATTTTTTTAAATGATGTTCAAACCCAAATGTCATTGCAATCACATTGTTTTAAAACCTCTCACAAACCAGAAAGCTGGACGTGGGAAGTGTCATTTGAATGTCCTTTTTCATTTCATTTGTCAGCTTTATTAGTATCATGCTGACAGCCCTAATGAGGGCATCACAGGTGTCTGTGTTTACGACTTCTTACACATAAAAGGCAGTCTTATAGGTCATCTGGTTTAAAGATTGGCAACAGCTGTAATTTATTGACGAAGAGTATTTAGATTTTAGTCCTAAATGATCTTTAAGTGAATTAATTTAATGAATTTCTGTTTTAACTAATAAGAAAGGAAGTGTTCCATGTCTGTGGAAATTGATTTAATAGTGATCCACAAAACCTGCTGTAGGGGCTCCCCTGGACACAAAAATTTAATCTCAAATAAAAGGATACTCCTATATCTGCTGCCAAGTATTATATCGGTGCGATTTCATTTTCCAACAATGAAACACAGGGGGTTTGGTTTCGTTGTGTTGTTAATCCCTTGTCCTCTGTTTTGGATTTGGGGGCAATAGGAAAATTGTAAAAATATTTAGCCAATTTAAGTTTTATTTCAATGTATGCCTCAACAGGTTTTGGCCCAGATCTGCATTACTAACCTAACTGTTATCATACCCCCCTGATTATACAATTATCTTTATTGAACACGTGTACAGCAGAACATGTTCAGACGCTCGTGGTGAGCCAAGATTTACGTCTGCCTTTGGTTCTGGCTGATACGTGGTCAGTATTTAACCCATCTTCTGAAGAGCTCACAGTTTTATTCTACCGGATATAAATTCTCTAGGACTAGTTTCTTCAAAATTCCTTTTTTCCTTAATTTCATAATGTGGGCATTCTACAAAGAGAATTTTTTCTGATCTTAGCACAGAGTACTCTACCCCAACACGTGCAGACGTTCTTCTGTTATAGAAAGAAGCGCTTCTATAACTTGCTCTCAGTTTGACCATTCATTCGTTAGTCTACTTAATTCTCTAAACACCTCATCCAGTCCTGGGCTGTGTGGCCTGCAGGCAACATGCTCCAGGTGGGATAAACCCAACAGGATGTCAGTCCATTGTAGGAAATACGAAAATGCAGATGCACACACCAGGCCCAGTTCCCCCAGACACCAGTTAACCACCCAGTATATCTTTGTTTTATATCTTGGTCTGGCCAAATTATAGTTGATGTAGGTGCAACATTTTTGTCATAAGTTGATTAACACATCTTCAGAAATATAACCTCTGATTTTCACTGTGTTCAGGATGGAACAAGATGCCTTCTTTCAAAATACAATTAACTGTTATCTATCAAATTAGCCAGACAAGTCAAATTGCCTACTGTCTATGTTATTATTTTTATGTTCTTAAGTAGATGGTCATCGTAATGAAGTACACTAACGGGTTGTGCCAAGAAGCAATTTAAGGTCACTAAAACCCAAACTTTAAGGATAAAACTGAGGGCCAATTTTGCATAACCAGGTTTCAAACCAAATAAAATACCTGTACATCTTTTTAACCAAGTAACTTGGAGAATAAATGAATTAAAAAAAACGGGTCTTACATTTTGCCACGTGAAAAATGAAATCCGCTGTCTGTGATGAATGAAAACTGCACCTCTGAGGGCAAATCCTCTGGTGACCCAAAGTCCACCTGTTTTGGCACATTTTCCAGTTTAGTTGTCCAGCTGTGGGAGAAACATTTAAAACAAAGTGGTAGAGGGTCATGTGATTGGGATGAAGTGATGGAGACCAGAGACTGTATCTTTCATTACCAGTCCCCACTTGGTCGTGTTTCTCGCTATCCCACACTGAAGTTATTTGAATCCATCCTAGATGGGTGGAACCAGGATAAATCATGGTACACATACTTATTCTTCCTTTTTTTCGTAACCGGTGAAGCTGATGAACCTGTCATGGCTGCTCTGTTCAGCAGGTTGGTGAGACCCTTTTCTTCATTGAAAAGGAGATGATTGCAGTGACCTCCTGGGTTGCAGATGTTCAAACCAGAATTCAGTAATTGATATCTAGGCTGGACTTTGTTTCTAGCCATCAATGGGCTCGGAAAAAGATTCCGAAACTGATGCTGAAATGTCTGGAGCTCGGGACAGTGGAGCTGGATGAGCACTCGGGATGAGATGACATGTGGATACTGGGCATAAGGGGGGACACTCAAGGGCTCACCCTGGAGAACTGGACAAAACATCATTAGATTACCAGTAGACATTACTGGTTATCACCATTGACCATTAGAAACTGGTAGCTAATTTCTACTGGAACCAACCAGACGTTCTATTAAGGACTGCAAAACGTGATTGTGGAGTAGCTGCACTATACATGTAGGCATCATTCTCCTGGAGACACCACAAGACCCAGTTGTCTAGTTCTTGGTTTCTCAGGAACAGACAAGACTGTTACGGTGGAGATTGGTGCTCTGGTTTCTGATCATGATGGGAAAGGGGCGACTGCATTGACAAGCCTTCACAGGGCAGTTGAGGGGCTCCCAGTGTGGGTCTTCTGTCCTTCAGTGGAAGGGTCTCTTTGGGTGAGGTTCTTGTCTAGTTTTTGGAATTGGGAAGAAGTGCTCTATAAAATCAATTTGATTAATGTGGTGAAGAATATAACGTGTTTAATTTATGAGAAAGGTGCAGGTTTCAGCTTTCATTTCCCTCCTCTTCAGTTCTCCATTTTAAAAACTGAATTGGCCCTTTTTTCTGGAAACATGTCCATCTACACACCTGTCTCATTAATATGAGGAGGCTAGTGTTTTCACTGTGATGAACCAGTGCAATGTTGGTATTCCCAGATTTCTTGCCATGGAACTGAATGAAACGAACAGTGCTAATTAACTCAAAACCTACTAACATTTACTGTATTCATATTAAGCCACCCTGCAGCTCTCAGCTGGCTGCCCACTGGAGCTCAGCAGGGTTGAGCCTGGTCAGGACCTGGATGGGAAGCTTTGGTTGCTGCTGGAAGTGGTGTTAGTGGGACCAGCAGAGGGCACCTACCCTGTGATCTGTGTGGGTCCTAATGCCCCGGGGACACTATTCTGTTGTGGGCGCCATCTTTCGGATGAGATATTAAACTGAGGTCCTGACTCTCGGTGGAGTAGGGAGTTATCCCGGTGTCCGGGCCAAATTTCCCCCCTCAGCCTTTACCGTGGCCTCCAAACTGTCCCCATGTATGATTGGCTTGCACTTGCCCTGCAATGGACTGGCGTCCTGTCCAGGGTGTACCCTGCCTTGCGCTCGTTGCTTGCCAGCTAGGCTCCAGCTTCCTGCGGCACTGTATGGTATAAAGCGGTTTGGCAAATAACATGACATGTATTCATATTGACCTGATTCAGTGATTTGTAATTCATTTTTCTCTAATGCCCAATAAGCAACCACAGGATACTTTATAGGGAGTGTGTACCTGTGTTGTTCGCTCCACACAGACCTGTGTTTTATCATACCTACCGATAACTGCTCCTGCGGTTCTCCAGCTCACTCTCTCTGTGTTTCTGCAGGATGGGAAGTTTATCTTCCTGGGGTTTCTTAGCTGGTAGACAATGCAGAGGACATTTTATTGTGTAAACGTCCCTTAGTATTAAAGTTAAAGTTTAGTATTGCTAAACATGTTCCAATACTGATTTTAGACTGCAACAGTGCTAGATTGGGATGTTTTGTTTTTTGTGGCTTTATTCACATTCAAAGAGTAATATTATTGGTGAATAACTACATGCAACAAGTGGTGCCATTTTTGCTTTAAACCAGTGATTCCCAATCCTAGTCCTGGTTTTCATTCCATCCCACCTTCATTAGACTTGAAGCCTTATTTGATCTAAGAAGGAACTATGAAATATCAAAATATTAAATATTTTGTTTCAAGTCACAATTTGGGGATTTTATTATACTTACAACACACAATGGTTAAAGTTGAAACTTTTAAGAGATGGGAACAAGCAGTTCACATTAATCACATTCAATTAATTATTGTTAAGTCAATGAAGGGTTAAATTGTGTAATGGAGAGCTCGGCTGGGATGAAACCCAGCAGGTGTGTGGCTCTAAAGTATTCACAAATCAATAAGATGTTCTGGATTGTTTAGAATAAATTATGGATCATTTAGTCCCTACAGTGGTAGAGTGCTCACATTTCAGGCAGCACTAATGAATCCATTTCACTACAGTTTTCCATTTACTAGCTGGCTTACTATGGGTTCAAACACAGTTAAGCTAGTTTTCATCACTCATACAAGCTACATATATTATATGCATTTCCCTTCATATTTGCTCCGTGCCTGTTGAAACCTGTTAGCAAACAAAATCCTCACATGCACATGGATTCAGATTATTTCCTTTATTGCACTGATCCGTTTGTGTGTGGGACGTATCTGTTTTTCTTTCTGTATTTGTCGGATGGGCTTGGGAGAGTGGAGAGGCTTCTGTGTTTCCCTGCTGAAGGACCAAAGCTGAATTCAGGCTGGGTATATCATGCCTCAGTCAAGGCGCACACGTGCATTATCGCAAGTGCGGAAGCAAGCATTTAAGAAGAAGCATTGACATGTACATTGTTTAAAAATAAGGACATTTTGTTAAGATTTATGTTAGTGATCTGTGTGTTGTGATTGGTTTTATTGTGTATTTTTGTGTTTATTCTTTTGAACCTTTCTTTAGTGTTGTCAAAGGGGGAGTAGTTTTCTTGCTTCACATTAGTTCTGGACAAGCTATACAGTAAATGGATGATTTCCAATTAATTCTAAAGATACATAATAGAGGAGACCACACCATCCAACACAGAAATGTAGTGGACCACCCAGCAACCATTCTGCAGAGAAGCTGTGATGTAGAAGAGATATTGTCCCACCAAGTGAAGTAAGGGGGATTTTTAGAGAGGCCAGATTGTGCAAACCCAGAGTGGAAATGAATCATGACATCAGAACTTCTGTAAAGTTCTGAAAGGTTCTCCTCTACTTTTGTAAACAGTGATATTTGATTTTTGATGACCAAGTAGTCTGGACTGTGTTCCTCAACACATCTGAAAGATGACATCTCCAGCAAAACTGTACCCATGTTCTTGATTCTGGGGCATTGATTTTAAAAAATTGTTGTACAGAGGGTAAAGTACCACCTACTGGTCCACAAACACCATATACAGTACATCTTAGATGTCTAACCAAAGCCCGATATGCTTAAGTTCTGGGATTTTGCAACATCAAGCTACGAGGTGACTGCACTGATGTCATGTGATGATGAGATATTTACCAACCCTCAGAATAACCCCAAAAGCAACTTCCAGTTCCTGCTACTTGTATGTGCTCAGTGTCACAATCACAGTCTATACAGGAAAATAAACTGCTGAAAACATTATTTTCAGTTAAGTTTACATTGAAACATTAAACAGTAGAAAACATTTGAATACCTGTATTCTTAAAACCCAGAAATGTCTTTTATTTATAAGAAGGAATGAATACCTTTGCCCTCTCTCAGCTCAAGGCACTCTTTCTCCTTCAGCCATCTGTAACAGGGGAAGTTGTAGGTTTTCTCCTCAAACTCCACTGTCACCATCGAACAGAACCAGTCATCTCCAGCGAGAATGGGGGACTTTTCCAGTCTGATGAGCACACTCTCTCCCAGGTGTTTTTTGCAAGTTAAATAGTACATGTCAGACTGTAAGGAAACACACAACATGTACAGTATCATAACTAGATGTTTGTTTTTAAATTTGTACGTCTGTTTCTACAGATGCAGCCATTCAAAATGGGTGAGGTATTTCACGGCATACCGCGACACGCCCACCGGGGTATCACGCGGTATCACGTGTCACGTGACTAGCTATCCGGCGTCGCCTTGTAAAACCGCCAGGGGGAGCTTAACCTCTCATGTACAGCATTCGAGCCTTTAATTTTGAACTGTGTATTACAGCATGTTAATCATCAGTCATTCAAATGTTGGTATATTTTATGAAAGCAAGATTGCTCAGTTGGACAAAAGTACACAACCTACCTTTATCAGAAATATTTATGCATCAAAGCCTTTACTGAAGATATTACTAATAGTATTAATAATGGATGACTTTGGACAAGCTGTATACTCAAAGTATAATTTCTTTAGCACATTTGTACAAGCACTTGGAATCTGTCCAAGCCATACTTTGTCAGGCATTTTGTTTTACTTCAACGGGCATAAAAACTTCCTTGCTTTTAACAGGGCGTTTCATAATTTCTAGCTACGAGAATGATTTAAAATGCGACACCTATCATTCAACTAGAGCTTAAAATATCACAAGGAAAAATACACACCGGTATTCCATTTCTCCCTAAACATTGTAAGCTTCGAAGTCTTTAACTAACGTGATACCGGATACGTCAACAAGCATACTTTTAGAATTTGATTAAAAGGGAATATAATATGGAATCGCGTATCTCAATAATTTAATAATGGTATGATTATATCCTTGTACTGCGGCAGAGCTATGTAGGGCTGTTTCGCCTGCCTGATCATGCGAGCTCTCTTGTAGCCTACTGGTCTAGGTGCGTGACTACCAACTGACAGGTTGGGTGTTTGAATCCAGCTGGTGCTGTACTTCTCATTTTTATTTATTTATTTTTTAATCGCGTAACATAAACATATTACTGTATGCAAACTGTACTGTATACAGTATGTATATGTATATTTAATGTCTTAACTGTGCCCGTTTAATTGAATTTAAAAAAAATATTTAACACGAACATTAAGCTGCTTACATCTTCCGCCTGAGAACAGTCACCCGTTGCTACCCAACGCAGAATGGTGATTGGCTGACACCATCTGACACCCCTCTGATTGGAGAAAAAAGACGTGCTGGTGTGCTATACCAGGAAGAGGATTTCTTTCTATTCAAAACGTGTATTTTAAAAGTTTAAGAAGTAAAAACCTTACAGCGTACACAGATTTCTAAACTGATCAGGATCGTTATCTTTGTCTTATGCATAATAATGTTCACCGCTCTGTCCAGCAAATTAATAATAAACTTTATTTTATATAGCGTTTTAAACGAATAAGTAATTAGATTGCTCATAAACCTAATCACTTGCTTTTTCTTTTTATTTAGGCTCAGATTTCAACTATAGATCGTATTATTAATAACCATAATAACAACCAACCAACAAAAACAACCATATAAACATAATACCAACCAAAAACATAGATAACAACCACAATACAAAATCAAATAATCAAATAATGTTTACGTTCCAAAATTAATATCGTTTATGGCCTTCACACGCGTTACAGTATGCTCCTATTCTTTTTATGCTCAGCTACTAAGATTTCCCTTCAGTGGTAAAATTCAATATCTACAACGGGCACAGTAAAGACGTTTACAGTAAGTCTTTCTACGACAGTCCAACGGACCACGAGTGCCCCTGTCGGTCAACCAATCACGCACCGCGGTATCGCGTGTCATCTTACCTGCGGTACGTATCTGTACCGCTCACTTTGAATGGCTGCATCTGTATGTGGAGTCTTTTGCTAAGATGGTACATGTATAGTGGATAATGGATCTGACTCCTGAATCTAGTTTTCTAGTTTTCACATCATGGTAGCATCCTTTCCAATGGGTTCTCCCAGAGTGTTGCAGTAAAGTCCATTTTAGATTCCGTTGCTTAACCAAAGTATTCCAAATCCTTGCCAAAGTCAGATCTGCTACCTCTCACAGAGTCAACAGCGATACACAAACCAGAGGAAACAGATGCAAAACTACTTAGAAAAGCATTTAATACTGATAACAGGAGGCAATTCTTTACACAAGGGGTTGTGGGAGAATGGAGCATGTTGCACACCTTTTTTGTTGAATTCAGATGTTGGCATAATCTCTTGATTCTGTTTTACTTTCTTATTTTGCACTGAAGGATATTTTTCTGTTCCTGAAACAATGCTACATCCTGTATCAAGTATGTTACGCTTCATATAGTTTCTGGCATCATTTTATAGATTGGGTTGAACACTTTCAAAGCTGTGTTGTTCTTTCACTCAGACAGAAAGAAACAAAAACTATAGTTGTACAGAGGAATGCTCTGCTTAACCAGTGTGTTTATTTGTCTGTTTTCCTGAAGGGCTATGCTAGTTCAATCCTTTTTCAGTACTTTACAACTGGGTACTACAGAAGTCTTATAGCCCCATTGAGAAAAATATTATAGTGATATTACAACATAATATTACATTATTTCACAATAATTATAGTATATAATGTTTAATATAGGGGAGATTTGTGTACTATACTTAAAACTTAAGATATAGGATTTCGGAGTCTGGTGAAGACAAACATCTAAAGGAGAAATAGTTATTTTTTCTTTTTAAAAAGGTTTATCAAGACCCCCTGCCACATTACAGTGCTGTGCACAAATTCAGTTTGTAGGACGTCTGGACCTGGGCTTTTGATATGGTGTACCCATTGTCCAAGCCTGTTAACATCCATAGAACAGTAGCCATTTAAAATGCACAGTGTCAGGCAGTTTACCACAAGTGCTGCAACATGACAAACATCACCTTCTCTCACAATCATACACACTGATGTGGGTCAAAGCATTTTTTATATTTGATATTTTCAAATAATCTTGTGCAGGACTGCACTTCTCTCTAAAACTGCCAGTTAGTGCAGTGAATCCTCAAAGTACCACAGCTACATGCCAAAACAGTTGCAGTGCACAGCCACGCAAATACCAATATCGAATACCCAGACTACCAGAACGATGTATTGCTGGTTCAGTGGTAGAATTCTTGACAGAATAAGAAAGACTCTATAAAAATAAATATAATAATTAACTTGTGTTCTTCACCTTCATTTTTATATACCACAGTAGGTTTAACATTTATAAATATTAATAATAAATGAAGTTCTGTCTAAATGATAAATACATGGAAATAGCATTTGAATAAAAATAATTGATTAACTGAGTTATTGGTTGGAATAATGTAATTAAATATACCAAAATTTAATTTATTTTAACACCAAAGCTTATTTGTAGTCATTTGTAACAGCTAAAAGAGCAGGGCACAGTCATTTTCCACCAACTTGGTTTTTGAGTTGAAAATTATTCCTTCTTACTTCCAGGAGTTCGGGTTCAATTCCCACCTCTGGCTATCTACAATAATCTTTTTTTATGTTTTTTTTCAAAGCATAACTACACTTAACTAAAAGTATTTGAGACAGAGAGAATAGGCAAGGGAGTGAGAGAGAGACAGCACTTTTAAAGTATTAAAGGATTTTGAATCTGTGGGAAACAAGGTACCTCAGTGAGTTAAAATACTGACTTAAATGTCTCATGCTTCCAGGAGCACATCATTCCCCTGATTCATATTCTTTACATTATGTATGCATTACTTCACGAAAAGAAAGAACAAACTGTCTTTTTATGTTTATTTGGTTTCCTCTTATCACTTAGATGTGTATGTAACAAAAACAAAACACATTGCATTCACAACAGACTATACAATTAACTCTTTTTTATACTGTACATCTAACTGAATAATCTCACTTGCGAAACAGCCCCAGGACGCTATATTTGATGTTCTGTGTACAACAGATATTACATGTGCAAAGAATCACTTTATTTGCGAAGTACATTACACGTACAAGGAATTTGGTCTGCTGTCTGAATCAAAAACATAAATAGAAAACAAGTTAATAATGAATGTACAATTTACACAACAGCTTGCACTGCTCTCAGTGATGGAAATATCATCTCTGATGCACTTTTTTGTTATGCTGATTACGTTTGTATCTCTTTGGAGAGTGTTAGAAATGGCAATTCCTCAGAACTTGAAGGACTCCACCATACTTACTGTGCAAATTGTCAGTTTCTAGGGGGATGGGTTTTGGAGGGTTTTTCTGAAAGCCAGTGAACATTTCCACTGTTTTGAGCTGAAGGCTACCATGCTGCCAGACTCCTGCTGCCCTTCTGTATCTGATCTGATCTCCATTGCTGATAAGACCCACCAAGGCAGTGTCATCTGCAAACCTGAGTGTAGTAGAGAGTAGTGTGACAGGGGAGATGCTGGAGGTGGTCACTGGGATACAGGGAGTAGAGTCATGGAGAGAGAATACAGCCTTGAGGTGCACTGGTATTCACAGATAAGTAGTCTGACAAATAGGAACCCATTCACACGTTGCCTTGTTAGGTTTGTTAGGAAGTTGATGATCCACTGACAGATGTGGCAGAGAACATTTAAATGAGACAGTTAATTGCAGAGGAGTTCTGGGATGTTGGTGATAAATGGAGAACTAAAATCAACGACAAAGAGTCTCTTATATGATCCTGGAGATTCCAGATGTTACAGGATTTAGTGGAGGCAATTTTAAACTGCATTCCCCACTGACTGACTCTGTATGCAAATTGTAAGGGCATTCAGATTTGAATCTGTGATAGTTTGGAGGTTCAGGCTCAAAGTAAGTGCAACTAGTATATAGCCGATAAAACTTTGGAACAGGGATGATAGTAGAGGAGTTGTTACGTCCCAGTGTGTGTTCTGTGTGTGTTTTTTCTGTTATGTCCACACTGCTGACCCTTGATTGTTCTCCCTTCCCCATTGGCCAACCATCACACCACTGTTTCAATATGATGTCATCATCAATCAGCCCTCAGCCAATCAGAACTCATTTTATTCACGATATAACATGGAGGCTTTCAGGAAGAAGAGGCCTTTCGTTTGACTTCGGTCCCATTTGGTTTTGGTTATCGCTTCGCTTCGCTTCTGGTTATTGCTTTGGCTTCGTTTGTTGGTTTGTTTTGCTTTGTGTGTGTGTATTTCCGTATGGCTTCGGCTTTGTTGTTTTGTTGTTTTTTTTGTTAGTTTCTTTGTACTTTCGTTTGTTTGTGTGTTCATCTTTTTTTTGTCATTACCTTGCCCCAGTGTTACATGTTCAACTTTTGTGTTCTTTTGTACCCTGCTCCTGTTGATTACTCTTGTTTTCCCTTATTTGTGTTCCTGGTTCACTTGTGTTTTTGTGTGAACTTTTGTATATAAGGTTAGTTTAGGTTGTTGGGTACACTTACACACTTAGTTGATTTTGTATTAGTACACTAGTTTAGTACGGGTGAGTGCCATTTGTTTTGTATGGTTTTGGGTAGTCAGTGCAGGTTAGCTAGGGTGTTGAAGACACCGAAGACCGTGTGTTTCGGGTTTTCTTTTGTAGTCAGATTAGCTTTCCCTCACTGTCCTAGCCAGCTCCATTTTGTTTGTTATTTTCTTTCCTTTGGCACCACTCTAGTTCCTTACCCTTGTTATCACTCGCTTCCTAGTCCCTCACCAAACCCCCCCCTGCTTCCAAAAGAATTATCCTAAATGTTACACCCCTTTACCTCTAGACACTTGGGGTTGTAACAGGAGTTGAAGCAGGCAAGGACCTGCACTGGTCCAAGGACTGGTTCAGTAAGTCTGTGAGCACTGGGGAGAGCTGAGCAGCACAGTGCTTCAAGGCGTTTGGAGAAACGAGATATGGACCAGCAGCCTTCTTGCAGTTTTGGCTTGCAAAGAGCTGAAGGACCTCCTGTTCTTTGATAATAAGGGGAGAGACATAATTTGGAGATTCAGAGATTTTAGGTGGCTGCAGGGATGATGGGTATGGGGTGAGGGGGGAGGTGAGGTGTTACTGATTTAAGGAGATAACAGGTTGCATGATGAGCCATTGTTAAGGAACCTTATGAAATCTGCTTATCAAACCTGCAATAAAACTGAAGGGATGGGTCATTTTTTGCAGGGGTGGGGGGAGGGCTTATATTTATAGTTTGTAATAGCTTAAAGCCTCCTCTACATGGTGGATATTAGACAACTGCAATTCTCGCCCTTTCGTGTATTTGGCTTTTGCCTTTTGCATGGCTGATTGCTATATTGACATGAGATTTAGCTTTCCTGTAGTCCAACAATGTCTCCTCCTGGTTTTGCGTAGGGCCGAAATCCAAGGAAAAGGCAGCCAAAGTAAATACAGTCTTCAGCTTGATCCGATCACAGTTATTTTATGAAAAAAAAATTAAACCTTTCAAGAAGAATGCATTTACTTTGGTTGTCATTTTTTGTGGGATTTGAGCAAACAGGGCTGTTTGCCACATAATCTGTTAGCAGAGTTTCTACAGGCACTGAATCTCACAGTCACAACAAATAATATCCATTCTAGTGGCTACGAATTGAGCCAAGATACACTTTCTTTCAGTGTTGCATTGTAGTAATGACGATAACTTTGGAGATATCGCTACATTTTGGTTGAAATCATTTTCTGTCTACCCAAAATTAGCTGAGCAAACTCTGAGCATCCTCATTCCATTTTCACTTTCCTATTTGTGTTAGGCTGGATTTTCTGCACTTTTGAGAATCAAAAATAAGCACCAAAACAAACTTGATGTCAAAAGTGACTCATGTTGCCCTCTTTTTTCTACAGTGTTGAGAATTTCAAAACATATGGCAAATGTGCAGCACAAGAGAACACGTTGATGATTAATAATTGCTTGCACTTATATAGCGCTTTTCTAGACACTCCACTCAAAGCGCTTTATAGGTAATGGGAACTCCCCTCCACCACCACCAGTGTGCAGCCCCACCTGGATGATGCAACGGCAGCCATAGTGCGCCAGAACGCTCACCACACACCAGCTATCAGTGGGGAGGAGAGCAGAGTAATGAAGCCAGTTCAGAGATGGGGATTATTAGGAGGCCATGATTGGTAATTTGGCGAAGACACCAGGGTTGCACCCCTACTGTTTTCAAGAAATGCCCTGGTATTTTTAATGACCACAGAGAGTCAGGACCTCTGTTTTAGTGTCCCCGTCACTATACTAGAGCATTAGGACCCACGTGGACCGTAGGGTGAGCGCCCCCTACTGGTCCCACTAACACCTCTTCCAGCAAAAACCTTAGTTTTTCCCAGGAGTCTCCCATCCGGGTACTGACCAGGCTCACACCTGCTGAGTTTTCAGGGGGTTGCCAGTTGTGAGTTGCAGAGTGATGTGGCTGCTGGCTATAAATGGAGCTTGTGGTAAATATTCTGTTGCTGTTCTTTTAGCTCTAGTGCTGCTTTTGACAGCTGAGGGAATGCAGAGAGAGGAGGACATGGGAAGAGAGGGGAAAAAACAGAGAGGAGAGAAGAGAAAGGAGGACACTGAAAATGAATCATCTGCCAGGTGATCCTTGTCCACGTCATCCAGAAACACATTCTGTTGTTTTTAGGAAGCTCTGTACAGAGAATCCCTGGGTAAAGAGTAGCCTCTCCTGATTAGTGGTTGCATGTTTAGAACAGGGACATAGGTTTCCCAGGCACTTTGTAGCATCCAGATTTATATATAGAGAGAATTAACTGTAGGTTGTATTCTGTGCATTTAGACGGTGGCTTTGTCTTCTTTTGGTATTTGTAGGCATTATAGTGGTTTTGAATACTTGGTAGTAGTCTGGGGATTTTCTGGGAGATATGCCATATTTGTAAATAGTATAATTTGTATGTTGTACATTTTAGGCTGCGTGTTGTTGATCATTGTTGATTGTCATTATCATTGTTTATAAAAATTAGTTTAGTGTGCCTGAATTATAACTCTTTTCAAAGGCTCACATATATTCTTGGCAAAGATCTTTACAATTTGGGGTTGTAATTATTTAACTATTGATTAATCTGTTTGGTCATTTTCTGATATTTCTCTAGTTTTCCAACATCTGTTTGTAATGAGGTTCTTTTTCATAGTGTAGCAAACAAAACCAAAGATCTGTAGCAACTTCCTCATTTTAGCTAAGTGGTACAGTACATGTTCTCATCCTGTGGTTAGAGTCTAAACAGACACTCTGGTCAGTTGTGGGTCATTAAGCAATTCTGCCAGCAGTTTACACATCATATTTTTGTCAAAGGTTACAAACACTTGTTTAGGGCAAGCAACATTTTGTAGACCAACACAACTGTGTGCCAGTTCATCTACAGAAAAGTGCAAATACAAAGGCTATCTTCTTATCAGACTTTTGTTTGCCTAAACATCCCCTTAAGGTCAAAACATTTACAGTGAAGTACTTGGTGGGGCATGTTGTAACTTTTCCTGGAATTTGCTGTTTGACACCAATGACTAACAATGCTCCAGACCAAACTGGGATTGTGTGATTAGTTAAATTTCCTTTTTTTCTCATGTTTATTTGAAAACAAGTTTTTTTTCAAAACCTGTTAATACAAATTTGAATAATTAAGCTTTAGTGTGTTTATTTAAACTTCATACATCTTCATTAAGTACACATTGAAAGTAGAACTTGATCTTATGTTAAGAGTATGTGACTTTTTGCAGATACTGATTAAGATTAAAGTATTACAGTTAAGTCTTTCATGAAACGTAAATGGGACACCAGGTGACAAACCAGATGTTGTTAGTTCTCTAAGATGTCATATGAAGAGGGCAAGGAAACTTTCTAAAATTGCTCTCGCATGTGTGATAAAGCTGTTGTTGGCTGATGTAAAGATAGGCTTAAATATTACACAAGAAACAGGGAAGGTGATGTCTACTGTAGATGTCTAGAACCCTTGACTCAAACCCCAGAACCACACAAAGCCATTCTGAATCTGATTACAAAAAAAGATCAAGGGAAATTGCTCATAATGTCCTTAATCAAAAAAGCACTGCAAAGTATTTTACGACTAAGTATATAAGAGACATTTAATAACCAATGTTTAGCATGTGTGTATAATTAAATGTTATATATTTGTCACTTGTATATTACTTTGCGTGCTTTCTGACATTCCTTGCTATTTGTGCTGTCCTGTGTCAGAAAGAGTGTGAATTTCTGCCTGCCTGAGTGTGTATCAGTGCTTTAGGTTTTGGACTTTCTCAGCTGATCTCACTACCCCCACCCCTACCCTGCTTTGCCTGAAGAAGGCTACAGACTTTCTTCCCACCCCTGCAGTTCCCTAATAATTCCTCAGGAGTGTAATTTATCTTCCTTTAGTATATTTTCTACATTTGCCAGTTTAAGGAAGGAATTAAACAAATACTGCATGAGGTTCAGATATACAGTACTGTACATATTAAAATGTCTCAACCATGCAGTCAGCCTGGACAGTAGCCAATACAGTTGAAAGACAAGTTACACAAAACCTCCCTGTCAGAGCAGTCTGTCACCAGTGCAGTCGACACAGCTAGATTTGCTAGTTAGATCACAGTGAAGTACTGGACCTATTTCAGCTTCTTTTCAAATGTTGGTTTCAGTAGTTTCACTCCCCTGTGTAACTCGAATCAGGAAATGGTGTGGCGGCTCAGATCCATCTTAATCTTTTGTCATGATAAGTTATTTAATGCAGCTTGATTTAGAACAAGTTAGATTTTACTTCTACTATAATTCTGTGTGCCTTATTCAGCCATGTTGCAGACAGTGAGGCAAAAGGTTTCTGAAGCTTCAGTTGAACCAGTAAGGAGCGAGCAGTAATTATATGCCAGTAACACCAACGTTTGTTAACTAAGGCAAACTGCTGTTTCAAAGTGCCTTTGCCTATTTGTAGAGGTTTGAATGAACATCCATGTCCAGGCTTTAAAAGAACAAGTAGATGTTAATTCCATGCTGCAAAGTCAATATAAATACAATGTTTCAGCTTTAACAAATTTTTGCTGGCTGATTTATTAACTAAAACTATTAAAGAATGCAGAGATTAAGAGGGATTCTCAAAAATATCAGAATCATATCAGAATTATATAGCTAGCATCTTTTATTAACCAGGTTTGGTTATAAAGCAGTTATTATTATTATTATTATTATTATTATTTTTATGTATTTCAACTTTGAAGAATACATACTAAATAATTTATTAGAAGTACACATTTTACAAATATACCATTTTAAATTCAGATGGGAAAATTGATTACAAAACATTTTATAAATCAATTTGCCTAGATTTTGCGGAGGTGAAATCATCAATTACATCTTCATATGATAGTAGTCGACCCACTGCGTGATTGATGCTCATGATGGTAGGGTCCAACACAACAGAAACAGACAAACATCACCACAGGTGTTACAGGTGATACAAGCATTTTTTTCTTTTTTGAGATAGAGGTTGAAGAGGGGACGAGAGATTTCCTGAGTCTAGTACCATTATACCTTGGGGACCTAGAGGCGATTCCCAGATGCGAGAAGTGTAAATTCACAGTGGAGGGGGTGAGTCACACAATCCATAATGCTCTCAGCCTTCTTTAAAATCCTCTCTTTTTAGAGTGTATTAGGAGTTATTGGATTCTCCCCACTGATTTCGCTGTCTGTCTTTTCTGTTTTCTCAAAATGTTCCTAAAATGAAAGGGAAAGGTAAATGAAAATGAAAGATAAGGCAGAAGCTGACTGGGTGAGTGTTGAAGTGTGGAGGAGTGCGATCCCCCAGAGGGACAGGCACAGTGATTCGTGATTGCAGATGGTTTCCTTTGTCCTATGGAACAGGTGTGTGTGGGGTATAGAATGCAGGTAGTGAGTGAAGGTGCTTTCTCAGGAATACAATCTGTTTTGCAGGGATAGTATTGGACTAACAGCTACATTTAAAGAGGGAACAAAATGACTAAATTTTTTTAGACAGTGTATCCCAGGGGTGTAGTCATGGGTGGGCCCTGGCCCACCCTGATTGATCCTAGGCCTACCCAATCAGTTCAAAGTCATTTAAGATTTTTTTTGTGTGATTCTTGTTTGCGTTACATGATTTGCTTTTTTATGTCACGTGATTTGATTTTAATTTGCTATTGGCTCGCTGTATCTTTTGTGACCAATAAGAAAATTGCAGTGGGGCGGTGCATGCGTGGCCTTAGCCTAATTGGCTATTGTCATTGTCAGACACTCTTAGAGCTATCTAGCGCTAGGCTTTTGGTTCGTTAGCCAACATGTCAAAACAAATGAATATATCTATGTTTTCAAAAAGCTACGTTTAGATGACCAGCCCAGCCCCAAAACAGATAAGACACATGAGATGCTACAGGCAGCTGTGGAGACGATGGGGGCTAATACTGCAGCCATAGTTTCTTCGTCCGAGGCAAGTCTACGGGGACAGGACCACCAACAGATTTGTCTGCCGTTGACGAACCAGCCACTCAACCCAGGTTTCAGTCATTCCCAGCAATGGCAGCAGCAGGAAAGGTACACTGTTTTTCCATCAAGTGGTATGAACAATTTAAATGGGTAGAATACAATATAGCTAAGGATGTGGTGTACTGCAAAGCCTGCAGACACGTCCCAGAGATGCATACCGAGTTAGTGTTCAGTAGAGAAGGATTGAAAAACTGGAATTTGTTTAGACAGGCTTGTTCAAAACATGAGAACAGTGAACAGTATCATATAGCATTTAGCAAGTCAGAGGCACACCAGGTGAGCCATGCTCCGAGCGGCCGTGGGACAGTGCTAATTCAGCTGCAGGGGGATGCTAACGTTTCATTTATAGAGAGGAACCACCAGCATGTGGAAGTTGTTTTGGACATTGTCCTGCTGTGCGCAAAGCAGGATATTCCACTTTGAGGGCACAGGGAAACTGAAGAGTCACGTCACAAAGGGAATTTTATAGAAATATTCAAGCTTATTGCAAAAAAGTATGACCCAGTTATTGAAAAGAGGCTCAGACAGCTCCTTAAAATGCTAAGCTCATGAGCCCAGAGATACAGGCTGAGCTAGTGGAGTCTGCAGCTTCGCTACTGTTAAGGAAAATAAAAGCTGAATTGCATGAAGCACCGTTTACGTTTTATGCTATCTTGGCTCACCAGTACAAAGATAAGTCTAAACGTGAACTTGTTTCAATGTGCATTCGCTGCTGTCATACTGGTGCGATTGGATTTCTACAGACAGCCGACATGACTTCCAACAGAATATCAGAAACAATATTAGAGGTTTTGGAGCTGCTGGGACTGGATCCCTCTCTGTGCGTTGGATTTTGCTGTGATGGTGCATCGATTATGTCTGGAAACAGGTGATGTGTGCAAGTAATATTAAAACAAACTTTTCCTAAAGCTGTAGTAGTTCAGGTGGGGAGCTGCTCAGCATGCGTAGGCTACAAAGGAACAAGTATAGGTTTATTCCATGCTGGAAAAAAGATGAAAGAAAAGACAATGTTTCGGCCGTGGAGCCTTCTTCAGGTGTGAGAGAGACAGTAAGCAAAGGTAATGTAGCAGGAGAACAAAGGCTGGGAGGGAGGAGGAGCGAGAGGCGGGAGCAGGGGACAGACAGAGAGGCCAATCAGGAGGTGTGAAGTCAGGAAACCTGTGCTTAATGATAATCAAGGGACTTAGAAGTCAAAGAAAATTAATTATGTTGTTTAATTTTAAACACTAAGCTATGAACACAGACGCAATCGGTGCTTTACAGCCATTGTGCAATACTAAGCTCCGCGCTCCCTTCCTCTCTCAGTGCCGCCTCCCCCTCTGACGGAGCGCAGTGGGCGGCACGCTGTTTTCAGAGCCTCTGATTGGGGGAAAAAGACCGGGTTATCTGTTCTACAGCCTGTACATAAAACTATATGCACAATACTGCTGACAGCAGGAACATTCCTATTCTTTACTCAGCAGCTTATTAAAAACAGCACCCATGGTGTTCAAACCGTTTTTTTTTTACACAGAAGGCTGACACAGCTTCACGTTGTGAATCTGTTTTTCTAAAAAAAACATGTCAGTCTGTCTGTGGGGGGAAGGTGGAATGTCTTTCATTGGAAGACTTGCCCTGTTTTCCTTTGAAAATGAAGAAGCTGAGAAAAGACCTGTGAAATATTTTATGTATTGAAGTCTTTACCGAAGATATTACTAGTAGTATTAATAATGAATGACCTTGGACAAGCTGTAAACTCAAAGTATTACCCTGTTCCACATTCTTTGTAACCATCTTTGTAAACAAAGACTATTTTTTCATTGACAAAAAGTAACACCACAGCATTTCGTTGATCCGATCACATATTTGTTTCCAGTCATACAAAGTAAGTCTCGAGAATCTCTGATTCACCATGCCTTTCATATGCTCATAAAAGATATTGTGTACTTTTGGCCAACTGAGCAATCTTGCTTTCATAAAATATAAAAACTGTTTAATGTATAATGACTAACATGCTCTAATACACAGTTTTAATTTAAAAGTCTAAAGAGCATACGACGTAAATTCTTAATTGAATAAAGATTGTCCCTCAGCAGTGATCGGGAGTCGAAACCGGGTGTTATCTGGTGACAGCTCACATGCTGTACGTGAGAGGTTAAGCTTGATTAGTTCCACCTGGCGGTTTTACAAGATGATTCTGGATACTATTAACATATTCGAATTTGCGTATGGTAAAGTAAGTGCGGTATGATGGTATATGATGCGACACGCCCTGCGCGTGTACCGCAGCGTACCCCAATTGTTTTGAATGGCTGCATCTGTATAGTAGTAGTTTTGGAACCAATTATGTATAATTTCACATCTCAGTGCACAGCTACCTTTGGATCATTTGTTGACATGTCAAAGACAGCACAGTCCCATACCTCAGGTACAGGTGCGCACTCTTCACCACAAGCCTGGAGGAGCCTGGGAGACCCAGAGGTCAATGCGATAGTTCTGGCCAGCTAATTCCGCCCTACCCTCAGCAGTGCTCATGCACTTGCACATCCCCTCTTGGGGAATCTCAGTCACCGTTAATAGTGACCTGACCCAGAGCCAAACCCGCAACTCCAAGAACATGGGATTAAGAGTCTGCACTCAGATGAGCACTTTTACTTGTTGAGCCTCTCAGGAGCTTTGGGTTCCTGCCTTACTTTTCCAGTAATTATCCAGCCCAGAGAATAACGAACATGAAAAGACAGTGGTCTTAGGTGCCAACAGAAAACCTTTCCTGCGCATAGTCACTGTCTTGACCTTTTCACTTGGTCTTCCACAGCAGTCTTCACATTACCTGTAACAGACCCTGTTTAGATGGTAGTGTAGCAGGGGAACCTGCACATAAAGCTGCTCCTTTATATGGGAGTTTAATTTGTGATCAAATCAACCCCCGATGTTGAAATACCTTTCAAACACTGTCCTGTACATTTGAAAGCAGGCCTAAATCCCACTCCCACAGAAAGTAATAGTAGGAAAAACCGCACATGGTCGGTCCTGTTTAGATCAGTCTGCTCTGTCCGTCTGCTTTCTTATCGGCAGGCTTGCAAGGCTGCTACTAAAGTCTTATTTTTAGTTTTAAACCAACCTGAATATTTTGAAACTTTATAAATTGCCACAGTAGATCCAGAGGTCTAGTATCTTACCGTCAAAAAGACCTGTCTGTTCCTTTAGACCAGTTAGAGAGATTTGACTTCCTACAGGTGCAGGTTTCTCATTTTAGGAGTGTCTCAACATCACCATGTGGTGGCTCAATCTCAGTTTTACACTCTGTTTCTGGCTGCCTTGCTACATGACCTCTGAACTATTGATCTAACTTACAGTATCAGTTACATGCACTGATACTGTAATGCTTGGGTCCATGGAGGGGAATGGGGGAGACTCTGAGTGCTGCTGCAGTTAGAGATTTAATGCTTAGTGCTTCAAACATGTCTGATGTATGCCTGGGAATTCTTTGGCTATTAATCCAGAGAACTGCATCACAAATGCTTACATATGTCTTTCGGAATTGGTTTTGTTTGGTAACTATATGATGAAAAATGTTTTCAAAAACAATACATTCACATCATCTAACTGATGTAGGCTTTGAAAACATTTGCTGGTCAACTTGATGGTGTCTAAACAGTCGATGTCAGTGTAGGAGAAATTGTACTTAAAACTAAGCTAGTTGTAATTTTTATTAATCACCGTATTATTTTTGCACTGTTCCCCAAATTGTTTTTGTCCTGTTTACTTTACTCTGCGTATTTGCACAGGTTTTGTTTACACTGTTATTGTTATTGTGTTACTGTCTATTGTCTTGACTTCTGTTCTATTTATATGCTGCACCTGAGTGACTAATGAGAAACACTTTTCACTACACTGTGCACCTGTGTAAGTATAGTGAGAAATAAAGCTGAACAAATAAAGTTGAATAAAGGAGAGGGAAACTCACTTCATCAAGATAAGAGTAGCTGAGGACCTGTGTGATGGCCACAGTCAGTAAGGTGCTATTTTTATCAGCTATGCTGTGGATGGTCTCAGAAAAGTGGAGGTTCTGCTTCGTTGAGGGTGGAGGTTGGGTTATGGTGGTTGGGGCGTTAGGCATCCAGGAACAATTGTCAAACTGAGGGACAAAAACAGAAGCATGATTATTGCATAAGTGCCACACAGACAGGTCTTGTGTAAATGTAAACTTGTCTTAAAAACTTTACTAATAACTCCCAGAAATGTCATGTACCAGTTTTACTGCTGCATGCCCAAACTTTTATTATGTATGTAAATTTGGACAAAATAACAGACTGTTACGTTCAACAAAATTTCCCGATCATCCATGGATACTGTATAATAACAGATATGCACCTGTTTATACCAATCAGATATGTATAATATTAAAGGAACCAATCATGAACGAGTCTTATCTCACATGCTATGTATGGAATGACAATTAGCAATTAGTAACTCTTGTGATACAGACCATGTGGGACAAGCTATTCAGAAAATGATGCTCCTGTCAGCTGATTTAGTCTTTACTCTAAACCACAGATGATTTTGCATTTAATATATAACAATGTGCTATAAAATCCTTTTTGAACATATTTTTGTCTTATTTGTTTATTAACCATGCCATCAGTGTTTGTACTGTATATAATATATTATTTAGATATCTGTACATTATATTTAAGTTGATATACTGTAGATATAAATTGAAGTAGTTCAGGTGGGGAGCATGCGTCAGCATGCGTAGGCTGCAAAGGAACAAGTAATAGGTTTATTCCATGCTGAAAAGAGAAGAAAGAAAACACAACGTTTTGGCCGTGGAGCCTTCTTCAGGTGTGAGAAAGACAAGGCAGTAAGCAAAGGTTATGTAGCGGGAGAACAAAGGCTGGGAGAGAGGAGGAGCGAGAGTCGGGAGCAGGGGACAGAAAGAGAGGCCAATCAAGAGGAGTGAAGTCAGGATAGGTGAAGAGAGGTGTGAAATGAAACCTCCAATGAATAGAGAGAATTCAGAAGAAAATGAGTCTGTCGTTGAGAGAACTGGAAAGGTGTGATCCTAGCTGCAGGATAATTTTAGTTTCTGTAGTCTTTCTGATGTATGAGTTCGGAAAACCTGTTTTGAGAACACAGACAGAGAACACCTTGTTAACCCCGGCGTCCTGGCTAAATTTCCCATTGGCCCTTGCCAATCATGGCCTCCTAATAATCCCCATCTCTGAATTGGCTTCATCACTCTGCTCTCCTCCCCACTGAGAGCTGATGTGTGGTGAGCGTTCTGGCGCACTATGGTTCTTGTCGTATCAGCCAGGTGGATGCTGCACATTGGTGGTGGTGGAGGGGAGACCCCATAACCTGTAAAATGTCCAGAAAAGCGCTATATAAGTGTAAGCAATTATTATTATTATTTTATTTTTTATATTGTGTCTTTCTGTCCTGCTCCTTTGCAGTCATTAACCCATCATATACCCAGGTATTCTAAGATACACTTTACAGTTGTATCTGCTCAAGGGACCCCCCAGACCTCAGCAAACATCTGCTTTGAAGTTAAGTGCTTACTCTTCCCAGTGTCACAGACTTTATCTACAATCTAAGAGACACTTCTCAGTCACCCAAAGCTGTAACAATATACAGTAATTATGAAACCTGTAAAAAGGTCCTAATATGGACTTGGACCTTACCCACAAGTAGTTACGTTGAGCCTTTGACCTTCCCATTCATTGTTTAATAAATGCAGCCCTATTGGTATTCCAATAGAATTTGATCAGACCTTTTATGAATTAATTGAAGAGCCACTTCTGTCACGTTTTAACTTTTCATACAGAAAGGTCAAACTTACAGATACACAATCAGAAAGATTAATATCACTATTACTGAGACAGGATGCAAAAGGGCGATATAAAGACCTTACACTTAAAGAACTGGAGACCCTTAAACGTACAGTGTTGTGGCGCAAACATTTAAGCAAAATGCATCGCAAATCGTACTGTATAAAAAAGGTGCTGCATAACATTATACATCAGGATCAATCTGGATTTTTACAGGGACAATATATTGGGGACAATATTTGGAAACTTTTAGAGATAATAATTATCATAACAATCCAAATATTCCAGGATTGATCTTTATAGCAGATTTTGAGAGGGCATTCGATAAAGTACGTCTTGATTATATATTTAAATGTCTAGAGTATTTTAATTTGGGGGAATGCTTCAGAAAATGGATAAAGGTAATGTACAATCAACCAACATGTAGAATCTTAAATAATGGATAAATCTCTAAGAACATTTCATTACTGAGAGGGGTCAAACAACAATGCCCTCTCTCCCCTTATCTGTTTGTAATTGCAATAGAAATATTGGCAATAAAAATTAGACTTAATGAGCAAATAGAAGCTCCTGGAATAAACAACATTAACTTAAAAGTACCTACCTGTATGTATGCTGATGATACAAATTTTCTTATTAAACCTAAACTGTCCTCACCATTAGCTTTAACTGCAGACCTAAATACCCTCTCAGTTTTGTCAGGTCTCAAACCTAATTATGAGAAATGTACTATTTTGCGATTTGGTCCCTTGGCAAAATCGTCATTCTCACTACTGTGCAATCTGCCGATAAAGTGGTCGAATGGTCTGGTGGACATGTTGGGTATTTCTGTTCAGGAAAATATGCAAGAACTTACCAAAGTAACTTTTGACTGTAAATGAAGTAAAATTGATAAGATGTTAAAACCATGGAAAAGTATAAAATCCCATCTCCACCTGAGTTTTTTTTTACTTACTGTATATGAGCAAAAGATATTTAATTTGATCTGGAACAATAAGCCAGACAAGATCAAACGAACTCAGTTACACAATGAGTACAATCAAGGGCTGCTAAAATGAATTAACATAAAGGCCATTATTATGTACTTAAAGCTACCTTGAGTACAAACCTGTATTTGAATAAACTATGGTTTTCTAGTAAGTTATTGAGATCTTATCATCCAGTTTTTGAAAAAGGGTTATTTGCCTTTTTGCAATTTCAGCCAGTTCATTTAAAAAAGATAAGAAAAGAACCGTTACCAAGTATGTCGGGATTCCTAGAAGAGGCGACGTGAAGCTGGTCGGAGTTTCAGTTTAAATCCCCGGAAATTCCGACTGATGTACAGCAACAAGTCCTTCAGTTTCACTCAAACATTCAAATAACTGGGAGACCCTTTGCATGGAATCTAATGATGCAAAAAGGTATTATTTTTATAAAAAGATCTTATTGACAGTAATGGTAATTTCATGTCTTACACATGAGTTGCATCAGTTTAATCAATGTGTGTCAGCAATTCCTAAAAGGTGGAAAATTATCTTGAAGAGAGGAAATACCAAAAATGTAGGTCCTTGTACTGCCCCCATTCCATATATAAAAAATCACATGGTTGAAAATGATTGAAATAAAAACATTACACTTATTTCATGGAGAGTAAAGGGTTGAAGTCTAGTCCAATAAAGATACAAAACAGTTGGGAATACAAGTTAGATGTGCCATTCCATTTTTAACTTGATATATAGAACTACCATGGACTACATACTAGATATAGAGGAGTCAGATGAAACTCGCCTATTTTAGTGTTGTCCAAAAGTGGCTTTATTTTGGACTCAGACCTGAGCACTGGATTTCTCCATACAGTGTAGCCTTTCGAGTAGATCTTGTAAATGTACTTTTGGGAGACATAAGAAATAATTCAGATGATATTGGAAACTTAATTATACAGGTAAGGAAAGCCTTTGATTCTTAAAAAACAGGTTCAAGATGTTTGTAAAACACCACTGGCACCTTGAAACACCCATTGCAAAGGATCAAAAGAATATTAATTACCTTCAACATAAATGGGGGAAACTAATTGAGGGGGAAGTGTGTGACCCACCTTGACAGAATAAGAGATTCAGCCTTATACAGTTGAGAGGAATGCAGATCGGGTTGGGTGGCAGGATGTGGAAGAAGGATAATAGTGAGCTGGCTGCTGCTCAAGTTGTCTTGACTCTGTGGAAGTCACTGCTTTCCTTTCTCATCTTCTCCACTCACAGTGTACAATGATTAACTGTTATAACTCTATGCATCTGTATTGTGTAGTCTATGGTGTTCTATAAGAAAACGTGAAAATTGCTTATTTGTCCTTACAACTAATTATTATACCCTATACATCTGTTCCCTGTTAAAATGCACTGATTAGTGATGGAGAAAGGATATTGCTCAATTGTCACTTATGAGCAGCTATAATTTATTGTTCCTGTGAAAGTAGAGACACAATTGTAAAGATCAACTGTTGTGTAGAAAGGAAATTAAAATGAAGAGACAAATGAATTAGATTTTAGCTAAGACTGGAGCAAAACTATATTGCCTGGGCAGGCTGACAAGTTAATTTCCAAAGTTGCACTTTCCTCTTTTTAAACGTAAAAGCTTTGCCAAACGCGATGTCAAGAAAGTCTCTCTCTACCATGATTCTGTAACAGTTTATAAAGGGTTGTGCCTCTGCTCTCTTCGGATGAGAAAGCGTCGTCAGTTTGTCCCAGCTGAGGGAACATGATGCTCCTGTCAGCCCTCCTGTGAGTGACGGTCTCCCTGCGGCAGCTAGCAGTTTCACCACTGGAACAAGTAACAGGTTTATTCCATGCTGAAAAAAAGAAGAAAGAAAACACAATGTTTCAGCCGTGGAGCCTTCTTCAGGTGTGGAAAGGCTCACCTGAAGAAGGCTCCATGGCCGAAACGTTGTGTTTTCTTTCTTCTTTTTTTCAGCATGGAATAAACCTGTTACTTGTTCCTTTGCAGCCTGCGCATGCT
Source organism: Lepisosteus platostomus (assembly GCF_059453375.1). Lineage (NCBI taxonomy): Eukaryota > Metazoa > Chordata > Actinopteri > Semionotiformes > Lepisosteidae > Lepisosteus > Lepisosteus platostomus. The sequence goes on from NC_142625.1 coordinate 5,267,662, forward strand.
GACGCATGCTCCCCAGCTGACCTACGTTTCAACACTGTACCCACAGCCTCTCTTCCTTTTCCTAGGGGCTCTCTGTGTTCAGGCTTTAGGAGGTAATACTATGAACACATGAAGAACAGTAGTATGAACAATATAAGCATCATGACTGTTTCACCCCTGGCCAAGAGAACAGGAATCCTGACTAGGAATTAGTGCTGATTAAGGTTAAAAAAGAAAAATGGACAAGTGATCTTCATCATAAACTCCTGCAGACAGTTTGTGCAGAATGATTTATTTTTGCACGCAGTTATATATTTAAAGACAGCAAATAGCAGATTGGGATAATGGCATGGTATGGTTTAGACATGGTTAGACTTGGCAGAAAAGTAAAAGCCAAGCCAACTTGATTTCTTATTCTCGAGTCAGAACTTTCTCGAAGTGCACAGGGAGATTGCCGTTACAGCCGATGACAATTTTTCCGGAGCGACTGGACCCTTTGTATTCACACGGGGGGCGATTGGATCCCCCTTTTTGTGTGCAGGTGAAAACTTTGAAGGGCTTGGTGCTTTGGCGCAGATTGCCAGCGAGAGGAGTGCCCCCTGCGCCACAGACCGATTGGACCTGGTTAGTTGTTGCGCTGACAATGAAGCTGTTCTTCTCCTTGCAGGGACTGCCCAGACACCTGTTCTTCATTTCAGCACTGCATTGTTTGGCACTCATGCCACTCCTATGGTAATGCTGTCTTAAGAACTTCTGATAGCGTGTCTCATCAGCTGGGGGTGGACAGCTCCCCCACCCAGGCACTGCAGTCATGACCACAAGGAAGAGGAGCAAAGGGGCCATCTTGGGAGTCATCCTGTTTCTCTGCAAACCAATGGAGAGAGAATGGTTCATAACAAGTCTGTAACTCTAAATAACTCTCAGTGACATTTCAATACTGTTTTTTTTCAGTGGTATTACACAGTTTAATTATAAGTGAATTCCACACCAGCGCTGATTCTGTAAATGATTTGTACTCGGAAGATATGGACTTTCCTAAAAACGTGTCATGGGTTGGCTAGCTCAGCAGCCTCCATGTTCTGAAAACATAAATATCTCTGACTTGCTGCAAGTCACTTTGAGAGTTATTGCCTAGTGATTGGGAGCTAAGCCATGGGGAGGAAAAGAAAGAGCAAAAGAGTACCCTGCCTCACTAAGAATTGCTTTGAGAGGTGACGTCTCTCCACCTGGGAACTATGCCCTCAGGAGAGAGAGGGGAAAAAGAAACACTACTCACTGAGAGGTGCAGCCTCGTGACTGGGAGGACCTAGACCCTCAGGAGACAGAGAAGAGAAGAATTAGTGACAACAGTTTAGCCATCGGTCCCCTTTGACTCACACTGCACGAACCTCCCCAGCAAGGGTCACGGTGCTGCTGCCACCCTACAAACAGAAGCTAAAGACCGTGCGCCACCTGCGATAAAGGCCCTGCGCCACCTGCGATAAAGACCGTGCAGCACTGGTCAAACGCTGCTGAACAAGAACTGTGCCTATTCAAAGATTTTTCCACTGATCTACAGTAAATGAGTATACAGTGGTGGTCACATCCTACACCAATTACTGTATGGACAGACGTGTTCCTCCCAGGAAGATGCAGATATATCCCAATCACAAGCCCTGAATGAACAAAGACATTCGCTGCAAATTTAATGCGCGGTCTTCTGCCTTCCAATCAGGTGACAGAAACGTACAACAAAACGCACAACACGCAAGTTGCTCTATGTACAAACAAGAGGCCTAACATTCTGGTCACCCAGAAAACCCCAGACTGCTACTAAGCATTAAACTCTTAATGCCTACCGAGGCCACACAAGAGATGAGCTGCCTTCTAACTAAATACAATGCAACCTGCAGTTAAATCTCTCTCTTTGAACCCCAGAGCTAATATCCACATCCCAGAAAATGTACCCTAAGCAGGAAAGACGTTCTAACAGGTACCAGAAAACCTAAGTTCCCTAAAACGCAGAATAGCATGCTCTCTCTAACAAGGTTCAAATACTTAGCTCCAGTCAGGTTTGGTTTGGATGATCAAAAAGTAGGGGTTCTCGCCTGGCGCAAGCTTCAAGTCCCAACTCCTGTGGACTTCTCTCTCTTCTCCCTCTCTTTTTTCTCCCCAAAAAACAGATTTTTTTTCTTGTCTTCAAAGACCACTTTTTCAAGTTGTGGCCCTGTCAGACAGCTGAAAATGCTTGTAGACCTTGCCCTATGTGTCTACTAGCTTGGATAAAAATGTGATAGAAACTGGACATTGGAAAAAATCTAAGATAAGATCACTTTATTGGCCATATACAATTTCTTGTATTAGGAATTTGTCTTTTTGCAGACCCCAACTTGCTCTCTATGAGACACACAGACAAGGAGAGAAGCTGGGGGTCAGAGCGCAGGGTCAGCCATTTATACGGCACCCCTGGAGCAGGTGGGGTTAAGGGCCTTGCTCAGGGGCCCAACAGAGTAGGATTCCTCTGCCGGCCAAGGGATACGAACCGGCAACCTTCCAGCCATGGGTGCAGATCCCTAGCAACAGAGCCAAAATCCTACATCATTTCTTTGTGAAGACAGGACCTGGAATCATAATGTTTGCATATCTAGACAATTTATGAAAAATATTTAAAGCTATTGCAGTTCAATAGAATGCCTGTAAATGCTAGACGATTTTGCATTCCTTATCAGCAGGTGTGAGTTGTTGATCATAGATGACCCCTGGTTGCTATGTAAGCAAACCTATTGTTAATGTAAACAAAGCCTGGCTGAGATCATGTTACAGAGCTCCGTGATGTTGGCGCCCACTACAGACAGCACAAACAGTGAAACCCACCTCATTTGTTAGTGCTACGTTTGTGCTATTGAAAGTAGAGTTTATGCTGCTTTCGTTTCTGAGATTTAGCGCCTTGTTTTTTCGGGGTCATGACATCACTCAGCCCCCCCATATTGTCAAAGGGAAACCAAACTGGTCTCATTCGTTAGTTCTACGTTTGGGCTTGTTTGTGCCGTTGAAAGTAACTTCACAGCTGCTTTCTTTCCCGAGATATAGCATCTTATTTTTTGGGGGTGTGATGTCAGTCAGCCCCCCTACAGCATCGTAGGGAAACCGAAATGGTCTCATTCGTTAGTGCTGCGTTTGTGCTGGTTTGTGCCGGTTTGTGCCGTTAAACTTCCCAGCTGCTTTCGTTCCTGAGATATAGCGCCTTGTTTTTCGGGTGATCACATGACCATGCACGGTGACTTTGACCTCCAGTGACCCTGTCTGCCGAGTTCAAGTGCTCTGTTACTGGTGCGAGAGTAACGATTCTGCAAATGTTGTTCTGTTTGCCTGAGTGGGGGGCGGCGGTTTATTTTGCTTTTAATACCAGTATCTTCTGTGCGTTTGTGTGAACAGGAAAATTAAAATTGTCACCAATATCATACCCTAATCAGAACAGTTCTTGCGTCTCAGCAGTATAAATTACCAGGGTACAAGTAAAGGTTTATTCCATGTTGAAAATAGAAGAAAAGAAACACAATGTTTTGGCTTCTTTGGTTGTCAAGAAGAAAATGACCTGGAACGGAATAAACCTTTACTTGTTCCTTTGCAGCCTGCGCGTGCTGATGCAGCTCCCCACCTGAAATATAGATTACCTCCCAGGTTTAAAGGTACAATATCATAGCAAATATCAGGTTACAGTACAGAGGGTGCATATCAGAAAATGGTTCCATCACAGCCATGATAAGTGATGAATTATAAGTAAAACCATTCAGGTGGGGAGCTACGTCAGCGTGCGTAGGCTGCAGAGGAACAAGAAATAGCTTTATTCCATGCTGAAAAGAGGAGAAAGAAAACACAATGTTTCGGCCGTGGAGCCTTCTTCAGGTGTGACACCTGACACCTGAAGAAGACTGCTCCATGGCCAAAACATTGTGTTTTTTCTTTCTCCTCTTTTCAGCATGGAATAAAGCTATTACGTGTTCCTAAGTAAAATCATTCACAAAACAGGTCCATTACAATGCTTACCCGTTTTAACCAATTTTCTTAGAACTTTACAATTTATGAAAGTATTTGATTTCTTTTATTTTTTCCATACACTTTTTTAAAAATAATTCTATGAGAGAGTTAGATTGTATTACACCGTGCGCCAGGCGGGCAAGCCATGGGAGTACAGAACGGGGTGCCACCACACGGCCGTCGTGGGAGACCCACAGTCCCTTAGCAGTACTATAACAGCAACCAGAGCCCACCCAAGACTGCCGTTCCCTCTCATCAGCAGCCACCTGCAGCGCAGCCACATCACTTAAGGAAGGAGTCTGAGTGCACTCCAACAAAACGCTTTCTGATCTTCCTGTGCGCGCCTCGCACTTCACAACTGCAGTAGAAGCTGGTAAGAGTATAGCAGTCAGCAGATTTGAAATTAGACTTGTATGCTTGATAAGGGTTATTGCTTGTTGAGCAGAGCATGATGGAGGCAGTTAAGCAGCTTTAACAACTTCACTGTCAGAACAGATAGCATATCCCTAGAGCAAAGAGCCATCAGAATTTTATCACAAACACAAAACACAAGCCAATTTAACTTAAATTAAATAAATATGACACTGCTTTGAAGAGTGAATCGTTAAGGACAGAATTATTTAGTGTGAGTTATGAATGGTCTCAATAGTTTTCCTATAACAGATACAGGACAGTTTCAACAAGGGCTGTCTCTTTACATGACTCACTACAAAGGCAGACAGGTTAATGAAGGGAAGCTGGAAGTGAGTCTCAAAGTCAGTCTACACTATCTAAACCATCCTATATCTTTCTGCAGAAAAAGCATCTGCTCACAGCAGTCAGACATGGATAGCATCTGAGAGCCTCCTAGCAAAGACAAACCTTGCACTTTAAACTCTCAGCTAGAGCTATGGGGCTCACTGGTCATGTCTTCAAAGATCCCTAACTGTTTAACTGCACCAAATACTGATCAAGTCAGTCATTAAGGAAATTATTTTCACTCGCACAGCCTCATCAAAGCCACCTTCATCATTTGGGTTGTGTCCCGGCCAGTCTGCCTCCTCCTTTTTAGAGGACGCTGTAAACCCTTAGGAACGATATGATCTAGCAACAAGGTTATGTCACTGTTATGTTATTATCTGTGTGCTGAAATTTATATTTTTTGTACAAAAATACTTCCATGTTCATCACAGCAAAAACATTAACTATGGTTGTTGTTAGTGATGGAGAAAACCCTTCACTCAGGTTAGGTGTGGTCAAGCAGAGTCGTTTATTCATGCACATGGGGAGGATACAATCATGCAGATCTGAGAGCAGCCTGTCATACAGATCTGTGAGTAACCTCTCCACCGAGATGGTAAATGCAACGAGTTTTATACAGCAAATTCACACAGTTTCCATATGAGGGGTTGTTTTTCTCTCTACAAACATTTCTTTGTAATTGGCCACGTTCTTCTTAAGAAGCAGTTTTACCTTGTATACAGACAAAAGGAAGTATATAAATAAAAGGTGTGAAATGAGCTACACATTCTGCAGTTGTAGCATTAATATCAAAATGTCAAATAATATGTTTGCAATTGTTCTTTCATACTGTTGCTGGGTAAAAGGCATTTTCAAAGCCAACTAATCACTATATTATACACTTTAAAAAAGGTAAATGCTAAAATTCTTCCTCATTAGTTTGTAGGCTATGGTATAATTTCAGGTGGGGAGCTGCGTCAGCATGCGTAGGCTGCAAAGGAACAAGTTATAGGTTTATTCCATGCTGAGAAAAAGAAGAGAAAACACAACGTTTCGGCCGTGGAGCCTTCTTCAGGTGTCAACTAAATCCACTTCACACCTGAAGAAGGCTCCACGGCCGAAACGTGTTTTCTCTTCTTTTTTTCAGCATGGAATAAACCTATTACTTGTTCCTATGATATAATTTCCATATATTGTAATTATAGTGCATTTGGGAATTAAAGTCCATGATATTTTTCATAATGACTGACAAACACATAATCTTAATTGTATCAGTTACAGGTCAATTTGGGTAAAGTAATAAGTAGAGTACCACAAGAATCTGTACTGGGACAACTGCACTTTCATATTTATATCAATAATTATAATATGTACATCTGTAGTCTGGCATAGTAAGTAAAATAGTCAAGTTGGCAAGTGATACCAGAATAGAAGGATCAGTATTTAAAATATTTGCATTATTTTAATTTCTAACACTGTATCCAAATAAAAATGCATATCTTACTGTAATCAACAGTTTTCTGTTTTTGAAGTCTGACTTCAGCAGAGCAGAGTACTTCTTCACCTCTGACAGGACGAGAGGTCTGGAGTTCACAGAGCAGAATGCAGAGCTGTTAAATAGAGAGCTTTGGAGGAAGTACTGGCTTTTCCACGTCAAACGATTGTGAAAGAAAAGAGGCGACTTTGATTAAAAAAAGGAAAAAGACTTTCAAAGATAGCACGTTATGAAAATAAAGAACTGACAGTGCTTAGTTGTATTTTATGTCTTAAGTATTTAAATTTAAGTATTTAAAAATCACTTAATTAAAAGTAAATAAATAATAATATTTTAATCTACAGTTACAATGTTACACATTGTTAGAATATTATATATTTGTAACACAATAATCAAAAACACATAATCTTGATGTTTTCTAAATTATTTTTTATTATTACATTAATATTCATAACACTTTTATTCTTAAAGGATAGAACTTATCTTATGGTTATGGTTAGTGCTATTATTTTAATAATGATCAAGTTGAGTAGCCAGAATGTTAGTTTATTATACATTTCTGGTTATGTTATTTACTGCTGTCTTGTAAAAGCATATCACAAGGGACAAAGGTACAATTATTATTGGCTGGTGCTCTAGTAGAACTAGTCCAACTAGCCACTTTGTCGTAGCTTTGCTTGTAATAATTGCAATAATTTAATACTCATACATTCTGAATGTATTCTAAGTAATTTTACAAAGGGACAATGGTTCTAACCCTAATTCTCATTCTAATTCTGTCACCCCCTCTGCAGCCAGAGGGCACTCCTTCTCTGTCCTGTCCCTAGTTTTCCGGTCTGCTGTACTTCCGGTCCCTCTCTTTCCCTTGGGCTATATATTTCCGGGTCTTGCACTCTGCCCTCGCTCAGCATTGACGTTCGGATGTCCTGAGACCCGCCTAGCACCAGGGCGCCCCACGTCCGCCCCCTGAGGGCATAGGTTTCTATACGGCATTCCTGAACTCTTTGCGCTAACGAGCCCGGGCCTTTTTCCCGTCTCGCCGCTACGCATATGGGTCTTTTTCCGCTCTACTACTCCCCACGGTTAGTCCCTTTGGATGTCCGTGACAAATTCTGTGCTCTATCCATCATCCTAAAGACAACCGGAGAAACAAATGCGTACAACACATAAAGCCATAACACTCTCCTGTCAGCTACCATTGATACTATGATATGAGGCAGAGTGGTGGCTCTGTGGCTCAGGATCTGCACCTGTTGCTGGAAGGTTGCCAGTTCAAATCCTGCAGCCAGCAGAGGAATCCTGCTCCGTTGGGCCCCTGAGCAAGGCCCTTAACCCCAGCTGCTCCAGGGGTGCTGTACAATCACAGACCCTGTGCTCTGAACCCAGGCTCTCTCCCTATCTCTGTGTCTCATGGAGAGCAAGCTGGGGTATGTGAAAAGATTCCTAATGCAAGAAATTGTAAAGGGTCAATAAAGTGATATTATTATTATTTATGTAATAAGCTGTCCTTTAATTCAACTGTTTGCTGCTAATATTTATACAGTATCATTAGTGCAGGAAAGCTTAAATGGGATCAAAACATTTTATATTGTACCTATTTTGCCTACTCGCTCATTCTAGATGGCTACATCTGTATATATAAGCGGAACATAGCTTTTAAATATGGAATAATAACTAAGTATTATAGCGACGCTAGCAGTACATGTAACAGTAGGTTAACAGTAATTAATAATAGTAGTAACAGCAACATTAATAATAGTAGCATTACTAGTTAATTAATTAATAGTAACATTACTACTATTAGATTATTACTGAAATCAATAGCAGGCAACACAAGCAATAGCAAAAGTAATGAAACACAGTAAATTGGCCACTGTAAAAACTGATTGTTTTACCTTACTGAATTAATACAAATGTAATATTTAACATACTGTGATAAATAGATATAATTAATAAAAATGTCAAATATAGTATTTAAATTAAATGTTATTATCAGACAAAGATTTTCCCTATGGGGTTGGGCATTGGCTGGGATTCGTACCCAGGCATATTGTGTGACAGCCCACACCAGGTTAAATATACTGTGTCACCTGGCGGTTTTTTCAAAGAAGTGCAGTCCCACACCCAATTTTTAGAAAAAAATAAAAAGGTCTTTTGCATTACCACAAGGTGTAATGAAGTACTCGATTTGCAGTATAGTGCATTATGTTTTGAATGTTCTGAATGGCAGGATCTCTACTATAACCACCTTCAAATCAGGATCAAACCTCACCTGCTGTAACGTTTAAAAATATTTCTGGAAAATTATAAAAACCATGGTGTAGGCTAAACCAACTTTAGTGTAAAATCCTTCCCTCCCTGAATTGGCCCATACCTGTTTCAGCCCACCAGATTTCCCCCTGTAATCCCAAATTTAAATAATGGGAGAACAGTGCTATGCTTTTCACTTTAAACTTAAAACCTATGAAAAAGCTATCTTGCCAATCTCTTTTATCATTATCCTTAGAGAAAGCTTACCTGCTTCCTTTTTAAACTATGGCAAATCACTTACTTCTTCTTACATCTCTGTCAGAAACTCAAACATTCTTTCCCTGGTTTAACTGCAGACTCCAGTTAGCCTGACGATCCGATTAGATATTAAGATCTGTGTCGAACCTTTTTATAGAGCAAATGATTGAACACAGCCAAAGCCAAAGCAGAGTTTACAACCACTGGGTTGTGCTTCAACAGGCACAAACTGCTGAGAAAAACAGATGGATCATCACACCATGTGCATTATAGTAAATCTGCCTAGCAGAGTGCATGGGTCGGGAATATATAATTATATAGGAATATATAATAACTACAGGCCTGTCAATAGAAGCCATCACAAAAGCCTTAAGACTGGTTTGTATGTACATGGATTTGCATGGCTTATAATAGAATGATTAGTTATTTAGAATGAGGAATTCTCAGATGTATATAAAGGGAGTTTTTGAAGGTTTTTGTACTGGGTTTCTAGCTATTGTCAACATTATCAGTTAGTGACCATTAGCACATACTGTAGCTGACTATGCCACATAACAGTTTTTAAGGTGCCATGACCCTTCTTTGTGCATAAGCTTTCAGAAATCCCACGAACCGCCACAGACTTGTATAACACAGATATATTCAATAATTGTGTTTTTATTCCTATATGATGGGTTGCAGTGAAAGTAGACAGTATGTACAGTGTTTCACATATAATGATGCATTAAGTATCTAACATTGTTGTGTGGAATTTAAAAAAAAGGTGTGTACTGTGTGAGAAGTTGTGTACTGTATGTGCTACACTTTCAAAAGTGCATGTGTGTGTGTGCCTAGGTGAAACATGCTGGTAAAACAAAACAAAAAAAATTAGTTAAACACCAAGGACTTACTTAAGGGACAGAAAGAGAAGCAGTGATGATACTAAGTTTCTTCATTCCCACTTCTCTTTCTCTCTGTTAAGTAACAGACCTAGAGCTCTTATCAGAACAGGCAGGATGTTAAACCGACAGTTATCACACCATAGGTTTACCATTTAATCACACAGGCTATTACTGTCACACTCCTTGAACTTTATTGCCATATGTACTCTGTACACGTACTGGTACATTGGAATTCTTACTTACAGTCTCTCGATTGTTAAAACAAGTGTAAATACACAAAGTGCAGTCAGTGCATCAAGACAATATACAAACAGACAGAAGACAATGTACAAGCAAACAAGTAAACAGTTTGAATGTAAACAATGCAGACATGTAAACATTGACTCCTGATGTGCAATAAGTAAGAAATTATAATGAGGTAGATGGTATAGGTGTGGTCTGAGGGGCATGGCCTAATGTGTGTTTGCCAATCGCACTGCTTGTGGGTAGATGCTATTGAAGAATCTGTTGATAAGTGTCCGTATGATCTTGTATCTCTTGCCTGAGTGCAGTGGGGTGAGGAGCTTATGCCCAGGGTGGTGACTGTCCTCTGTGATGGCCAGAATTCTACCACAGCAGCGGTCCTCATAGAGCTGTTTAATCTCTGTGAGACCACAGCTGATGATCTTCTGGGCCACATTTACTGTTCTCTCTCGAGAAGAGGTGTTGCCGTACCACACGGTGATCCCGTTGGTGAGGATGCTCTCGATGGTGCAGTGGTAGAAGTTCACCATCACAGGTACTGGCATCCCCCATCGCTTAAGGCACCTCAAGAAATAAAGGCGCTGCTGAGCCTTCTTCAGGATAGAGTCAGTGTTTACAGACCAGGTTAGATCTTTAGAAATGTGAATTCCCAAAAACCTAAACCTGGCGACTGTTTCCACTTCTGTTCCATCAATACTGAGTGGGCTGTGAGTGTGTGGCCTGTCTCCCCGAAAGTCCACTGTTAGCTCTTTCGTTTTATTTACATTCAAGTCGAGATTATTGCTATGACACCACCTAATCAGCTGTACGACTTCATCCCTGTAAGTGGACTCGTCATCATCGCTGATCAGTCCTATTATAATAGTGTCATCCACAAACCTAATGATGCGGTTGTTACTGTGTCTTGCTGTGCAGTCGTGATTGAACATGGAGTACAACCTTGGACTCAGACAGCAGCCTTGTGGGGTGCCAGTGCTCTGGGTGAGCGGTGTTGATGTTTTATTACCTATCCGTTCGATAAGGAAGTCCAGCGGCCAGTTGCAGACAGAGTTGCCCAGTCTTAAGCTGCAGGATTGAAATCAAGGGTTTTCTCTTTATAGCTGAGAATTTTACATTTGAGTTTTCACTCACTAACCTCTCTGTTCCTCCCTGCAGATAATACTCTAAGTTGTATTGACTTCTAAGGAGTGGCGAAGTAGTAAAAGTGTAGTTGGCAGCTTTCGATCTGCAGGTTTAGGTGATGTTAATAACATGCAGAATTACAGTATATGAAAATTACCTCGGTCTTCTACTGTACATAAGGGATATACTTAGAAAATTATAATTAATTATTCCGTTTTAATTTATTATGATGTTTTTGCTGTGATGAACATGGATGTTTTTTGTTCAAATGCGAAATATTGATGGTTATATTAACAGGTTCATTTTCTATTCCACCTCAAAGTGGCATCATAAAGACAATGTGGGGGTTACTGGGGTGGGCCCTACTTGAGCGCTAAGAAGCACAGACCGAAAGCTCTGTACGCTCTAATGTTTGCTATACAGCTTTAGAGTAGTTTGCAACCATGTTTATTGTCTTTATAGTGCCACTTTGAGGTGTAATGAAGACTGAATCTAATTGTGAACAGAACTACCACTAGGCCAACTATAGAGAAACGAACTAAAAGCTCTTTTCAAACACTGACATTTGACTGTCAGTGACTGTCTGTGTGGTGTTTAAATGTTCCATCTCTTCCCCCTCCTCTTCTTGACTCCTCGGTACGAGTGTGCATGTGTGCTGTACCCCCAAATCAGGAAATTCGTCAGGGCTTCTTAAACCCAGCGCATTCCACACAATGCATTATAGATATCCGAAGAATTTGAGTTAAAAAAAATGTTCTTCTTGTGAAATGTGAAATGTCCAAAATACAAATGGTGATGCACAGTGGTGTGAAGCACTTCCTCGAGCTGGTCAGCCTCTCAACAATTGCAGAACATCTTGTTTGTTTTGTGGTAGCAGCTAGTAGGAAGGACATTTCTTTTCTCAATTTCAGAAATTATTACACTCTTACAACAGTGTTTCACACAGAAATCCTAATCTGCCTTACAATCATGCAAAAGCCTTTCAGTTCACATTATTTATTTTAAGTACTAGCTCTGATGTGAAGAGACAAAGACAAAATTTTACAATACTTTTGGATTTTGGGAGAGGCATTTATTAATTTTACATTTCTGAAATAATTTGATATTTTTACAATACTTTTTAAAGGGTCTATTTAAAACAGAACATGAATTGTATACATGGACAAAAACACTATATCTCCCATTCCTTCAGATTGTCTTCATCTAGATGCAATTATTCACACCACTGTCTTGCATGCAACAGCTACACATGATTCTGTATATTGTTATACAGTATTGTGATATATCTCATTGGGAGTTGTAGTAACATTGTATTTAAAAAGAAATGTATGGCTTGTAATGTAAATTACTCAGTACGATATATAAAATAGTTGATTGTTATCGACCATTGTGAGGCTGATGTTTTTTTCCAGGTTAACATACGCATTGAAATAATCTATATTTGCCTCAATGCTAATTTGAGTAAAAAAGTAATTAGTAACCAGATAATTGTATTTAATCAGTCATAAAAAACATGCATATACTGTAGGGATTTTCAAACTACGGTATCATCACTGTATGTAAGAACGAATAAACACAAACACTACAGTAAAAAACAAGAGCTGCTCAAGTGGACCGGAACCAAAGCAGCACAAATGGGGCACATAATGCTAAGTAAAAAACTGAACATTTCCTTGAGTTGTTCAGCATTTCCCGCATTAGTTTTGACTCATTTTAACCCATCTCTTTACAAAACTGCTGTAATTTTGTGATGTTTAAGGACAGTTAATTGGGGTCCTGTGCAGGACCTAGGGCCCCTGATCAATTAAGAAGAGAAGAAACTTTCAGCATATAAATTAAATAAGAAAAACCTGTTCAGAAATGTGTGCAGTTATGTATCAGTAACAACACCTTACGTAATGCACATGTGGATTTATGGCAGATTACTGAAAAAAGATTGAAATTAATGCATTTTCCAGTTTTTCCATTGCTTTCTGTATTGGCTTGGCTCAAACTCAAGTACGTTATCAGCGGTAACTAAGTGGCAGGGTCTGGGATGATCAATAACGATTTTCTCATTTTTGTGGTTTGGAGTAAATTGCACTCAAAACAGAAATCTTTCTGGTTCAATGTCTACTCAAGTGTAGCAGACGTGTTAAAACTACCATAGGGGAATTAAAGGAAACTGCTGTAGTTAAACCGGTCATCTGACTACCGGAGAGTACAGTAAGTCAGCAGCTGTATCACTCTTTCGGCTCTCAACCGCCATCCCACTGAAGCTAAGCAATGCTTTAATAAAATCATCCCCTTTATTCACTGCAACTGTTTTACAGTCTCGGGTTGTTTTTTTTTTTATTAAAGTAACAACGAAACCGAGTGGTTCTTCAATGCCAGAGCCTGTGGGGCTTGTAACATTCGCTGGGTCAGTAACTCAAAGCAGCTCGATGTGCATCTCTCAACGCTACACGCCCAGCAAGGGGATGTGAATGGCAGACTAGTCTGCCGTGTCGTGACATGCAGTTTAAAAAAGTCTTTTAAAAGCGACGAACAGTTTTTAGAACAGACATCCCAACGACTGCATTCCTAAAAAAGGCCCTGATACAAAAAGAATGTCTTCTCAAGCGATGCATGCTTGATTGCTAACACTTACTCTGCCACGCCGCTACTGTAGAGAGAACAAACACACACAAAACAGCTGCTGTTTTTCCTGACTGCACATGCAGATTATTTTGGACTGGATGGGGGATCACTGCCTTCACTGAATCTCACACTGCAGGAGAGAAGTCAGGGAAAGTGATCCATCCATCCTTTAACAATGCGTCAATATACCTAAGATCGTTTAAGTCGTGTCTCACCCCATTAATATGAGCCTTCCCAGCTCATCACAGTCTGAGCCTGAGTGTCCTTGTTAGTACAATTGATAGTTAAACTCGGGCATTGAACTGCTGTCAGTTGCTGACAGTCCTCTATGCTTAAGTTGAAATGTCTCACTTTGCTCCACTGCCTATTCCAAAAGTCTGTATTTGCATCATTAAGTTTCAGATCTGAGAGGTTGAGAAGTATTTAACCATGTTCTTGTGCTGAAAACAGCATTTGGTAGACTGTTCCTCAGCCTCCACTTCACATAAAGTCCATCATCAGTCGGTTTCACCAAAGCCAATGGGACACTCGGACCAGGAGGGTCGGGAACTGGACCGCCAGAATGTCCTCCCCTTTATGACTCTCGTCCCAGTCTCTATTCCCTGTCTTATTATAGGGCAACAGTCGGGCTTGGTGTTCACTGACTGCGGCCAGAACTAGCCCCTCATCTCGCCAGTCCCAAGCATTGTCCCCGTCATCAGTTTCTAATCCATCCTCAGTCTCTTTTCCTGTACTAACACCCGTAATTTTTGCGATTCTTTCTTAGCCTCTTTTACTGGCTTTATCACATCACGTGTCTTTTGCCGATATCCCTTGTGATCTACATGAATACCTTCCAATGCTTTGATCCAGCGTGCGCATAAAACCAAAGCATATTTCCCTCTGACATTATCTTACTGACACCCCCCACCACTCTGAGTTTTAATTGTCATCTCAGGATGCAAGCCTGTATTTTTCATTTTCTGTACCTCTTTCTCTGCTTCTTTTAATGCCTCCTGAGCTATTATTTTACTGTTAGATGTTATGATTTACAACGAGAAAATAGTTATTTAAATCTCTTAAATCCTTATATTACAAAGCAAACACCACAAACACCACAATCTACTGTTCCACACAACCTTGTCTTTCTCTTTTTATTCTGACACCAATTCAGGCAGCCAGGCCCCCCCACTCCCAGTGATCCAGCTGAGCCACGCCGGAAAGTCCCACAAACACAATGCGCTTCAAACCCCACAAACCTAGCACCTTTCAGCCTCCAGTGGACACAGCCACAACCGGCTACAAAACACAAACACACAGAGTCACAAAACATGGAGATCTGCCATCACAACCTCCCCGGAAAACTCCTAGTGACAACACAAACAGCAGACAGTCACAGCCTCCTCAGCCTGCCCTTGACTCGCCCTGAGTCATCGACGCCATGGTCTGAAGTCCCTTGGGCTTCTCCTACTGCAGACAGTCACAGCCTCCTCAGCCTGCCCTTGACTCGCCCTGAGTCCTCGACACCATGGCCTGAAGTCCCTTGTGCTTCTCCTACGGCAGACAGTCACAGCCTCCTCAGCCTGCCCTTGACTCGCCCTGAGTCCTCGACGCCACGGTCTGAAGTCCCTTGGGCTTCTCCTACGGCAGACAGTCACACCCTCCCCAGCATGCCCTTGACTCACCCTGTCCTCGAGGCCATGGTCTGAAGTCCCTTGGGCTTCTCCTATGGCAGACAGTTCTTTTTTCATAATAAACATTTATTACTAATGCAACACACAACATAAACATACAACATATAAGTTATAATATTTACAACCCATGGTTGTATTACTTTTATCTTCTCAGGAAATTATATGGGGTTTTACTGAACATTCTGAATGTGCTACATCTATACCTACTTACCCTCTGACCTACATTATTCCTATGGAATTTCTCTCTATAAATCTCTATAAATTTTGTAAAGGCCTGTTTGAAGCTCCCTTAATCCATCTGTCTGTCTGTTTATTTGGATTTGAAACTCTTTAAACATTTTATTCTTACTTTCATATTCCTCCTCCCTACTCACTAAAAACAATTCATCTAGAGATGATATTTCATGCCACTCTGTAACAATCTGTAACTCGGTAACTATTGGCCAGGTTGGCTGACAGCAAACAAAGACTCAGGGTAAGTCAGTTTTTAAAACTGTTTTCTCAAGGCTGTAGAAACTGGCAAACAGATAAGCAGGTGTTTTATTCAGAGGGCAAGAGATTTATTGTCTATCTGACAATATTTGACTAAAACATCACCACAAAATAATTGTTGTCACTCTCCGTTCAACAAAAATTGATTTTGCCATATACAAATTCAAAAGAGCAGGTGTTTCCTCTCTTCTTATGCTTTCAAAAAAGAAAAAGAGATTCAACAAAAGTAATATGAAAAAAATTGCTTTTTTTTCCCTGAACACATTGTTGTGTCTCAGATCCTTCGTAACATATTTTCCAAATAAGTTAGTAGAAATGCCGTCATCCTTTGTCTTTAATGTTCAGAATTTTAAAAAGATCAATTTGCTTCTGTTCTTACCTGGGGTTAATAATAACTAGTACATCAGGTGCCAATAGGATGACCAAATTACCTTTTTAATTAACTGAATGTGTGAATCAAAGCAACACTTCAGGAACTCTGTTGTTTATGCTCTAACATAAGGCAATCAGCGATCAAATGGTGTGTTTTGTGGCAGTACAAACACTCTCTTTTTTTCCTTAGTGCACAAAGAAACAGAGCTTGAGTTTAGTTAGGGTTTCACAGTAGATGCAGGAACTGTTGAGTTTTTATCATGTCCCTCAGAGAAGGGCTGAACAGAAGTAGTAAATAAATTCACACACTTTAACACAGACTCATCTTCAAACACAGCCACTCGTAAGAGCACAGTAACTTTCTGCTCATTCAAAAAAGTTCCAATACGGTCAGGCAGACAGTTTCGAAATCCTTCAAGCAAAATTAGTTGTTTAAATTTGTCAAAACCCCCTACTTTGCAAGCAATACTCATCTTTTCAAAATGTACCCCTTTCTCTCATGCTAACTCAAATCTTTGATTTACTGATTTTATTTGTAATTTTGAAACCTGTGACTGTATGCCTCAGTGAATAATAGGTGTGCTACACTGCTGCCTTAACAGTATTATAATCCAACCCTTCCTCTAAAGTCAGAACAGACATGCTGAGCCTTGCCAGTAAATTGACACTGCAGCAACAGAGGCCAGACATCTGTGAGCATAAGTGCTAAAAATACAAATCTACCTTTGTTTCCCTAAACGGTGATACTAAGTGAATATGTCTACTTATATCAGTACTGGTTGGATTCGCCGAAAGAGTTAGGCACCTATCACCTACGTCGAAGATTAAGATAATTTTTATATACTTTCCTTCTGAATGTTATTAACAACATCACCTAAACATGCCAGCTACAGTTTTTCTATTTTGCCAGTCCTTAGAAGTCAATACAACTTAGAGTACTATCTGTTAAGAGGAACAGACAAGTTAGTGTGTGAAAACTCAAATGTAAAATTCTCAGCTATAAAGAGAAAACCCTTGATTTCAATGCTGCAGTTTAGGACTGTAATAGCCTGTGTGATAAAATGGTTGACCTATGGTGTTGATAACTGCTGGTTTAATATTATACCCATGCTAATAAAAACTCTTTGTCTGTTACTTAACAGAGAGAAAGAGAAGTGGGAATGAAGAAACACATTAGTATCATCACTGCTTCTCTTTCTGTCCCTTAAGTAAGTCTTTGGTGTTAAACTACATATCTTTTTTTGTTTTTGTTTTACCAGCATGTTTCACTCAGGCACACATACATGCACTTTTGAAAGTGTGGAATTTCCACACCTTCTCATTCAAATTAAATACTTGAACTTTTTTTAGAAAAAGACACATTGTTAGGAAGTTAGGAATCAGAGATTTCCACAGTCACAGCACTGTAATGACATTTATTTTTTAAACAGAAGTTTGTTTACAACAAAATGATCAAATTCTTCTCCCTGTGAAAAACTGTTTTTAGCAGCTCTTTCAGCTCATCATCTTGTGACAATAGCCACTAAAGTAGAAAAAGACAAATTTGGCACTTAAAATGAGTGTCTAATTGGTAAATTTAGGTTTGACAAGTTAGTTAGTTTCTTTTTTGAAAGCGTGAAAAGAAACACCTGCCCTTTTCAATTTATATATAGCCTAATTATTTTTTGTTGAGTGTGAGAGTGAGAACAATTATTTTGTGGTGACGTTTTAGTGCCATTAATAGAGAGAAATCCCATAGGAGTTATATACTGTACATCAGAGGCTTAAGAGTGACGTAGCCATTCAAAATTTGCGTTAAAACCTCACAATGTGTTATTGGGGCTGCACTTTACAGCGGCATGTGATTCGCTGGCCAGAGTGATCGACAGGTGGCACTTGTGGTGCATTAGATGTTAGTGAAATGACTTCATTTAATTTCTCTACTGTGCATGTTTCAGTCTGCTTAATGTGGAATATTAATATGGAATTTTACAACTAAAGGGAACTTTTGGTAGGGGAGCATAAAAATAACTGGAGCATAACGTCTGTGAATGTCATAAACAGTATTAATTTAGTAATTAGATAATAATTTAATTACAATAATATTGTTACAGCTTTAGGGTGACTGAGAAGTGTCTCTTAGATTGTAGATACATTTTATGACCCTGGGAAGAATAAACACTCCTAACTTCCAAGGAGAGAGGATGTAGTAGTTCAGGTGGGGAGCTGCGTCAGCATGCGTAGGCTACAAAGGAACAAGTGATAGGTTTATTCCATGCTGAAAAGAGAAGAAAGAAAACACAATGTTTCATCTGTGGAGGCTTCTTCAGGTGTGAGAAAGACAGGGCAGTCAGCAAAGGTAATGTAGCGGGAGAACAAAAGCTGAAAGAGAGGAAGAGCGAGAGGCGAGAGCAAGGGACAGACAGAGAGGCCAATCAAGAGGAGTGAAGTCAGAGTCAGGTGTAGAGAGGTGTGAAATGAAACCTCCAATGAATGGAGAAATTTAAGAAGAAAAGTAGTCTGTCGTTAAGAGAAGGGGGAAGGTGTGATCCTAGCTGCAGGATAATTTTAGTTTCTGTAGTTTTTCTGATGTATGAGTTCGGAAAACCGTCTTTGAGAATACAGACGGAGAGATTAGAGTGATCGTGGCCGTCAGAGGTGAAATGAGAAACAATGGGCTTGGAGAGATCTTTAATATTCACAGCCCTAACATGTTCTCTGAAGCGGTCTCCGTGTCTCCTTCCTTTTTCTCCAATGTAGATGGCTGGGCATTTACTGCAAGAGATACAGTAAATAAGGTTGCTGGAGGTACAAGATGCTGTCTGGGTGATCCGGAATTGTCCTGAGGGGCAATGAAGGCGAGAGGATGTTTGCTGAGGTCTGGGGGGCCCTTGAGCATAAACAATGGTAAAATTAACTTAGTATACCTAGGGAAGTTGGGGATTAATGACTGGCAAGGAGCAGCACAGAAAGGGACAATATAAGATTACATTAAGAGCACTAAAGAGGAAGAGAAAAGAAGGGAGAGAAAGAAGGAAGAAACAAGGAGGGCAGGGTGAAGAGAGAGGGGTCCTAAGGAGTTGGGACTTGAAGCTTACTCCAGGCGAGAGCCCCTACTTCATGATCATCCAAATCACACCTGACTGGAGCTTACTATTCAAACCTTGTTAGAGAGAGCATGCTGTTCTGTGTTTTGAGGGAACCTGGGTAAACGATACCTCCATTAGAAACGTGTTTCCTGATTAGGGTGCATTTTATGGATAGGGATATAGGCTCCCATTTATTTTGTGGCATCCGGGGTACAGAGAGAGAGCTTTTACTGCAGGTTTCTTTTTTATTTAGTTAGAAGGCAGCTCATCTCTTGTGTGGCCTCTGTAGGCATATTAAGAGTTTAGTGCTTAGTAGCGGTCTGGGGTTTTCTGGGTGACCAGAATGTTAGGCCTCTGAAACACCTTGTTTGAATAATTTCTGAATACTTATTTTACTTCTCGACTAAACCACTCAATCTGTTCCTGATTTTCACCAGCTTCATAACCCCCCATTTGTAACAATATAAATATACAGGTGTCTGCTTTATGCAGCTTCACTATATGCGATTTTGCTTTTATGCAACTGATCTCTTTCTTCTCAGTATCCGCTTTATGTGAAAGCTATCTAGTTTTTATGCTATCTGTGGTGCTAGAGCAAATTCCCGTGAAACGCCCAACCCCTCCCAAGACGCACCGCACTTCTTCCCGCCAGAGCCCCCCGTCACGCCCAACATTCCTCCCCTAGAGGGCGCTCCACTACTCCTGTCATTAGTTGTTGATTGTTGCTATGTTCCCCAGGTGTACCCTGTTATGTGTACGGCTATTTAAAGTCTAGTTCCTCTGGGCTCAACATTAGGGTACGGATGTTGTGAGGCCCTCCCAACAACAGAATACCCTACTTCCATCTCCTGAGGGCACAGGCCTCAACCCCGACACCTCCTGTTTCCTGAGCCCCGGAGGAACTCGCCCAGTCATCCTAGGACCTCCACGTTTTGCGTGTGTTCGTGTTTTCCCTCCTTCCCGGGGATTTTAACCTTGTCGCATCAGAGGATGGATTAATTGTTGATGGACTCTTGGACTGTGCCCTGACCTGCCTTCAGACCGGTTTGGATTTGGATGCCATTCTTTGTCTCCCCCGTTCACTGTCTCACGTACTGTCACTGTTATATTGTGCACTATTAAACCCCTGTGTGTTTCCTTTTACCACGCCTCCTGTTTTCTCCAGCTCTTACCGCATCGCATAGGGTCTACTACAAAACCCGACGGACTGCAGACCACCCCCCAAACACATCGCTCTGCTTTCAGTTACGCACTTGCCACTGTGATGTGTGGGTCTGTGCCACTTGTGAGCTGTGACGATCATTTACGTCCGTTCCTGCTATAGCTGTCGCTGTTATTATGGAGTCAACATCTTTTCCAACCTCTGCACCCCAAGCTAAAAGAAAAAGGACCTCCTTAACTTTGGAAACAAAATAGGCAATATTATGTTGCACTGACACTGCTAAAGGATCCTCAATCCTAAGGTGGACTTTCAACCTGGGTGAGTCTACTGTACGTAACATAAAGAAGAATGCTGATAAAAATTGCAGTGCCATGATACATTCTACCCGTCTGTCTGCCAAGGTAACCTCACGGGTTAAAATGCTCTCGCTGTAGAGAATGAGACAAAGAAGAAAACGTGCTTGAGTAATTTAATGTTTAGGAACTAAGCTCTCAAGATTTATGAGCATCTTTGTCAAGATGAAAATGCTGCAGAGCTAGATCCATTTCAGGCAAGTAAAGGCTGGTTGGCAAGGTTCATCAGACCTGAACAACCGCACAATTTGAAGGTTACGGGTGAATCAGCTTGTACTGACCACAAAGCTGCAGCTCAATTTCCTGATGAATTAAAAACACTCATTAATGAAATGGCCTCCAAACCACAGCAAGTATTTAATGCTGACAAATCAGGCTTATTTTGCCTGGAGTGTACAGCACTGAGCGCGTTTACCTTTAAAACTTATTTTTTTAATTCATCAAGCAACGTAAATCATTCCTTTTAACTTTGTCTTTTAATTTTCTTTAAACATAACTGATTCACCACTTAGTTTTATATTTGAAACCCTCGTTAAACAAAGCAGGGGCTTAGTGTACTTCCTAATGACGTTATATGTGGAAATATACATTTTAATTGTATTTAATTGTTTTTATAAATTTTTAAAAAGTTTCATTTATACAAATACTACAAACTATTCTTATTGTATTTCTGAATGTTATGTCACACTAAGTTCAATATTTTATGTACATCTAAATAAGAAAGTCAGGTGTTAGCATAAATCATTAATCAGTAATCAGTAAAGTCTTTAAGCAACATTAGCTGTTTGTTTTTAGCTGCTTAGTTACATGATTCCATATTAATATTACTATCAAGTGGTATTAATTCAGTACAACTTTTTTTTAACAATAACAGCAAGTAGTGTTCTTACTGTGCATTCTTAGATGCAGGATAAAAGGATACATAACTTTTTATGAAGTACAATATATAGAATTTATAGTGGTAGAACAAGCACATTAAAACCATAACCCACTGTAAGTCACCAAGTTAATGAATTTGATGCATAAAATATTTATGAAGAAGGTGGAATACTGTTGTGTACTTTTTTATATTTAGCTACCACTACCACCTACTCTCTGTAAATTAGGTACTGTATATATTACGTTATACTACTGTTTGTGGATTTAAACCTGAAAGAGGCACATCATGTTCACAAGCTACAGTATAATAATAAACTCTTTTTTATATATCCAATTGAGCAATCTTGCTTTCATAAAATATACTGCTGTAATACACAGTTTAAAATTAATAAAAGTTTAAACAGTTTACAACGTAAATTCTATAATTGGAAAAAGATTGTCCCTCAGCATTGACCAGGATTTGAAACCAGGCATTATCTGGTGACCGCCCAAATTCTCCACACACCACTTCAAACCTTCACTGCTCCACCTGGTGGTTTTACAAAGTAGTGCAACCACAAAACTGAGTATTTTTTAAAAGCTGCGGACTCCCACCGACCATGAACCGCAAAGTACTACAGCATCCCTCGCTCATTCTGAATGGCTAGATCTGTATATGTATTTTATAGATCATGTATAGGCAAGCAACAGGCACAAGGCAGACGAGATAAGACACACTCAGGATCTCAGTCATTCGCAGGGCACCCACAGACACAAACATACACACTCACACCAGGGCCATTCTTCCCAGAAGCCAATTAAGCCACCAGTATGTCTGGATTGTGGGGGGGGGGGGGGGGACCAGAGCACCCAGAGGAACCCATGTCAACAGGGGAGAATATATCAACTCCACAAAAACAGCCAAGTCTGAAAGTGAGCAAAGCCCTCATACTACAAAAGAGTAAGCTAACCACTGTGCCACTGAGGTGCCAGGACCTTTTTCCTTTTTTGTAATAGTTAGGAAGGTTTTATTGATAATTTGATATGATTTGATTTATTTGAGTATTGGTTTATTTATTTTAATCAATTCTTCCTGTACCTTATTTCTCAAATAATTTATAATATTTTTAAATCAATTTCTCCTGATCAAAAAAAAATCTAAATATATAAAATATTTGTCTCTACCCCTTTGCATTTCAATTTAGAGAGAAGCCCATTTCAAAGGAAAACATTAAAATCACAAAATGAATTTTAGACTTAAGTATGAAATCTTCTATCTGGTTATGACCAAAACTCACAATTAGATCAAACAGGTTAACCCTCAATTATTGTCTATAAAATATATGTAATTGTTTAAGCATAGAATTATTTGATGTTATGCATAATATTTAAGATGTATCAGCATATTTTCTCAAAATAAACCATGATTTTAATAAAATTGGACAATGGCCTAAACTGCACAGCAACGTCAATTAGGCAAACATTAAATACTTTGCAGGAACAAATAGAGAGCAAACATGACATGACAGGATTTTGACCCTAGTTGTGCAGAATAAAGGTGTCACTTGTGTCATCAGTACCTATCAGGGTGATATAAACATTGTCATTGTTTCCAGCAAAAGCCATGTTGCAAGTGGTCACTGACACTTTGCAAGTAAATGACACCATTGTTTTAAATTTCTTTTTTGATTTACAGATTGTAAAGGTTTTTCCTTTGTGTTCAGCAGAGAAGAGATATTAAGTCTCAGTTGTGGAACTTCACAGTACATGTGGGCCCTTAAATAGAGCTTCAGTTGAATCCTCCCTCTTTATGAGGACACCCATACACACAATTTTAATAACTGGTTTATCACTTACACAAAGATCAGAGTTAATGACATTATTATTATTATTCTTTTTTCATAATGCTCAGTGGTTCTACATTACCACTGTTAGTAGAACTAAAGATATAACAATATAACATTTTATAACAATATTTTATAACAATGTATAACACATTTTGTAACAATATAAAATGTGATTATTGGGATAAATTAGGCAGATATGTGCTGGATACTATTGAGGACATCACATATGACAGAATATTTTGGAAGTCTCTCCAAAGGCATCTGTATCTCTATTTGTTCCAGAAAAAAAAACATAAACCACCTCATAAACCATCTCTGCTACAATCTGCAGTCTTTCATTGTCACATCACCTATTCCAGCAGCAGACTTGGGGTGAGAAATGGGTTTGGCTCAGACTGACTTGAGTGTTGAACTCTGGACTTTGATGTCCCCAGAGGAACAGAAATGGTCATTAATGGTCGGATTGTGTCATCTTGTTTGAGAAAATACATATGCAAAGGTGGTGTTTCTGACCTTGAGTGTGAGGATGAGACCTAAACCTATCAGAGTTTGTAACCCAAGTTTTCTCAAGGTTCCCTTTACTGAGAAACCTTTCTTTCTAGATGGGGAACCCAAGTGGCCGAATGGGTTGGCTGACTTGGCAGCCTCCGGGGCATGAAAACATAAACACCCCCGACTAAGGAGAGTTGCTTGAGAGGTGCTGCCTCATGACTGGGAGCTGGTTCCTCAGGGGTGGGGAAGGAAGAGGAAGACTCCCCTGGTTCCTTGAGAGTTGTGTTGAGAGGCGCTGTCTCATGACCAGGCGCTTCCCTCAGGGGACAGAAAGAAGGAGATAGCTCCTTGACTCGCTGGGAGTTGCATGAGAGGCGCTGCCTCACGACTGGGAACGAATCCCTCAAGGGTGAAGAGAAAGAACCGCTGACCGGAGGAATCACTTTGAGAGGTGCTGCCCGAGGGGTTGAGAATGACGAGAAAGATGCTTGAGAAGGAAGTGAAAGAGGTCCCCTGACTCAGTGAGAGTCACTTTGAGGTTCTGCCTTGCAACTGGGCTAGGTCCTCACGGGACCAAGGGGAGGAGAATTAGTAAGTAAGTAAGAGAATAGATGGCCAGGTTTCCCCTCTGGCTCACGCTTGAGAACCTCTCCGGAAAGGGTTAAGGTGGCACTGCCATCCTGAGGTAGGGGAAGTGAGCTTCACTTCCCTCCCAGAGATGGACCCCAGACCAACCCTTTCTCTCCGAACACCCGTGAGGCCAAACAAAAGTGTGCGCCAATGCATAATTAAAACAAATGAGAAAAGAACAGGGGAGGAAGGTAATGAAGCTATGTGTGAGACTGACCACACAGTAGAGAGGAAAAAACCCCTTCATGCCAACTCAGGGGAAAACCTCTGGCGCCCCTGGTGGAAGAGACGCCCCCACTCCGGGCACACTAGCAATGGATAAACGAGTAGCTGAAATGTCTGAGGGATTGGAGTGGATACAAAGGTAAACTGCAGAGAAGAACGAGCGACCCAGTGTCTTAATCCAAGATAGCTCGGGCAGCAGAGGTGGTGGCCCCAAACCTGAAGGAATGAGGAGTGTAAAACCGAGGGTTCAGCCCAGCCTTAGAGATTAAAACTGACAGTCCTACAGAAAACATGTCCACAACGAAGGGGATTGGTTTTGGGGCAGCAGACATGAAGGAACATGCCGATTGAAGCTGGGTGGAGATATTCTAGTCAAATAGAGGATTGAGGAAGTCCGGGACTTGCAGTGGAGAAGGAGCCAGATTGGGCATCAGGTTGCAAAATTCAGGTCTCTGTTAATGAGAAAGGGTGTCTGCTGCAGCTTTAGATAGTCTGGGGAGATGTTCAGCTCTGACATGGAAGTTATGGGTAACAGAAATCCAGGTGAGACGGCGAAGGAGGCTTAAAATTACCAGCAGAATTTTCTACCAGCAGAAATCACCAGCAGACCCCAGACTGTCAGGATTGGCAACCTCACCTCCAACACACTCACCCTTAACACCGGTGCCCCTCAAGGCTGTATGCTCAGCCCACTGCTTTACTCCCTGTTCACCCACGACTGTACTGCTAAGTTCAGCACAAACACCATCACCAAGTATGCTGACGATACCACGGTCGTGGGCCTGATCACTGACAACGATGAGACTGCCTACAGGGAGGAGATAAAACAACTCGCAGACTGGTGCCGAACCAACAACCTATGTCTCAACATCAGCAAAACCAAAGAGCTGATTGTTGACTTCAGAAGACAAGGAAAAGTTCACTCCCCCATCTACATAGAAGGGTCTGCGGTGGAGATGGTGAATAACTTCAAATTCCTAGGCGTTCACATCTCTAAGGACCTTACATGGACACTGAACACCTCCAGTCTCATCAAGAAGGCACAACAGCGGCTGTACTTCCTGAGAAGGCTGAAGAAAATACACCTACACCCACTGATCCTCACCAACTTCTACAGATGTACGGTGGAGAGCATACTGACCAGCTGCATCACAGTCTGGTACGGCAACTGCACCGCATCCGACCGTAAGGCACTACAGCGGGTGGTCAAAACTGCCCAACACATCATCGGCAGTGCCTTACCATCCATCCAGGAAATATACAACACCAGGAGTCTGAAAAAAGCCACCAAAATTATGTCTGACCCCACTCACCCCGGTCATAACTTGTTTGTTCCCCTACCATCTGGCAGAAGGTTCCGGTCACTCCAGTCGCACACAACTAGACTCCAAAATAGCTTCTTCCCCAGAGCTGTCAAGTTGGTGACACCCCCACTCCCTTCCACCTTATTATGATCTCTCCTAACATCCTCCTGTACCCACAACCACTTTACTCCTACACCACCACACACACATGTAAGCCAAAACTGTCCCCTCGATAGCCCAGTAAAATTGTAACAGGCATAATAATATTTAATATTAATTAACCATACTACTTTTAACCACATTTTTTTTGCACTGTTCCAAGAATTACCTTGCACTGTTTTTGTCCTGTTAAATTTTCTCTGTTTGCGGAATTTTGCAGTTTTCGATTACTTGATTTCATGTGATTTATGTTATGTTATTACATGTTACTATTATTGCTATTGTGTAACTGTCTATTGTCTTATCTTCTGTCCTATTTATATACTGTGGGTTCTGTTGCCATGAAGGGCAGCTCTCAGTCATGAAGTGTTAAACTCACAGGGCTATAAACACTCCCAGAGCACTGAAGCATGTGGTGCCATGTGTCTTTTAATGCAAATTGTCTTTCCTGATAAAGTAGTGTTATGACAGAGCAAGATGATCAGTTTAGCAGTAACACTCCCATGACAGCAGGACTAGACAGAGAGCAGCTTTAAAAGGTGTAGCTGATGGGACACAACAAGCTAAACCCTTCTTCCACTCAATACAGCTGGAATGGAATTGAGTGTGAAGGGTCTGGTTATACAGTTGGTGCTGTGTGCTCAGAAACAACAGGGTTGAATCCGCACTAAATCAATGTCAAACAGCAAAAGCGATAAAGAGCAACTTTGCCTTGTGACTTGTGACTTGTCCTAAATTAAAATTGTGGCTTCCAGACAGGCAGATAACAGTGAAACCACTTTACAAGGAAGTCCTCAAAGCCAAAACAGTTAATTTAACCAAAAACACGTATTTCCATTCGAATTGATGAAATGCATCTATTTAGCATCTAATAATATGACAGCAAGTCCAGGTGTTCTTATTACAATCAGCATATAAAATATTCAACATGTGTCATTTTTTAATAAGAGAAAGAAAACGTCCAGGACACAGATCCTCTCTGATCTGGTTGTATCGGGTTGTATAAGGGATGATATGTGTGTTTGCTAATCTGGTGGGTGTTATTCAAGAGCTCAACAAACTCAGTGGGCAATAGGATTATCCATCTCATCCCGGCCAAAGTAGGAGACAGATATTTGCGGAATAGGCCATTCTTATTTTAATCCTCTATCATACATAATAACAAAGGAGCTATGGTTTTTTACTAAAATTCATTCCATTTGGGCCAGAGGCTTTACCGTTCGGGTGTGTTTTATTGCATCATTATTTTTTCCTCAGCAAAACTAGAATTTAGATTGTATCTAGCTGCATCATAGATGGATACGCAGGGAATATCACACATCTAAAGGAAGACTGATATTAATTGTTTTGGAAGTATCTTTATTGACCTCTCGATGCCAAAAGACAGAAATACAGGTTCATAAAGAAACGTGATCTTCATAATAAACTCCTGCACACAATTTGTGCTTCCACAGAATGATCTATTTCTTTACAAAATTATATTTTTAAAGCAAACAAATAGCAGACTGGGATAACAATTAAGGGCTTTTTTAATGGTAAAGTATGAGAGAATATTTTGTTGGCAAAAATTGTTAAAGAGGAACATACTGAGCACAGCATCCTCTTACAACATACATCAACTATTAAGGAATGTGATAGATAGATAGATACTTTATTGATCCCGTGAGGGAAATTGCAGTGCAACAGCAGCTTAACACACACAACACAGCCACAGTGTAACGAATTATATACTAATAGTACAATACATACAATACAATACAAGAGTTACTCACAGTCCGGACACACAAGAGGAAACTAGAACAGAACAGTACACAGAAAATCGTATCACACGTATGAATATAAATATAGATGTAACCATAGATATAAATATAAATATAAATGTATTGCACAGGTCCCTGGCATATATTGCACAAAAGTGGTTGTAAACGGGAAAAAGAAAAAGAAAAAGAAAGAGAACAGATGTAGCAGTATATGTGTATATGCGTTTAGTCCAGAAACAGGTCACTGTCGCTGTTGCCTCTGCCAAGACGCAAGGTGGATGCGTTGTACAGTCTTATGGCAGACGGCAAGAATGACCTCCTGTAGCGCTCCCTGTCGCACCGTGGGTGAATCAGTCTATTGCTGAACGTGCTCTTCATTCCTGCAAGCCTGTCATAGAGGGGATGGGAGAAGTTGTCCATGATGGCCTCCAGTTTGGACATCATTCTCCTCTCAGCCACTACCTCCAAGGGGTCCAGGTCAGACCCAATGACAGAGCTCGCTCTCCTGATGAGCTTGTTCAGCCTTTTGGAATCTACTGCTCTAATCCCAGAGCCCCAGCACACCACTGCGTAGAAAATGGCACTCGCTACCACCGACTGATAAAACATGTGTAGCATCTTACTACACACATTGAAGGACCTGAGCCTCCTCAAGAAGTAAAGTCGGCTCTGTCCGTTCTTATAGATGGCCTCGATGTTCTTAGACCATTCCAGTCTATCGTCGATGTGCACTCCCAGGTACTTGTACGAGTCCACCATCTCCACGCCACTCCCATGGATGTAGACAGGAGTAGGTTTGACCTTTTTCCTCCTGAAATCTACCACCAGTTCCTTTGTCTTTGTAACATTCAGTTCCAAGTGGTTCACCCCACACCACTCCACAAAGCTGCTGACCAGTCCTCTGTACTCCTCCTCCTGCTCACCCTTGATACATCCCACAATTGCAGAGTCATCTGAGAACTTTTGCAGGTGGCATGACTTTGAGTTGTACTTAAAGTCCGAAGTATAGAGGGTGAAGAGGAATGGAGAAAGAACTGTCCCTTGAGGTGCCCCTGTGTTACTCACTACCAGTTCAGACACGCAGTTCTGAAGTCTCACAGACTGTGGTCTGCCCGTCAGGTAGTCAGTGATCCACGAGGTCATGGAGGCATCGACTTGCATCTCCTCCAGCTTCCTCCTTAGAAGTAAGGGCTGGATGGTATTGAAGGCACTGGAGAAGTCGAAAAACATGATCCTTACAGTGTTGCCAGCCCTGTCCAGGTGTGAGTAGGCCCTTTGCAGCATGTAGATGATCGCATCCTCCACACCAACACTGGGCTGGTAGGCAAACTGTAGGGTATCCAGTGATGAGTGAAGGAGGTGGGGAGGCTTTGTCGTGGTTGTACCAAGCAGAATAAAGTAGAAGTCAAGCAAACCTGAATTTTCAGCACACAGGTGCATGCATTTGCATGAGAATATTTTATTTCAAATCGTTCTTTTCATTGGTGAGTACATAATACAGAAAAGGTAAATCTAAGAAAAAGAGTACCAGCTCCCAAATTAAATGTTAGCAGAAAATCCACAAGCATTCATTTAATATGGACTGAAAACCTTATCATTTCAATTTATAAGTTATTTATGTATACCTACCCAATTTTGGAATTAATTGTGTATAATTTCATGTCTCATTGCATAGCTATATGTGTTCTCCTTCATCTCCCCATACTACTCTACACAGGGGAGAATGAGGAGACATACTCCTCCAACTCTCACATCTTTGAATCATTTGTCTATTAACATGTAAGAGGTAGCACAGTCCATACCAGAGAGACACATTCACAGTCTTCAATGCAAGTCATTTTAAAAACTGGGAGGCCATAGGGATCACTGTGAGAATCCTACCAGACTAAATCCATCCGACACTCATTAGTTCTCAGCTAATTTTACATTGATTGTGAAGGTCCTGTCACAGTCACGAGTGACATGACCCAGGTTCAAACCAACACCACTTAAATCCTAGAGCACAACCTGCATTCAAGTGGGGACTTTCGTAGTTGAGCCAGTCAGGAGCTGTGAAATCTCATTTCAGTCCATCTCATTTCATTTCAATCTCAAATCTCAGTCCAGAGACTGAGCAATATAGATAAAAAGATAAAATATAGATAAAAATCTAAGACAGGCTTAAGATCATACTTCTAAGCTCAATTTGCATAATTCAACAGTTCTATAAATCAGCATAAAGCATGCAGTAAAGAAATAAAAACATATATATATTGTTCCTCATCTTAAAATTGAAGATTCAACAGTAAAGGCAATGTGTGCAAGATTGTGCCTCCTGATGGTGACGTTCAGATAGCCACACTGTTCCTCACGACAGATGGAAGCATGTAAGTGTATTTCACTTCTGTGCTTTTATTGCGGGACGTTATTTCATCTTCAATCTTCTCCAGGTCAGATCTGAATCTTAAAATCAGATCCTGAGGTCTTTTCTGTGTGAAGAGCTTCTCTGGATAGTCTCCCAGTTTAACCTGTGAAAGTGAGGAGGGGAGCAAGTGTAAGTTATCAAAGTACAATATGTTACCAAGGTTAGGGTGCTTGATTTTCAGGAGGTTAGAATAGACTAGTCTGGACTTGGCAGAAGTTACATTTTATGTGTTCATAAACACACATACAGCATACATTAAATGGTGATCAAAATGTAATGTTAATAATAATAAACTTTATTTTATATAGCGCCTTTAAAGGTGCCTTCTCAAAGCAATTTACAGGATGACAACAACAATAAATAAAAAGAATACACAAGATAAAACACAATTATAATATATAGAGGAGACCGTGGATAGTGGTACTAAGAAAAGCAGAGGGGTGAAGAATGGAACCAGTTAAGTAAAGGCTTTTCTGAAAAAGAGGGTTTTGAGTCTGGATTTAAAAGAGTTTAGAGAAGGTGACTCTCTGATATCCTTGCTGAGAGAGTTCCAGACCTTGGGGGCATAGCAGGAGAAGGCCCTGTCACCCCTAGAGTGAAGAGGGGCTTGGGGGACAGTAAGGAGAGCAGAATTAGAAGAGCAAAGGTTGCGAGGTGGGGAGTAGGGCGATAATAGTTCAGACAGTTACTGAGGTGCCAAGCCATGCAGAGCCTTAGAGGTGAGCATGAGGATTTTAAAGTCCACACGGAATTTGACCGGAAGCCAGTGCAAGGACTCCAGGATAGGAGTAATGTGAACACTTGCACTAGACCTGGTCAGGATTCTGGCTGCTGAATTTTGGACATACTGCAGTTTGTTCAGAGTAGATTTAGATACCCCAGCGAGTAGAGCATTACAGTAGTCAATTTGAGAGAATACAAATGTGTTAATCAGCTTTTCAGCCACAGTTAATGATAGCATAGGGCGGAGTCTAGCGATATTTCGGAGGTGAAAAAAATATGTTTTGACAGTATGCTGCAGATGTGGGTCGAATGTTAAGCGAGAATCAAATATAACCCCAAGGTTTTTCAATTTTGATTGAAGCTCAAGTACAGAACCATCTACAGATAGTATGTTACGTCCCAGTGTGTGGTCTGTGTGCCTTTTTTTTTTATGTTCCACACTGCTGACTCTTGATTGTTCTCCCTCCCCCATGTGAAGTTTTGAGTCATCCAAATTTTTAAGTCAGAGATGCAATTAGAATAGAGACAGCAACATCAGTGTCAGGTTTGGTATGGATGTATATTTGAGTATCGTCAGTGTAGAAATGAAAGCTGAGGCCATGTGATCTTAAAAGCTGACCAAGTGGGAACATGTAAATGCTGAAGAGCAAGGGGCCCAGTATTGAGCCCTGAGGAACACCAGACTTAACAATGCGAATTTCAGACCTGTACCCATTAAGAGAGACAAAGTGACAGCGATCAGTGAGGTAAGATTTGAACTATTTGAGAGCAGTGTCAGAAACTCCAAACACAGTCTCAAGATGAGGAAGTAAGATGTTATGGTCAACAGTGTCAAAAGCAGCACTGAGATCAAGAAGGATGAGTATAGAAAGAGAACCAGAATCAGAAGCTATTAGAAGATCGTTGGTGACTTTGACCAGGGCAGTTTCTGTGCTGTGAAGTTGACGGAAGCCAGATTGGAAGGGTTCGAGAAGGTTGTTTGTCATGAGGTGGTTATGTAACTGAAGTGGTTATGTTTTAGAATTTTTGCAAGAAAGGGTAAGTTGGAGATGGGGTGAAAATTGTTAAGGCTGTCGAGAGCCATGTTAGGCTTTTTTGGCACGGAGGTAATGGCAGCAGTTTTGAGGACCATTGGTACAATGCCAGTGCTCATGGATTCATGTATAATATTGAGGACAATGGGACAGAGAGAAGAGAAACAGGACAGAAATAACGTGGTGGGAATGGGATCTAAAATAGATGTGGTGGGTTTCATGCGTGTAACTAGTTTATTGAGGGATGCTGAGTCAAGAAGACAGAAGCTGGAGAGAAGGGAACCAGAGAAGTAGGATGAGGAGGGAGGAGGTATGGAAATGATATGCGTAGTGGAGAGAATGTGATGCCGGATGGTGTCAATCTTAGAACTAAAGAAATCTAAGAATGTGTTGCAAAGTTGTGATGAGGCAGGTAATGTGGTGGGGCAGTTTGGCTTGAGCAGTCTGATGGTGGAGAAAAGATGTCTGGGGTTGTTTTGGTGATTTTCAATGATGTGAGAGAAGTAGGTGGATCTAGCAGACTCTATAGTAACCTTATATTCATATAAGTAATCTCTCCAAGCCTGATAATGTACATTTAGGCCAGGAAGACGCCACCTATGCTCAAGTTTGCAAGAGGCTGCCTTCATGAATCGCAGATGGTCATTGTACCAGGGGGCAGGGCAAGAGAAGGAGATGGTTCGAATATGTTAAGTGCATATTTTAAAAAAAAATCTAAATAAAAAGTTGCATTTGGGCAAAACATGCTAATTTAGCTCATTTATAGCTCAAATAATCATAAAATATTTTGTAAGGTTTGAAAACAAATTAAATGAGACAATTAAATGTTAATTTTAAATTCAATTCATGATATTCCATGTCTATGTATTCTTTGCTCATTCAAGACATTAATTCCCCTTTGATTTTATTTTTTTAATGTTCTGAACGTATACACTGTAAATACTCTCATTATAACTTTTAAATATCTAGATTTGCTTCAAAGGAGGAATGTAGATATTGCCACAATACCTACAGTACGTTTCGCAGAGACAGGTAGATCATGAATGTGTTAATAAGTGTAACAACTACAGTATGTTGCCACTTCATCTTTGGCAGCAAACAAACCAATTGGGGCTCCAGTTGTATCGCAAAGTAATTTTTGAAAGATGATGTTAGCAAATTTAAAAACTAATTTTTCAGCTTGAACAAATGCAATTGATGTTGCTATTCAGATATTATGCAGGATGCACTAATGAATGCTGTCATGAATCATACAGTATGTCATAGACAGAGAGAAAAAGAGAAATTTCCAGTATCTGGTGTCTATAGCTTTGAGAAACTGTATGTCTGACTGTATGTCTAGATGTTATACATACATACAGTATATGGCTTTTGATACACCATTCAAACATCACATTTACTGTTGTTCAGACATACTCATACTCCAAAAGTCCCCATATGCTTGCCATGCTTTTGTCTGTGTTGCTCAAAGGGAAGATACTTTTGGCTCCGCATCAGTAAAATCCCATTTCGTGCCTCTTGGTACTGTATGTCCTTCTCTAGTGTTTTAATGAAAAACTGACTAGAAAAAGAAGATTGCCATTTCAAGTCAAATACCTCATTTATTCTAATGTATGTGCCTTATAGCTGCATAAATTTCCCGAAAATGACTGAGCTGGAAATAGAGTTAGCTTTTCTAGAGTGTGCACACAATTAACTGCTTCACCAGGGCGCCTAATATAAGCATATTTCTGAAATACCCTAAACCACAGAGCTGCATGGTGATGAAAAATACAAAGTAAATAAATAATGATATATACTATATAAATTGAATTAATAAACAAATCCTATAATCTTATGGATTTAAGCTTTATAAACACAGCAAAAATGCATATTCCAGTCAACTTTGAAATGTGTAAACAGAGCATGTTACTGTGCAGGAGGGTGAAACTCACTTTTTCAAGGTAAGTGTGGCTGAGCATCCTAGTGATGGCCAGAGTGGTCAAGGTGCTCCTGCTATCGGCTACGCTGCGGATGATCTCAGAAAAGAGGAGGTCCTGCTTCATGGAGGGTGGAGGTCGGGCCATTGTGAAGGGGACATTAGGCATCCAGGAACAATAGTCAAACTTTGAGAGAAAACAACTGCACGATTATTGCAAAGTGTCCTTACATGTGTCTGGTGTGTGTGAGTGTGTACACCTCTGCACTTGTGTGTGTATGCCCTGTGATGGACTGTCCCCGCCTTGTGCCAGTTGCTTGCTGTGATAGGCTCCAGCTCCTCTGCCACCCTGAATTGGAAGAAGCATTCGACAATTTCCAAGTAGTCAAGCTCAGTAAGATCTGAGAACAAAAACTGTATGACATCAAAAATTCATGAGCATCCATGAATACAAGTGAGAACATGAACATGAACCAGTTTACACAAGTACATATAGATCAGGTGTGTGTAAAAGGAATCAACCATGCACGAGTCAGAACCTATCGGCTATAGATAGATAATACTTTATTAATCCCGTAGGGAAATTGATGATGCAGTAGAATGTAAGGAACTTACAATAAATACAGATGACCTCTGCATTTTTATTCTGTTTTCCCGTCACAAATCTTTTGAAGAATGTACATGAATCAAACTGGAGGTGGCACAAAAACAGACATTCTTCAAAGCACACTGAGCCAAACTGAACAGCCAGCCTGTTGTCTCAGTACAGAGGTGAGTGGTACTGGTGGACCAGCATGTGGTGCTCTTCTCTCTGAACCTGAATGTCCTAGGTAATGCCTTAATATAGTGACAGTCTCTTTGCTGTACATGACTGTGCCTGTATTGGAGCAAGAGCTGAGGCTTTGATAAAGCCTCTTCCTTCTCTTCAGGAAATAGGACACACTTACATTGATTGACTGATTGGACTCCTGTGGAATTCCATTCCACAGGCAGAAAAGGGATCATTTGATTGGTCCTGTGCTAAATTGGAACATTCCTCAGGAGCAGCAGCAGCCATTATAAGAGCAATCAGTTGCAGAGAGCTGTGTCTAAGTTCCTGTAGTTCAGGGAGGGAAAGTGTGTTTAGTTGTATCCTGAATTGCACAGTGTTTGGAGTCTTTAACTCCTGTGCTTTAACATCAACAGCAGCTGGATCCACCAGTCACTTAACCAGCTGATGCAAGATGATACAAGATGGAAAACAAAGGCTTTTCATGTCAGCCCACATCTGGAAATCGAGAGCAGGTTCTCTGGCATGCAAACCGGCAGCAGCAGTAAGGAGACAACTGATTGAGAGTAAGAAGAGGGCATTTGTAAGTGTTAAAAAACATAAGCTTTGAGGGGGCTGCTAAGCAACTTGCTACACAGTTATTGTTCAGTATTGGACTGAAGTCTCGTGAGGGGCTCAAAATGGAGCCTAGGCTTTTGTTTAGCTTGGTGTTTTACATTTCTCTTTTCACTATACATAAAGTATAGTTCTTCTGTCCTATGGTGACTTTTTACCTTGATGACCCCTTTTAGCAGAGTACAGTATGTAACAGGCCTGACCTTAGTTGGCATAATCCAGGGTTAAGATAACCAGGTAGGATTTAACCAGAAGAAAAAAGGATGTTAAAAAAAAGTTACTTTCTGGTTAGTCAAGCCGATCTCACCTGTCCACTGTTGACTGCACTGTGTTGCACTGAGCAGGTGAATATAACCATGGTGAGAAACTTTTTCAGCTTCTGAACAGTGGGGAAGCTTTCTGGAATACCTGAAAGAAATATTATATTCTGTATTACCACATTGACTTTGCTTTAATATAACACAAGTACACTACTACTAACAGTGCTGATATGTCTGTGGAAATATCAAGTGTTTTGTGGTTACAACCTCTTTATAACACAGGGAGATGTGCTCTGCCTTGTCCGCCTGTCCAAGGCAAGTGCCTCTAACACAACAGACACTGTTTTTCTCGACTGATATTTCTGGCCTGTATGTTGGCATCAGAGATTCATATAATGCAGTCACATAACGGATTGATAAACCATCTAATTGCAGTACCTTAGTCATCTTCGTGATTTAATTACCATGACTTGCAGTAACGAGTATGTAGATTAACAGATATATGTAGCTTCTGACACATTTGATAGCATTCCAAATAATGCTGCAATCCTGGTTTCTCACTTTTTCTCTCCTCTTCTATGTGATAAGGATTATATGAAAAAGGCATGAATTTTCAGATTCAGACAGTTTCTTTCCTCAGGCTGTCAGATTACTGAACTCTACCCCTACAACTGACTCAGTTTTTTATTTTCTCAAAGTGCTCCCCTGGGGATGAAGAAAGCATTTTGAATTGAAAGTGCACAATTGTTGTGGGTCATATATTCTGACTGGAGAAATCTGGGTGGTTGTGAATGAAATGCATTGTATTTTATCTGGGTGGATGTGTGCAGCAAGGTTTTTAAAAAATAATCTGTTCTATTTCAAAAAGAGCATTTATTGTGCATCTTCAGTGTGCATGTATTAATTCCTCAGTTTTATTGTAGGATTTGTGGACTGATATTACTTGCTGTGGTGACTATACAATGCTTGTCAAATTAACTAAATTTGGAAATAAGCCTTTGGAGAGCAGTAGAATTGTGTGCATAACTAGAAATATCGCTGATAATTCCTGCTTCTAAAAATTGTGATGCTCTGTGTCAATATATTTACAGACTCCAGATGATTATAATATCTGTCATTTGCTATTTCACTGGTAATGTACAATAGAAAAACTGAAATGTGCAAATTATAGTGATCTTTACATTTCCAGGTGCCATCAACTGCAAATACAAGGTCAGACAATTGAACTAATTCTTGTTTTGATTTTGTTTTTGTGCAAATTGGCGGTCTGAGGTCAATATGCTTTTTTCCAGTGGCTGAGCTGTAGGGATCACAAATTTCCTCTAGGGGACAATAAAGCCTGAATTGAATCACTGTGGTTTATTCCATGTTGGAGCAGGACTGGGGACTATGCCTGGGTCCCCGAGGCCACCAGGGGGCTCCCTCAACATTTGACAGCATCTTGTTTTAATTGGTACATTCAGATATTAATCAAAAAGCTGTATACTTCATATGAACAATTAAACAAAATAGTAAAACTGGGGTTTGGAGCTTTTAATAGTGTATACAGTGTATCCAAGTATGATCTGTAGGGCCCCCATCTCTGATGCTTCTGTCAAACTGGAAATTATATCTCCCCAGTGTTCCAAGTTTTCAAGTTACATTTTAGCCTTTAGTTTTGTGTTTTTATGATTTTTAATGTGGTTCTATTGTCATGCAATTTTTCAACGGCAAGTTGCAGGGTATGCAATTTGCTATAAGTAACATCCGTCTGTGTCCAGTACAACAGATTGTCATACTCTATCACTCTATCACATTTTCATTTCATGTTTTACTTTAATTGCATCAGTCTGTTAATTTTTACCAAACTACTAAACCAATTTTTCCCATTGAAAATAAGACACAGTTCCTATTACCTAAAGATAACTTACTGTAGGAAACTGAGCCATGGACGATAAAAATTGAAGTCGGTGAGGTTTGGAGTTAAATTAGGAGCAACAGGGGACAGGAATAACTCCAGCCCCTAATTAGCGTATAGGCACAAAGTCTTCTAAATTATACTGTAAAATATAAAGCCATGCATACAATATCCTGTTCAAAGTTTATTTAAATTTGAATGTTCCCTTATGTCTTTTAATTCCCAAAGGTTAAAAAGTCAGGGATAGCATACTTTTGTATTGTTACCTACCTAACTGTTCCCTTCCCAGGAACCCATTGGTGAAGATATCCTTTATTCAGGCCTGCAGCTCGGTGTCCTCCAGGACATCCTTGTCTTCCAGGTAGTAATGTTTCAGTATGCCCTCCACAAACCTGACAAGGAAGCACAGAACTTTTTTTTGCAACAATGTGAGTTTAAGTTTTTTATTTTTTATTTTTAAAGCACTGAGTTTAAAAATGTTTTCACATGTTTTGAAGACCTACTGTACGAATAGTTACAAAGGAGAGGATCCACTCAGCCCATCCGGTCTGTTTGGTGATCTAAAGATCCTGTCAGGCCGGTTCTTAAAGAAACCCAGGGAACTGTTACATAAGTCTATAAAGTCCTACAAACCGCTGTGTAAAGATCTTAAAATGTGAATACAGAACAAATCATACTTATCCACATAGTTTTGTACAATATTTAACCCAGAATGTATCTGGTATTTCTTCTCTGCACCGAATCTAGGGCAGTAATATCTTTTTTTATTATTATTTAACATGTTGGCCAAGGTTTTACACATTGTAAATAATGCTGTACTAGTGTTTTATACAATTTTACTACAACATCCATTGATATGAATTCTACATTATGTATCCTTGTTTATATGCTATAATTTGTTTGCCCTTCTAATTTTCCTCCCTTTTCCAGTAGATGTACTGTAAATGATGCATCAACATAAAGTTCCTAACTCCTACATAACCTCATGTACTGTAGCTTGGAACGTTTTATTCAAAATCCTGTGCTTGTTTACATTAAATGTCTGTTGGGTTTGTCCAGTCATAATAGTCTTTCTGAATCTTAGAAAATTACTTAATGTTCACTAATTCTCCTAATTTGGAATAATTTAAAAAGATGTCAAGTTTACTATGTATATCAGATAATTGATATAAATTAGGAGAAGTAATGCAGATCCTTGTGGTACTTCACTAAATAAATCACCCCAATTTGAACATTCAGCCCTTAACAGTATTATATTTGTATTTAGTAACCAGTTTTCAAATTAAAAGCACTACAATCTGAGAATTAATCTTTTATAAGGAAATTTATCACAGGTCTGAGAATCTAAATATACCATATACAGATTCACTCAATCTGAATGAGTGTCAAAACCCATATCTGATGTTAGTTAAATGGCAGCTTCAATCTGTTGTACTATATTAAATCCACTACACCAATCAACTAACAAGATACAAATGTAAGCTAAATAAGTACTTGTAAAAAATCTTTGATTTATAATTGTTTTTATAGTGTTTCTCACTAATTTTGTGTATTTATTCAGTGTTTTTTCATATTGCTTTATCTCAAAATACTTTGGTTTCCCTTGCAAGCAATTAAAACATCAGTCATTTTAATTATTGGCATTAATATATAATGTTTATTTGCTGTGTAGTGAATTTAAGTGCCTTCAAATCAAACTTTGAGTCATTTAAATCACTACTGACTTTTTTCATTTTTATGGATTTGTTTAAAATACAATTTAAATGTATAATATATATATATAGTACATATAAATGCATTATACATTTTAGTCAATCTAAAAAAATTCTAATTTATACACAATTTCCATTAATTCTGTATATAATTAAGTGTTATACAGTATTGACATACAATATTGTATTTGGAGTTGTGTAATCATTGTTTTCAATGAAATTCTCACTACTGTATGATCAGTGCAGAAAAATTTATGGATTAATAAACTTTTATTTTTTATTATTAAATTAAGATGTGTGACAGCCACACTCAGCTGTGGTATAGTAAGGATTCATTGTGCCACCTGATGGTCTTACAGAATAGTGTAGCTCTGCATCAGGTTATTTAAATTAAAGCAGCAAAACATGATTGTTCTCCATACTATGGCACTTGCTGCTGTATGTTGTCTGACACATTGTGTGTTTTAAATGCTTGCATCTGTGTTCTATGCTAACTACTGTTCTTGCTTGGTCATAAAAACAGTTGGGTAGGCATCCCTAAATCCATATTGAGTATTATCCCTCAGATATTTCCATGTATTGATTCTCTAACTTGTCTACAAACCTTTTCATAACCATACATGTAATATAAGTCATTAGAGATATTGGTCTGTGATTACTTAGGTAACTTTGTTCACCCTTCATATTGATAAGCACTAGATTAGTGATTTTCAAGGGTACCACCACTGTCATTGTTGGACTAATTACATAAATCGCTTTTGAATAACTTCTCTCAATTCCTTGAGTACACCTGGTAAGCTGTCGGGCCCTAGGAATTCATTCATCTTGACTGCTCCTAATGTTTGATCAAACTAATGCAGTCATTGTTGGATTAAGCTTCTGCAAGAACAAGATACATGTGGGTTTTCTGTGTGTATATACACTCTAATAGCTCTGTACTTTAAATGCAGTACATTGCATTTCTCATCATGTGTCAGTGTCCTGGCCAAATTTCCCATTGGCCCTTACCAATCATGGCTTCCTAATAATCCCCCTCTATGAACTGGCTTCATTACTCTGCTCTCCTCCCCACTGAGAGCTGATGTGTGGTGAGTGTTCTGGCGCACTATGGCTGCCGTCGCATCACCCAGGTGGATGCTGCACATTGGTGGTGGTGGAGGGGAGTCCCCATTACCTGTAAAGCGCTTTGAGTGGAGTGTCCAGAAAAGCGCTATGTAAGTGTAAGCAATTATGTGGTTAATCATCTCTTGGTGCTTAAGAACTGAAAAAAATGTATTAGCTCTTCTTAACGAAAGCAGGTTGGAACATGTCTCCCTTAGAGAAAGAGTCCAATTAATGATGACTACAGTTGTCTTTCTACATCTCTGCTCACACAATGCCTGGAGGTCCCACCTGTTGATCGCAGCCCACAGTTTAAGGCCGTCATCGCGGTAGTGGTAGTTGGGTATTCGTTCAACCCCACAAGCGGCAATGTCCTCCGGCAGACAGAAGGAGCTGTAAGTCAGGGAAGTAAAACCTCTCTGCATCACTTCAAACTTCCCCAGTCCTCCAGTGCTGGAGGCCTAGTTGAGAATGAAAACAAGGGATTTTAGTCTAACTTTCATCCAAACAATTTATACTGAATTCCAGCCATGGATTTAGCAGTTATGGAAAACTGTTGTTTTGGCTCCTGGGAAATTTTTAAAAGGCAAAATAGAAATTGCTGTAAAACAAATACAGATGTATTTCTCATAGTAATCTAAAAGATCTGTAATTGGCATTAGGCACTTTATTACTTCAATTTAATTTAGTTAAGCAGGTGAAAGTCACTATTGAAGAACACAAATACTGCAACTTACTTTGTGGTTAGGGGTAAGTGTTTTAAATAAAAATGTTTACTGTAGTATTGTTACATGTTTTTAAAAATTAATATGCTTCTCTAAACAGTTTTATGAATTATTAAAGGTGCCTCTTGAAAGGATTATTGAAAAAACTTAAATCACAAAGGAAAGCTGAGAGTGCATCCCTTATACCAAAGGGGCTACATAAAGCTGGAATAACATTTCCATTTTAGACTCGAGAGCATTCAGCCACCTAAACTTCTTCAATTTTAGTAATGAACTGGTCTGATTGTTCCACCATTTTAAATGAGTCTTTTGCTTTATATTTTGTGTTATAAAAATGTTAAATAGGGAATAGGACTATAAGAAATTCATAGGATTGCAGGTGCAATGGTTATGCAGCAATAGAGACTTACCTTGTCAAAAAGTCCACCTCCTGACACCAAAACATTTCTTGCCATAATATTGATGTGAAGGGTGTATCTCATGTGAGGAATCAGGAGCTTCATATTGACACAAAAAATAAATACATTATCTACATAGGAAAACAAAGACAATAAACATGCCAATGGTGCATTCTTTATTGGCTCAAGACAATTGTCATGAGATTCAGGATGTTTCTTTATTGAAGTGAATGGTAAGCTAGCCTGTTTGATTTCTACAACACTTGATGCAGAATAACAGTATTTGGTCTATCGAGTAGATTTTCTGTTTTATGCCCCTTAAGTCTTTCCCTTTGCTGATTCTATTCCCCAGTTCAAATATTAAAACTGTTCTAAGAGGGTAATAAGGATGTTTAAATTGACATTTAGTGACTATGGCATGATAGCAAACTGCAGTTTAAGAGGGGGCATGTTGCAAATTAAAAAAACAAAAAGTAAAATGCTGAAAATAAATATTTAAAGGCTGTCCCTTGTATTGTAGTAATTATTGTATGGTTCACTTAAAACACTTACAAATCAAATCTGTCTCATCATAGCAAATGTAATATTAACAAGTAGTCAATTATTATTGTGCATTTACACATTCCATAGGTTTAAATAAATTAGAAATTCTGCAGTAGAGGGGACCTCCCTGGGGGAGTCTCCATTTTGGCTCAAAAACCCAACAGTGTAGATTTTAAACAAGATGGCCACCTGTTAGTTGGAAATGAAGATTTAGAGACAACTAGGCCAAGTAAGTGTTAGTACTTGGGTGGACTGGAATTGGAATGGAGAAAAAAAGGTTAGGACAGGTCTTTCATGGAATGAGCCATGTCTCTATATGATTATGCAGCCTAGAAGATTCTGGTAAGGAAGAAAGATTCTGTTTGCATCCTGGCTAGAGCTGGGAGGCAGAAATTCGTTCCCCTGTTTTAAGATTGTGACTACTGATGGATCTTATGGTGTATATATTGTATTTGAACATAAATATGCTGACTCAAAGGTGAACAAAAACAGTTAAAACCTTAGAAAACACTTTCTTAGGCTACCTGCTTAGACCAAGAAGAAAGTCACTTACACAAATAAATACAAAATGATTATGACATCTTTTGTCAAAAATACACAGTAACAGTACCTTGAACAAAGGGTGCACTGAGGGTAGCTGCCTGAGGGTGGCAACACAGAATACCTCTGCCAACATGTGGGTTCGCAGTAAGTTAGTAACCAACTCGAAATAGTTAAAGTCAGCACTGCGCACATAGGTCTTCGCCAAGAGCCAGCTGACAGAGTCGCTGGGCAGGAATATGGGGTTTTCTGGTTCTGCCTTCTGCTTGAGCTATAATGAAAAAGATAACATTAACAAGCATAGAGCCAGATCCATACTATTTGATGCACATCCTACGAATGTTTGAAAGATTGTGTATATACACATACTGTATTGTACAAGATAATCCCTTTGTCAGGATTCAACCCATTGAGGCTGAGCAGGTGTGAGCCTCATCGGAATGATCCCCAAAACACTGACAGATTTTGAACAGCAAGTGAGGTTGGCAGCAATGTGTCGCTGAGGAGAACGAGCACTTAGTGTGGAAAGAATGAGAAGTCTGAGCTCGTCTGGCCAGAGTGAGCACCAGTGGGGTCTTCCTGGATGAAGATGGGTGGGAGACCTCCTGGGAAGAATGAGATTGTTACTGGGACCAGTAGGCAGCACTCACCCTGTGGTCTGTGTGGGTCCTAATGCCCTAGTATAGTGATAAAGAGACTACACAGTAAAAAAGGCACCATCCTTCAGCTGAGAAAGTGACTCTGGCACTGGTTTGTGAAAAGGAAACAGGATAAAGGTGAGAGTTTTTGTAAAGGTGAATATAAGATATTAGAAAAGTGCCACAAAAAAGATGTGTGCAGTTGTGGGCAATCAGGCAGTTATTAGAAGTACATGATCATAAGTGCAACTTTAGAATACAACTTCATCCCAGACTTCTGTTTAAAAACACCACTTAGTTCTATCCCTTCTATTTTAAGTTATTTTCTGCTGAGCAATCCTACTTAAGCCATTTGCAATAAATAGATGACATATTAAGACCTTTAATAAGAAAAGCTATGCCAGTTGTCGGTTTATCAGTAATGCCATTAACTAGTGATTTGGGAGAGGGTCATTCCTCTACATTTTTTCAGTTCTGTTTTCTAGGAATAATAATCATTTTATTATTTCCTGGGAAAGCTAAGATTGCTACTGGAAGAGGTGTTACTGGGACCAGTAGGGAGCACTCACCCTGTGGTCTGTGTGGGTCCTAATGCCCTAGTATAGTGATAGAGAGACTATACAGTAAAAAAGGCACCATCCTTCAGGTGAGATGTAAAAATGAGGTCATGACTCTCCATGAGAGTCATTTAAAAATTCCAGGGCATTT
Source organism: Lepisosteus platostomus (assembly GCF_059453375.1). NCBI lineage: Eukaryota > Metazoa > Chordata > Actinopteri > Semionotiformes > Lepisosteidae > Lepisosteus > Lepisosteus platostomus. The sequence continues at coordinate 5,311,626 of NC_142625.1, forward strand.
CTCAAAAACAGCAGGTGTCCTAGGTACCCTGGTGCCCCAGCCAAATTCCCCCCCTGCCCTTTACCAATCACGGTTTCCTAAAATCTGTGTCTATGAATTGGCTTCATCACTCTGCTCTCCCCCTCTCTGATAGCTGGTGTGTGGTGAGCGTACTGGCGCACTATGGCTGCCGTTGTCATCCAGGTGGGGCTACACATTGGTGGTGGTAGTGGAGGGGAGTCCATATTTCCTGGAAAGGTATTTGAGTGGAGTGTCCAGAAAAGTGTTGTGTATATGTGTGCGAAATAATAAAATGATTATTATTCCTAGAAAACAGAACTGAAAAAATGTAGATGAATGACCCTCTCCCAAATCACTAATGTGGTGTCTCCGGGGGATAGTTTATGTAAACGAAGGTAGTACTTACACCACACTTTACTGTCCTCAGATCCGTGGCGTTTCTTCCAACAACTGTCTTCCTAATACAGTCCGTAATCCGTTCCCTTAGTCCTGATCCTTAACAAGCACCTCTTTCCACTCTTTTCCTCCAAAACGCATTCACCTTACCGGCTTCCGCCCTGTTCACTGCCTCCGGGCCACTTATATTCCGGTTCCTGATGCGTCTCAGCTGTGTCTCGTGTTTCTTAAGGTAGACCCTTTCCATCTACTGGTCAGCTGATTCTTTTTGTCCGCCATCTTGCTAAGGTCAATCTCTAGCATTTTCAGCGTTTCGTTTCGGAAATACCTGTTAGAGATGACCCTTCCCCGTGTCCTCTTACATTCCCTCCCCCTGAGATCAGCCCCGACCTCGGGCGATCTAGAAAAAAACAAACAGTGCATTCGGGAGAGGGCGTCTACATTTCCTTGTTTCCTTCCGGGTCTATAGACCGTCTGAAATTGAAATCTTTGCAGACTAAGACCCGACCGCGTAATTCTATCGTTTTTATCCATATTTTGTAACATCCATGTTAATGGCACATGATCTGTGTATAATATAAATTGTCTTCCCAATAAATAATACTTCAAATAGTCTAGGGCCCATTTGATTGCTAGACATTCTTTCTCTATCGTGGAATAGTGTTTTTCGGCCGGAGTCAACTTACGGCTGATATACAGAATAGGATGCTCCAGTCCTTCAATCTCCTGCGACAGTATGGCTCCAATCCCAGTGTCTGAAGCATCAGTTTGTACCATGAAAGGCTTACTGAAGTCTGGTACCTGTAAGACAGGTTGAGAAGTGAGAGCTGCTTTTAAGTCTTGGAAAGCCCTCTCTTCCAAGTCGGTCCATTTTATTTTCTCCGGACAGCTCATCTTCGTCAGATCGTGTAGAGGGGCGGCCATGGCTGCAAACCCTGGGATGAAACGCCGATAGTAACTTGCCAGTCCCACAAACGTTCGAATTTGCTTCCTGGTAGCTGGTTTGGGCCAGTTCTTGATTAATTGTACTTTCTGATCTTGGGGCATGATCAATCCTCTCCCAATCGTATAACCCAGGTAATTGGCTTCCCTAGCCCCCAGACAACATTTATTTGGGTTGGCCATTAATCCTGCTGCTCGCAACGTTCCAGTTACTGCTTCCAGGTGTTGTAGATGTTGTTCCCAGGTCATGCTGTGGATTACAACGTCATCCAAGTAGGCGGCTGCAAAATCCCGATATGGTCTCAGAATTCGGTCCATCAATCTTTGGAATGTTGCGGGAGCGTCATGCAAACCGAAGGGTAGGACCCTATACTGATATAGTCCTTCAGGTGTGGCAAAAACGGTTTTGGCTTTATCTTCTTTGGCCAGTGGCACTTGCCAATATCCCTTCGTAAGATCAAGGTGCTGATGTATCGAGCGTTACCTAATCGCTCGATTAGTTCATCTATACGGGGCATGGGGTATGCATCAAACCGCGAGATCTCATTTAACCTTTTGAAATTGTTGCAAAATCGGATAGTTCCATCCGGCTTGGGGATCAGAACTATCGGGCTATCCCACTCACTATGGGATTCCTCGATTATTCCCATCTCCAGCATTTTACCCACCTCTTCTTTAATCAGTTTCCTTTTGGCTTCTGGTACTCGATACGGGGGTAGCCTTACCTTTTTCCCCGGTTCCGTGACGATCTTATGTTGTATAAGGTGGGTTCGACCAGGTGTCCGGGAAAAAACATCTTTGTTTTGGGACAGGAATTCTTGTAGTTCCTGTTTTTGTGCCGGAGCCAGGTCTCCCACGGCTACCGCACCCGTTTCTTCTTCCAGAGGGTCTGGGGAAAAGTGGGTGAGCAGAACTTCGGAGCCATGCCATTTTTTCAGCAAATTGACGTGGTAGATTTGATGCTGCCGTCTTCTGTCATGTTGCTTGACCTTATAGTTGACTGGCCCCACCTTTTCCACCACTTCATAAGGTCCCTGCCAGGATGCCAAGAATTTACACTCTGGGGTTGGAACTAGCACCAGTACTCTGTCCCCAATCTGAAATTCCCTCGCAACTGCTCCCCTATTATAAATTTGTTGTTGTTGAGCCTGGGCTTTCTCCAGGTTTTCTTTCACTAAGGGAACAATAACATTTATTCTTTCTCTCATCTGTTCCACATGCTCAATGATAGTTTGTAAAGGGGAAGGTTGATGTTCCCACGATTCTTTGACCACGTCCAATAGGCCCCGTGGTTTCCGAGAGTAGAATAATTCAAAGGGGGAAAATCCAATCGAAGCCTGCGGTACTTCTCGAACCGCAAACATGAGATACGGGAGCAGCTGATCCCAATTTTTGCCATCCTTTTGCATAGTCTTCCTAAGCATGCTTTTCAGGGTCTTATTAAAACGTTCTACTAGACCATCGGTTTGAGGGTGATAAACAGAGGTTCGGATCTGCTGTATACCCAGCAGCTTACATAAGTCTCGCATGACTTTCGACATAAAAGGTGTTCCTTGATCAGTTAGGATCTCTTTAGGAATTCCGACTCGAGTGAACAGTTGTACTAGCTCCCTAGCTATGTTTTTGGCAGTGGCAGCTCTCAACGGAATGGCTTCGGGGTACCTGGTAGCATAGTCTACTATTACTAGAATATATTGGTGCCCCTTGGTGGTTCTGATCAGGGGCCCCACCAAATCCATCCCAATCCGTTCGAAGGGGGTTTCAATAATTGGGAGGGGAATCAAAGGGTTCCTATAATAAGGTTGTGGCGCACTTTTCTGACACTCGGGGCATTCCCGACAGTACTTCTCGATGGCCTTATAGATCCCTGGCCAAAAGAACCTAGAGAGGAGTCTCTCGGATGTCTTCTTTACCCCCAGGTGCCCACCCAGGAGGTGGCTATGGGCCAAGTTGAGGAGCTTCATCTGGTAAGGCCGGGGAATAAGGAGTTGTTCCACTTCTTCCTGTCCCTTCTGCTGCACTTGATAAAGGAGATTATTCTTTGTCATAAAATATGGGTAACTCACTGTGTTAGGATCAGTACACCACTCCCCATCAATTTTCCTGACATGTCCCCACGCATGTCTCAAGTTCCCATCTTCTAGTTGGGCCGTCCCAAACTTACCCCGACGTTCTGGGGGTTCCCAGTTCGGTAGTTCCATATTTCCAAACTCAACTCCAAGTTCAGTTCCGCTTTCTTGTGGGTCCGTCTCATCAGGGTCGTTGGTAGGGCGTCACCACTGTCTTCCGGCCAGGGGATTGGTCTTGGCCTAGCTGATTGGATCGTGTTCCAAATCTGGAGGAAATGGGGACAGTCTCGTCCCAGTATGACAGGGTATGGCAACTGCTCAACCACTCCTACCGTTGAGCGGTAGGTCCCCTGTTCTGTAGAGATGCTCAATTCGACCGTTGGATAGTCTTTGGTGTCCCCGTGAATGCAAGTAATAGGTATTCCCTTTGTTCTTGGAATCTCTTGTTCTCCCGGAAGTATTGTAGGGGTCACCAGGGTCACCGCACTGCCAGAGTCCAATAAGGCTTCGATGGGTTCTCCCTCTATCTCGATTTTCGTAAGATGGGGATCCTCGCGGGTCGGGACCCCCGCTGTAAGGTAGTTGCATAGGGCTTCATCTCTGGGGTCTACCTGCATGGGTTCGGGCAGGCCGGGGCAATAGCTGGCTAAATGCCCTTCTTCCTGACAATTAAAACATCGCCGGGTTTCTTCCCATGGCCGGGGCCTTGAGTCAGACTTCCCCCGAAGTTTTTTTTTTTAACTGTATAGGTTCCCGGTAATCACTATACTTTATTGGCCGATACTTTATTTCGGTTTCCAGACTCTTGGGGCTTCTTCTCTCCTCCCTCCGAAAGTCCCCTTTTCTCTCCCTAATCAGGGCCTCTGTGGCATGGTGTCTGTCCACCCAGTCCATGGCTTGATCTAGGGTCTGGGGATCCCCTTCACTTACTTTCCTTTTCAGGTGCACAGGCAGACTCCTCACGAAATGATCCAACACCACCCTTTCTACCACCTGTCCTGGGTTTAATTCTTCTGGCTGGAGCCATTTCTTTGCCAGATGTACCAGGTCAAACATCTGAGACCTCGTAGGCTTGTTCATCTGGTAGCTCCAATTGTGGAACCGGACTGCTCGTATCGCCATGGTTACCCCTAGTCTTGCCAATATTTCGTTTTTCAGAGTCTCTTAATTCTCTGCATCTTCTTCTTTTAAATCATAATATGCCTTTTGGGCTTCTCCAATTAAATAAGGGGCTACTCTCCCAGCCCATTGTTCTTTGGGCCATGCATTTCGAGCTGCAGTTCTTTCAAAGGTGGTTAAATACGCTTCCACATCATCAAGCTCAGTCATCTTTTCTAGCGTAATTTGTTCTTCCTGAGCGGTGCCTCTCCCCGCTACCGGGGCCTGCCGGATTTCTTCCCTTAACCTGCACAACTCTGCGCGTATTAATTTTTGCTCCTCTAATTCGTTCGTTGGTTTCTTTTTGGATTTGGTTCGCCTCCAGTTGCGCTTCGTTAGCTTCTCGTTGTCCTTTTAATGCCTGGAATTGGGCGAGGGTGGCCTGGGACAACTGCTGTATTAATTCTTCCATAGCGTTTCTTCACACGCGCAAAGCGGAACCCGCACACACATACAAAAAAAAACTTGCTCTCTTTGATTCTCAAACCCGAGCGGGAGCTGCCCGCATCCTCCACCAATTGTGGTGTCTCCGGGGGATAGTTTATGTAAACGAAGGTAGTACTTACACCACACTTTACTGTCCTCAGATCCGTGGCGTTTCTTCCAACAACTGTCTTCCTAATACAGTCCGTAATCCGTTCCCTTAGTCCTGATCCTTAACAAGCACCTCTTTCCACTCTTTTCCTCCAAAACGCATTCACCTTATCGGCTTCCGCTCTGTTCACTGCCTCCGGGCCACTTATATTCCGGTTCCTGATGCGTCTCAGCTGTGTCTCGTGTTTCTTAAGGTAGACCCTTTCCATCTACTGGTCAGCTGATTCTTTTTGTCCGCCATCTTGCTAAGGTCAATCTCTAGCATTTTCAGCGTTTCGTTTCGGAAATACCTGTTAGAGATGACCCTTCCCCGTGTCCTCTTACACTAGTTAATGGCATTACTGATAAACTGACAACTGGCATAGCTTTTCTTATTAAAGGTCTTAATATGTCATCTATTTATTGCAAATGTCTTAAGTAGGATTGCTCAGCAGAAAATCCCTTAAAATAGAAGGGATTGAACCAAGTGGTGTTTTTTAACAGAAGTCTGGGATGAAGTTGTATTCTAAAGTTGCACTTATGATCACGTACTTCTAATAAGTGCCTGATTGCCCACAACTGCACACATCTTTTTTTGTGGCACTTTTCTAATCTCTTATATTCACCTTTACAAAAAATCTCACCTTTATCCTGTTTCCTTTTCACAAACCAGTGCCAGAGTCACTTTCTCAGCTCTTTTGAAACAAGCGGATCTTCAACCTCCAGAAAGGATCTGGTTCTGCTCTTTTCTTTCAGCTCTCATGTTGGCAGCCCTCGCAGGAACTCGGAACAGCTGTGGCTGCTTCAACGCTCATCCCTCACTTTCTCTTCTCCCAATCCCACCCTCTCTAGCTCTCCCTCTCGTTTCCTCGCCATTTCAGGTTGAGTGTCCTGCCCACCACATCTGCAGCCCCAGAGTATACTTGTTGTCTCATGTCCCCAGTCTCTCATTCCTCTGTTCCCACTGGTGGTCGCTCTGTCCAGAAGAGCTCAGACTTCTCATTCATTCCAAACTAAGTGCTCATCAGTGAAACATTGTTGCCAGCCTCACTTGTTGTTAGCCCCATGTTCAGAGGGGATCTTTCTGGGGGTGTAGTGATAGCACTGATCTTTGGCCTGCTCTGTCCAGCCAGGTGAGTTAACACAAATTAGGGTATTCTATCCCTTTATATTTTTCCCCTCATTTAGTCTTCATTATAATTGAACCAAACATCTGAAATGATGTAATTTAACAAATGTTTGGAAGGAAGTCCAGAACTTTGCATTCATCTTTTCTAGCACTTCTCCCTTTACCCCAGCTTCACCATTGCAGCATCCTCCCTGGTTTAGTCGTTATAAGTTTGGGAGGGTCATGACAGTGCCTTCTGCCAGGGGAGTTAAAAGCAGAAGTAGGAGGTATGCTGTCACTCTATTAATTGGCTCATTTTGCCGCTATTAGACTTTGACAGTACTAGTGAAATACTTGAGAATATTGTTTGAAATCTACACTTTTAGGTGTTTTAGATGGTAAATTGCATGACGTCTGGCACCTGGATGGCAATGGGCCTCAGGTTTTCTTCACGATCCAAATACAGCAGGCAGAGAGGAGCAGCAAGGAATTGCTTCTGTTTATTGATGGTGTTGGTCTTGATGCCATCGAGCTGCTTATAGTCCACAAGGTAGATATGGCCCTTCTGTAGAAACAAAATAATAAAAGGAGCTAATCTGCACCCTTTGGGAACTGAAATGAGTTACAGTACTTTATTAAAGACATATTTGGAAATGCAAGGCAAACTGATTATTTCAATTTTTTTTTTAAATGTGCTCAATACATGTATTTACCTCAGAAGACAGTGTTTCACATTGAACTGAATACTATTATTTCAGGTAAACAGGTCTAGCATTGGGAGGGCACAGTGAAATGGCAGTTATAATTGAACCAAGGTCTCTGGGTTTGATTCTGGCTTCAGTGTTTGTAAGAACTTTGCATGTTTTCACACTTTGTGTGGGTTTTATCTAGATGCTCTAATGTCTTCCTTCCATCCAATATCTTGATTTGATTGACCATTCTGAACTGTTCCTGTATGTGATGCACTGGAGAGCAGTTGTGTGCACTTAGTCCCACCCTGTGACCCATGCCTCTGTGATAGGCTCCTGCCTACTGTGATATTCATCAGGAAAAGCAATGCTATAAACATCGGTTACAATCCAGAAAGGATAATTATGGATTCAAATTGTTGAGAAATACAGCATGTAATAGGCTTGAGAAAAATTTCCCATCCTGTAGATGTGAGCCTCACACCTGATATGAAATTTTAGACATTCATTAGGTATTTTAACACAGACAGAATGCTGACAATCAGACTAGGACCTCTTTGGAAAGCTGACAATGAGCTGTGAGAAATAAAGACCAACATTATTCTGATCCTGAAAGCAATCTCTAGAATGAAGGCTGGGATTGGGTCTTCCCTCCTCATATGTTTATGCTCATATGTCCTGTGAACATCGGCATAACAACACGCATATAATGTTCATGTTTATTTTCAGATTTAGTGTGTTTTTGCCGAAAGTACAAAGTTACAAGGCTACTGGTAATCATTATTCAGAAACATGTACTCCTAAATCAACTGTTTACTAAATCTAAACTATTGAAGTAATGCCTGTACATCGGAACAGGTAAAGTTTTATTCCTTCACAACAACGTTTCGGGTGTGGAGCTGAATATGACACACCTGAAGAAGGCTCCACAGCTGAAACATTCTCTTTTCCTATCCTTTTAGCACGGAATAAAACTTTACCTGTTCCTTTGCGGCCGACACATGCTAACACCGCTACCTGCTTGAACTTCTTCATGCCTGTACGTTACACGTTTCAAGTGCAGGTCGTACTCACCTCCATTTCTTCCTGAAGGCCGCTGGATTTTTCCAGGAATTTATGGACCATCTCATTAGTAACTGGGAAGTTTTGGGGGATCTCCTTGCAGTGTTTGATCAGTATGGGGTTGGTGCCGTTTAGATACTGAGACCCAAAAAACCAATCTTTCTTCCGATATAGTTGCACTTTCCCTGTATTGACAACAACATGCTTTTAGTGTAAGAACTTTGTCGGTGCTTTTATTGACATTTTCTGGCTCATGTCAAATGCTGTAGCATCGGATGTACTTGAAAAACTGTGGGAAACACAAATGCACTAATTTGTTCCTGCTTACTGTCCTTTTTCATTTTTAAGAAAACTGTAAAACAGTTTCTGTATAGCAGACCCTATTGAGTGAAAACATACAGTAAGGACCTATCTGGTGAGGCAGAGCATGGCTTTAGAAAAATTCACATAATTAAAAGCAGTTCAAGATGATTCCTTACCTATTATAAGTACAAAGTATAACACTTTAAGGTATAAAATAATAATTTCAATAGTTGAATTAGTTATATTAACGGGTCTGCATGTGCTCATACACGCATTAAGTAACAGTTTAGTAACTGTCCTCAGTAGCTTCAAGCTGATTATTATTATTATGAAATACAGTTTTCAGAATGCAAAGGGCAGATACAAAGCCATTTAATAAAGAAATAAATATTCATTTAGGATATTTCATACATGAGACAATTTCTTTCTATAACAGTGCTACTCTAGTAATTCAATATAAAAGGGGAATTTTGACTTTTGGGGTACTCTGTGAATTCTAGGTTGCACACCACATCTCCCCCCCTCTTTGATCCAGTTGTTATACAAGACAGTTATATAAGTGTATCTGTTTTTGTGATGTTTTAACTTTGTCTCAAGATATGGTCATTAAATCAAAGATTCACATTTATAATTTCAGAAATGTGATAATCACATTTTGATAAATATCTGAGCACTGTAATTATACATGGTTGCAGACAAGAGGAGTACCTCCTATAATAAAACTAAACGTCTCATTTAATTGCAAATATTAGTGAGTCAGGGCTCCTTCCTGAGCTTTTTGTGACTGTGGCCAAAATCAGTTTTGCCCTATAGAGTACTGTATCATTATGATTTAAGAGCCAGCAGTATAAATATACTCTGAAGAAAAATTATCTAGCAGTATATACTGATTGGTTTTACAACTACTTTGTAAAAAGTACATTTTGAGACATGACTGGATTTTATGATTGTTCATTTATTTGCCTAATGCTTTTATCCAAAGTGACTTACATTTTACTGATGCAATCTAAGAGAAATGTCTTCAGCTGGTTTTCCATTTTGAGAATTAGATGTTTGTGCACATAATGACTTTCTCCCTGCCTTTATTATCCAATTATTTCTGTTTAATTTATAATCATGTTTCTGATTCAGAAGCACAGTACCTGACACATCTGTCTTTGTGGAATGGTTGAAGAATTTCTCGTATATCTGCATACTTTGCCAGGGATCCTTATAAGAGACGATGCTCCAAAGGCCAAGGTCCTTTAGACTGGAAAAATAGATCAAACCATCACACTTGTAACCATTCCAAAACAGTGTGAAACGGCAAGAACTAATTGATATTTACAATGTCATTATATTTTGAGTCAAAACATCATTAACAATCTTACTATGAAACAATTTTAAGCCATACTGAAAGTTTTGCTCACTAGTAGTGTTAGAGAGCAGAAGATTCATACAAAATGGCAGATCTTGTCCAAATTACAGTTCTCGGGGAAAACCTGCGACCTTTCGTTATCTGATTGGAGCAACATATTAAAAAAATCTTATCTCAATCTGGAGATAAACGAAGTTCCCACGATTTCAACAGAAACCCCTCCTTCTCATCCCCCCCAGATCCCCTGTCTTCCAATGTTGTTTGTAGGCTTGGGCCAATCCCATCCAACTGCCTAAGTGTCAGGGGCAGTTAAGAATAGAAATTTGCACCCCTATCCATACAGCAGCTGCCTTTTAAATTGCCATCCATTCAGCTGTCTTCCCATATTTGGTCCACAGTTTTCAAAGGAATGTACTGTAACTCAAACATGGTGCAATATCTATTTGTACCCTGCTGTCCAAATGTCAATGGTTCAGTTCTGAGCCATGATACTAGTCAACTGTGACTCAGATTTCACCAGCAGCTGAGTTCAAATTAACTGGGTTCAGAGTTTTTGAGAGGTCTCTATTTCTAGTAGTGTGGCACACAGAATATAGGCATATAAGCCATTCACACATGGTAGATTAGAAGGCTCAGGATGTTTTATCACACCTTAACACAAAATATGATCTCTCATGAAGACCTAACTAGACTACTGTATAGTCCCTTCTAAGCTACTTACTGACATCAGCATTAAACTGATTTTAACTCGTAGATAGGCACTATAATGTTCCAAGACTCATTGGTCGCTCCCTTTTCACTTGTGTAGAGCCCATACCAGAGGCTCTGTGCTTCCTGCCTTTTAAATGCTACCTAACCAATTTTCTTGAATTTGAATTGTCAAGTGAAGGGGGAAGGCAGGTCATCCTCAGCTGCTTTCTGGGGAAGTTGGATAAGATCTTAGAAACCATACCTTGTCTGAATATGCTGTCCTCTTACGTACTTGTACAGGCTGTTAAGCAGGTGACTTGGAGAATGTGCTGTGTGAAATAAGTAAACTAGCTTTTACGCCTTGTCAGCTGCAAACTTGTATTCAATGTCTTTGGTGAATGAAAATTGCATCTCTGAAGGCAGGTTCTCCTGATTCTCACAATCCACATGCTTTGGAAGGTTTTCAACTCCATTTTCCTTTGAGGTTGTCCATCTGTGTGTGCGTGCCTGAAAAATTGGTTAAGGGAACCAGAACAAGAGCTCGCATTGACAGCCTTGATTTTCCCTTGTTTTTCCACCATCTGGCATGTCAATTTTCATTCTTATTCAAATCCATCTGAAATTATGGGGTCCAGGAGAGAAAACGGACATGATCACCTTCAGATGTGGCAGGATACAGTATCAGGACCTAAAAACTGACGTCAGATCCTTTCATTTGCTGCAGTGATTGGATCACAGCTTCATAAACATATTATTCACTGCACCCATTTCAAATCTGATCAGTATTCAAGTATAGTAAATCCTTATTTTTCTCAAGTTCTGCATTTACCATCTTTGCCTATTTGTGTGAAATCATTAGTGACCTCTTTATCCATTTTTTTATTTTTTCATGGGGCAAAATTTCATATTCGCTCGCTGCTCAGTAGGGGAGTAAATACAGACACCCACTTCCACATCTTTGTCTCACGGATGTACTTCTGCTGGCCTGTTGGTCTCTGCATATCGTGGTTAACTAACAATTGACAAGTGCATCAATGTTTATGCTTTAGTTATTCGGTTTACAGCGTGAGAGTATTGGATGTCCATTGTGTGTTGATCCTTTATGAGGTTGCAATTATGTGTGTGTTAAGCTCTGAAATGTTAAATAACAAAAAAAAACCTCCTTGGTCCACCAAGCTATCAAAGTCTCAATTTTTGTGTTCCCCACAGGAGCAAAAGAGTGGGTTGGTTGAATAGGAAGGGAATGAGGCTACTGTTGTCTCTCCATTCACACACACCACCCCCACTCTGTAGCAGCCAACAAACCCTGTTTATGTCCAGTCCCTTTAATACCCATGGGGTATTAAGTCCTGTATTTGCAAAGACTTCAAGGTACAGATGCAGCCATTCAAAACGCGTGGGGTATAGAGCAGTGGGCGTGTCGCATAAAAACGCAGTATCACGCGGTGTAACACGTCATTTGACGTCATACAGGAAAGTGTCCGGAATCACCTTGTAAAACCGCCAGGAGGAGCCAATAAAGCTTAACCTCTCATGTACAGCATTTGAGCTTTTAAATTTAAACTGTGTATTACAGCATGTTAATCATCAGCCATTAAAAAGTTGGTATATTTTATGAAAGCAAGGTTGCTCAGTTGGGCAAAAGTACACAACCTACCTTTATCATAAATATTTTAATTGTGCAGAAATATTTTATTCATCAAAGCCTTTACCGAAGATATTACTAATAGTATTACGCTGGTCCACATTCTTTCTAACCATCATTTTAAACTAAAAGTCTTTATTTTTTTCATTGACAAACACCACAGCACTTCATTGATCTGACTAATGAGGACAGGACATTAACTAGCCAATATGATAAAGGAATAAATGACTTTTTTTTGTTCATTTCCTTAGCACATTTGTACAAGCACTTGGAAACTGTCCAATCCCTACTTTGTCAGGGATTTTCTTTTACTATAACAGACATAAAAACTCCCTTGCTTTTAACAGAGCATTTCATAATTTCTAACAACGAAAATGATTTAAACTGCGACACTTATCATTCAACCAGGGCTCAAAATATCACAAGGATCCTCGAGAGCACAACAAAGACTGTATTAAAAGAACAAGTAATAGGTTTATTCCATGCTGAAAAAAGAAGAAAGAGAACACAATGTTTCAGCCGTGGAGCCTTCTTCAGGTGTGAGAGAGACAGGGCAGTAGGCAAAGGTAAAGTAGCGGGAGAACAAAGGTTGGGAAGGAGGAGGAGTGAGAGGCGGTAGCAGGGGACAGAAAGAGGCCAATCAAGAGGTGTGTGAAGTCAGAATGGGTGCAGAGAGGTGTGAAATGAAACTTCCAATGAATGGAGAAAATTTAAAAACAGTAGTCTGTCGTTAAGGGAAGGGAGAATGTGTGATCCTAGCTGCAGAATAATTTTAGTTTCGGTGGTCTTTCTGATGTATGAGTTTGGAAAACCGTCTTTGAGAACACCGACGGAGAGATTAGAGTGGTCGTGGCCGTCAGAGGTGAAATTAGAAACAATGGGCTTGTAGAGATCTTTAATCTTTACAGCCCTGACGTGTTCTCTGAAGCGGTCTCCGAGTCTCCTTCCTGTTTCTCCAATGTAGATGGCTGGGCATTTACTGCAAGAGATACAGTAAATAAGGTTGCTGGAGGTACAAGATGCTGTCTGGGTGATCCAGAATTGTCCTGAGGGGCCTTGAATGAGTGTGGTGGTGGCTGTGTACTTGCAGGTGATATAACGAGCTCCAGCTATACCCCAGCAAAACCCCCTTTTTGTTTTTGCTTACAGTAGTAGTACTTAAGTACAGTGAGGTTTTACTGTACAGTGGAAATACATGTCAGTGCTTATTGTTTCTTTACAACTAATGTTGCTTCAATAGCAGACTTAAAGTAACATGCTTTAGTGTAATATTTCATGATAGCCACACTGTTTTTGAATTAGAAAAAAATGTGACTCATTTCTTTCATTTTTGCAACAACTGTTAATCAGAATAACTTTAATTTTGCTGTTCCAATACTTTTGGAGTGCACCCCAAGTCTTTATTGTCTATTAGTTTATTTTTCCACACATTTTCCAAATTCCTTGATTTATTTGTATTTATTATGTTTTTTCCTGCCGTTTATTTTTCACTGTGGGTATAAATAGATAAGGAGAGCACTGTGTGTTTTCAACAGTAAGTGTGACAAACGTAAATCTGTCACTATGAAAAGCACTAGAAATAATCCAAACCATCCATTCATCTTCTGCTTTATAGAGTACAGGGTTGCAGGGACCTGGCAAACACCAGGCGCAAGGCAGAATACACCTGGTCAGGATGCCAGTGCACACTGATACTAACACTCACACCTGGGCCAGTTTCCCAAGATACTTACCAGTACAGTATGTCTTTCACCTGCGCGAGGAAACTCATTAAATTAGGAAGAACATACAGTACAAACTCCACACAGGAACTGAACCCAGGGCCCCAGTGCTGCAGGGCTGCAATGCTAACCACTATATCCAAACCACTTTTTAAAACATTGAGAACACATCCAAAATATAATTGTACTTTGATATTTGATCAGTTTGGAAAATCACATAAAAAAGTGAAACTTTCTTAAAATTAACCTACAATGTAAAAGTTCAGTGGAATCAGTTTTAAATGGTCAAAAAGGTAAAAAAAGGCACATCTTGGATGTGTAGAATAGTGGAGATTGATCTTTAAGGGGCTTGTGTTTTCAATGTGACATTGGTAAAAAATTGCGTATAGTACTGTTGTAACAGAACGAATAAGGTTCTTGATCCCGAGATGAAGTAAAACAGATGAGTTTATTGCATGCAAGGAACAATAAAGCCGAAGTCTTGTTTCCCGCAAGAAACAACAAATCCGAAGTATTGTTCTCCGTACTGGTACAAACTTTTGGGTTATATAGTGTCTTCTTCTCCGTTTCTGACATCACTCGGTCTGATGGTAAAGAGGGGGGTTAATGGTATTTGGCCAGTTTACGATGTCCTGGCCAAATGGTCAGTTTAAGATTACACCCAGGGGGGTTCCTAGCTTGCATCTGCAATCCTTATCAGTTAACCCCCTTTCCTGCCATAAACCCCAGCTTGTGACTTAGTCTAAACCTCATACAGAAAGGATTAAATTCAAACCCCCGTCTTCACATCTTTCTTCATTCCCCCCTTATAAAATACGGCATACGTCAGTGTAGCCTATTTTTATACATACAATGTCAGGGCAGATCTTTCCTTTCTTGGCGAACAGGTATGTATTGCCATGACATTGTATGTTCCACAGTTATAGCAAGATGTGATACATGTTTTTGTGCACGTGATGATTACAATTACACATTTAAACAATACTATTCCTACAAATAAACACTGTAAAAAGGTTCCACCCCAGGCTCCAAACAGACTTTACCCAAGACCCAATTCCCCAATTTTCAGTATAATAGTCCTGATATTTCTGTCCCTCATTGTAAATGTGTTGGGCCAGATCTGAGATGTGCTCAGAATTATCAAGAATATATGTGCAGCATTCAGTGCCAATTACTGCACAAGTTCCTCCTTGGGCCGCCAGTACATAATCTAAAGCTAGTCGGTTCTGCATGGCCACTGTTCTGAGGGCTACCATCTCATTAACAGCCTTCAGACTAGATGAGGTAGAATTTGCTAATTCCTCTAAAGTCGAGGCCATTTGAATTAACTCTCGACTCAGAAAGTTCATGCCGGCTTGTGGAAATATTATACCTAAATAATATTCCCAATCAGCCAGTTTTCTTTGTGGTCTGTGGTTAGGTCCGAAGGGGCTGTGGGTTTGAACACGGATATGAGGAACCACATATCCTAAATAACATGAGCCAGATCACTGGGCTGGCAACCATGGGTAGGCTCGTTTTCCACAAATGAAGTATGTTCCGTTTGGCGCTCCCCATGCCTCTGAAAATAAGAAGCTTATACCGAATTGTGGGGTGTGCCGATCCCATCCTGGAATTTGGAAGGTAGAGGTGGATATGTTTGCAGCGATGGTAAGGTTGCAACGACTCCATCCAACCAAGTGCAGACCATTAGTGTGCTGAAAACATATGTTTCCCTCACGTTCCTTATTTAGAGTTAGGTATGGTGGTGTATGGCTTCTGTTATATTTAGGAGCGTAAGAGCCTGTGAAACTCGTGGGCTCCTAAGCCTCGCTCCTGTAGATATTGTAATGTTGTGCAGGTTAAAGTCGTGTTATGGCAACCCCCATAGTTTGTCATATTAAAATCTCCTAAATTATCCCTCCAAATGATCATGCCTATGACTTCCTCGAGACGCCAAGGAATGGCCCCCATAGGAAGTCCTCCCTGTACATACTGTATTTGGGTAATGCGGCACACACCCAGCAGGCACTTTGGTTGGTTTTCTTAGCTGTCAGATAGGAGAGGCCTAAAAAGGAATTAATTCCATGTTCTCCTTTGTGGGAGTGATGATCATTAATCCCTGTGGAACATAGTCCTACAGCAACCATTAACGTTATAAACGTTATTAACGGAAATGATTTCATTCTGAGTCTGTAACTGGGGATGAGGTTTGTCGGCAGTGTGACGCGTGGATCCAGCGATCTTTTCCTTCCACTCGAACCGCAGACTCGGTTGTCAACAGGATCTGGTAGGGTCCGTCCCACCTGGGCTGGAGAACCTGTGAAGGAAATGTCCTGATCCACACCCACTCTCCTGGGATGAGGTCGTGCCCTCCTTCAGGTGGTGGTCCCCACGCCTCCAGGACCTGCTCGCGGGCTCCTTGGGTGGCCTCTGTCAGCAACTTGCAATAATACAAAGAATGGTTGATCCATCTGAGGAAACCCCAGTCTCAGCACCTGTAAGAGAGCTTGTTTCAAATTATTACAGGTGGCTTTTGCTTCAGGAACCAAGGCAATCTTGTTCTTGTACTGCACTACCCCCTTAAGCAGATCTGTTAAGAGTTGTGCTCACCCCATAAAAACATTGCACCCAGGCCCTGTTAAAATTTCACAATGCTAGACACAAAAGGGCCTTATCATAACTGCTTCTATTAGACACTCTAAAGCTGAAGCAACCCAGACTTGTGGGTTTCCTCGTCAGGGGAAGCACTCAGAATACCATCAACATACTGAGTGATCACAGTCAGTTGAAGCCACATGATACCCTGTTCTGGATAGTCATTCTTTGTAATGCATAATATTCCAACCCAATAGATCTGGGATAAAACCACCCATTAAAATCTGGTACTCGGCAAGTAAAACTTGCTGTCCCAATACTCCTGTGGCCTCCTGCCGTCTTCCCATATACATTAATCTATAGCACACTGTTGAACAGAGGAGTGAAACAAGCATGACAGTAGTGCTCCAGTATCCCCTAACAGAGAAACCAACACTCCGTTAACAGGACATTTTTAACCACTGGACTGGGACAGACTTAGGGAGGCTACAAGGGATTTACAGGATCTAATCGTTAGGTAAACAGATCTTCTCACAAGACGTTATTCTCCCCAGTCTCGATTCTAAACCTACAGCGTTTCAGCGTGTCTGGTTTCGAGACATTCAAATAAAACCAAATTGTTTCCACTATTGCAACTAATTGTATAAAAATACAAAAACTGTTTAACTACTTTTACGTCCACCTGTACTGTTCTTATATGTTTCAGACGCTCTTATATTTTCCAATCTCCTTAAGTTGATTTTCGTCAAGTCTCTTTAGTTACGTCTCTAGCCAGTCCCGCTGGCTAAACACACTCGCACCGTCATTTAGTATACCAAAACTCACAGTTACACACATACATGCCGGCACACAAATTCATAAAACACACATAAACATCGAGAATATATTTTTCTCTTCGTACTACAATGTACTGTATTCTTGTTTTACTTCTACATGAATCCTTTTAAATCCTGAAGCGCACTCCAGGTTCACTGCATTCCTAATTTCGGGTGCGGTACTTTAGCCCACCGGCCAATATCTTCCGGTTTTGGATTTGATCGTATGGGGGAATCAGGGAAGGTAGGTGCGAGTGCGGACCCCCCTCGACGGGGTGCGAGACAGTTAGAGTGACGCTGTCATCAACAGCTCCAGCCCCCGCTACATCAGGCCCTCTCCCACTTAGGGTGAGAGTACAGGTCTGCGGGCGCCCTCTGTTTAGGGGAGTTCCTGTTCCGCCTCTATCACACTCGTACCAGGTGTCATCCCACTCACACCCCTCGTCTCCATATGGTCACTGTGGGAATTGATCCCAATTATTTTCATTTCCTGCCTGTCTGTTCCCCTATGGGAGAGCAGGATATAACACATTAACTAGTGCAGTGCGACCAGGAACTAATTCTTCTTTTAGTTTCTGATTCTTCTGCACTGCCTCTTTTCGCTTTTGTTTATACTCTCTCGTAGCGAGTAAAGTATCTTTTCTTCCGGGTTTTTGTTTTCCCCGTAAACACACTTAAGTCACATCCCAATTTCTTTTTTTTTCCTCATGTATCTGCCACCACTGGTGCCGGCCGTGCACCAGGGTGGGAGCTACATGCTTGTGCTTTTGCCAATCAATACTCATATGCTTTCTTTACAGGCGTCTTTGCCCCAGACTCCCTCTGACAAACTCAACTTTTCGCATATTTTTCTCCTTTTTTTTTCCCCGTCAACTTACACTTTTCTGATATATAAACGGACCCTTCCACCACTTTCTCAAACCATCAGTTAGCACACATGTTCGGTCTCTTTTACTTTTGTCGTGTGTGAGGTAACAGCTCATACAGTAAGGGGATGCTTTCACTTGAAAAACCTATGCATTCCTGCACTCATTCAGCCAAGGGCGTCTGTTACCTCCAGATCTAAATGCCTCTCAGAGACTTTAGAGAGGACTTACACCACACTGTTCACAGGTAAGGAACGAGACCTCGAAAACCCCCTTTCTTGATCAGTAATTCACCATCCCCAGAATGCCAGCATCGCTGCTTTTGCCCCGGGGTGGACTTACACACTGAGCTCAATCAGGGCGATTCTCGGGTCTCAGCGTCCTTTAAATCCTGCTACTTAATGCTTGCTCTTTTATTATGAGGTGTGTTTATGTTAGTGTCGTGCATGTTTATATGTATTTCACAAACAAGGAAAACACCAAAAACATACATATATATATCTCCTACTTCTGTTTCCTTTAAAACAAAAAAACCACGCCACGCCAATCCGTGCACGATCAAGGCGTAGCTAATCTCAGGACCCCGGGCGCAATTAAGGCCCACACCAATCCTGGATTATACGTGCATTTAATGCACCACTCAGCTCCAGAACCCCGGGCACAATTAAGGCCCACACCAGTCCTGAACTTCGCGGTAAGGGTCCAAAACCCGTTCAAAAACTCCACGCGCAATTAAGGCATACACCAGCTTCGAACGCCTGTACACAATACCGCGGACCGCCTGATGAACTATTGGCCTGTTTCTATTCAAATAAACATCTGCCTATTGATTTCACTGTGAAGTAATGCAGTGTACTACTACTGTACTCTAAGTAGTACAGGAAACAATAGAAAACATTTAAACCTATAAAATCTCATTTATAAAGGTGATAAACACCTTTGCCCTCTCTCAGCTCAAGGCACTCTTTCCCCTTCAGCCATCTATAACAAGGGAAGTTGTAGGTTTTCTCCTCAAACTCCACTTTCACCATCGAACAGAACCAGTCATCTCCACATAGAAAAGGTGTCTTTTCTAGCCTGACCAGGACAAGGTCCCCCAGTTTTTTGCAAGTTATGCTGTACACATCAGTCTGTAAAAAAATACAAACACTGTTCTAATGTGGTTGTTTTGTTTTCATGTTTAGTCTTTCTCTAAGCCAGTATAGAGAATATAGTAGTTCAGGTGGGTAGCTGCGTCAGCATGTGTAGGCTGCAAAGGAACAAGTAATGTTTATTCCATGCTGAAAAAAAGAAGAAAAAAAAACACCTTAACATGTTTTTTTCTTCTTTTTTTTCAGCATGGAATAAACCTATTACTTGTTCCTTTAGAGAATATAGTATCTTATTTGCAATGGGTATTTCCTGTTTAAATGCCAAAAAATGTTTGAGACATTTTGTTGACTTTGCTTAATAGAAACATTATTTTGACCTCAAAGGCATTGACAGATTCAACTCGGTTCAATCTCTGGGAAGTTCCTCAGGACCAGAAGACACAAATAGAACCTTTGTTTATTCCTTAAAACCACCTTTTAAAAAACGTTTTTGAAATCTGTCATCTAATTTAGTTGTTGTTTACAATGTTTCTTCATTGTTTGATTATTGTTTTATCTGTTCTTTTTTTATTGTAGTTGATAAAATATTAGTTTTGTACAGATGTGATGCAGCTTAATTCTCAAAATGTTTGTAATTGTACTTTTAAAACCTGAGAAATCCTATTTCAAAGGAAACATTTGAAAATCACACTTGAAATCTTACAATATATCACATAACATCAACAAAAATCACAGATAGGTGGAATACAAACCCATCCCTCGAATATTGGCTAAATTTTGAATGTTTAGACGATGGAACAGAAAGAGAATAGAGACTTTTATCAGATTTAGGACAGATAAGTATTCAAATTTCTGAACAAACTGACTTAGACTTTCATAAAACATTATATTGGTTTAACTTTCAAAGTAATGTGAGGCTTGCAAAAACCAAATTCTTGGTTAGTTCCATGGACGTATTCTACCATTTGCTGAATAATGAGAAAATTTGAAAGAAGATGAATAGTATTTAAAGATACTCACAGCTCCACGCACACGATCATTGCCCCAGTTGTCCAGTGTGAAAGTCTCGCTCCTGTCATCAGTGCCTATCAGGGTGATATAAACATAGTCATTGGTTCCAGCATAATCTATGTTACCTGTGGTCACTGACACTTTGTAAGTAAATGTTGCCATAGTTATTATTTTACAACGTATAGAGGGTAAAATCTTTTCAGCAGCTTTCAGCTTTCTTTTAAGCCTTAATTCACATGACAAGCTGCCCTTAAATAGAGCACCAGTTGGATCCTCCCCATTTATGGAACCCCCCCCCACAAAATCTTAGGAAGCAGGTTTTGACTCGCATTGTCATGGTTGTATATACATTTTAGATGGACAATTTTGTATATCCTTCAGTTAAACTTTAAATGTTATTTTTAGAATATATCTGTTATATATATTAGGATGTATCCCATCTTGCACCCACTGTTTGCCAGATTAGGCTCATGGTGGGGAAAATTGATGAATGGTGTAGAGGATGGATATTTCTGTATTAAGGCTACAGTGCCTATTTATCTCAAATTTCAGGAAATTTTTCTCATGGGTTTTGAAAGTCCTCATCAGAAAGCAGTAGGAGTAGAATTAAATAATGGAATTAAGCCTCCATTCAATCACTATCATTTCATCATAATTTTAGCAGATTTTCAATGTAGTAATGTCTTGAACATTCCTAAAGAAGGAAACTACTGTATCCTAATTTTTGTATTTGAAGATTTTTTTGTCAATTGCAGGGGCTCCGGTAAAATTGATTGATTTAAGTTAAATTAAACCTTAACCTTAAAATATAAATTTTATCACCCTGCAACTCACAATTGGTAGCCCACTGAAGCTCAGCAGGTTTGAGCCTGGTCAGTACCTGGATGGGAAAGCTAAGATTGCTTCTGGAAGAGGTGTTACTGGGCCCAGTAGGGAGCACTCGCGCTGTGGTCTGTGTTGGTCGTAATGCCCCAGTATGGTGATAGGGAGACTATACTGGGAAAAAAGCACCATCCTTCTGATGAGATGTAAAAAACTAGGTCATGCCTCTCCGTTATCATTAAAGATACCAGCAAGATTTTTTAAAAGAGTAGGGGTGTTACCCCATCTCTGAACTGGCTTCATCACTCTGCTCTCCTCCCCACTGAGAGCTGGTGTGGGGAGCAGACTAGTGCATCATCCAGGTGGGGATGCACACTGGTGTTGGAGGGGATCCCCATTACCTGTAAAGAGCTTTGAGTGGAATGTCCAGAAAAGGGCTATAGAAGTATAAGGACTTATTAAATTATTTTAATTATACCAATATCATCATTTGAAGTGCCAGCAAAATTCCTTTAAAGTTATATATACTGTATATATATATTATTACAACTTTAGGTGACTTAGAAGTGTCTCTTAGATTTTAGATACAGTTTGTGACACTGGGAAGAGTAAACACTTCTAATCTGGAGTCCCTTGAGCATAAACAATGGTAAAGTTACCTTAGTATACCTAGGGAAGTTGTGGATTAATGACTGGCAAGGAGCAGGACAGAAACAGACTATATAAAATGACAGAAGAGTGAGGAAGAAGGAAGAAACGAGGAGAAGAGAGGGGAGTCCAGAGGAGTTAGGACTTGAAGCTTGCGCCAGGCGAGAGCCCCTACTTCTTGATCATCCAAACCAAACCTTACTGGAGCTAAATATTTGAACCTAATTAGAGCGTGCTCTTCTGTGTTTTTCGGGAACTATGAACTCTATGAATTGGCTATATTACTCTGCTCTCCTCCCCACTAAGAGCTGATGTGTGGTGAGCGTTCTGGCGCACTATGGCTGCTGTCGCATCATCCAGGTGGGGCTGCACACTGGTGGTGGTGGAGGGGATCCCCATTACCTGTAAAGCGCTTTGAATGGAGTGTCCAGAACAGCACTATATAAGTGAAAGCATTTATTATAAATAACTTGAGTTTCC
Source organism: Lepisosteus platostomus (assembly GCF_059453375.1). Lineage (NCBI taxonomy): Eukaryota > Metazoa > Chordata > Actinopteri > Semionotiformes > Lepisosteidae > Lepisosteus > Lepisosteus platostomus. The sequence continues at coordinate 5,333,649 of NC_142625.1, forward strand.
AGGGTAAAAGATACCTCAGTTAGAAATATCTTTCCTTATTAGGGTGCATTTTATGGATAGAGATATAGGCTCCCATTTATTTTATGGCATCCAGGGTACAGAGAGAGAGAGTTAACTGCAGGTTGCTTTGTATTCAGTTAGAAGGCAGCTCATCTCTTATGTGGCCTCTGTAGGCATATTAAGAGTTTAGTGCTTAGTAGCAGTCTGGGGTTTTCTGGGTGACCAGAATGTTCGGCTTCTGAAACGCCTTGTCTGTAAGTACTGTATATAATGTAACTTTGTTGTATGTTTTGTGTCTTGCGCACTTTATTGTAATATTTGTTTTAACCAAGTGTGCCTGGATTATTACCCCTCTCAACAAAGCTGTGCCAGAGAATAAATAATTCATGTGCCTCTAATTATACCAGCCAGTCGGGAATATGGTTAGAAATCACATACAAGCTGGAGGTTATTAATAATTATTTCACTGATTGACTAAACTGCACGGTCAAATACTAATTTTCATCAGATTCGTAACCCCCATTTGTAACAATATCATAGTCTTTTTTATAAAATATTTATTAGCTTAAATTGTGGAAGATGCCATGTGTGAAGTTAAAACTTAGCTAAATTCATCTTGTGAAAATATTTAGCAAAGAACAAGTCAAATATGAAGATTATGTTTGAGCATTATTATTTTTTATAATAATTGCTTACACTTATATAGTGCTTTTCTGGACACTCCTCTCAAAGCGCTTTACGGGTAATGGGGATCCCCTCCACCACCACCAATGTGCAGCCCCACCTGGATGATGCGAAGGCAGTCATAGTGCGCCAGAACGCTCACTACACACCAACTAACACCGGGGAGGAGAGCAGAGTAATGAAGCCAATTCATAGAGGGGGATTATTAGGAGGCCATGATTGGTAAGGGCCAATGGGAAATTTGGCCAGGACACCGGGGTTACACCCCTACTGTTTTCGAGAAACACCCTGGGATTTTTAATGACAACAGAGAGTCATTACCTCGGTTTTATGTGTCATGCGAAGGACAGCACCTGTTAAGAGTATTTTGTCCCCATCACTACACTGGGGCATTAGGACCCACATGAGCCGCAGGGTTAGCGCTCCCTGCTGGCCCCCCTAACACCTCTTCCAGCAGCAACCTTAGATTTTCCCAGGAGGTCTCCCATCCAGGTACTGACCAGGCTTACACCTGCTGAGCTTCAGTGGGCTGCCAGTTGTAAGCTGCAGAGTGATATGGTTGCTGGATTTTAAAATATAAATTTAATACATTCTTCTAATAGAATTGGATATGTAAATGACAGAGAACCACAATTTTACATGCATTGGAATACGTAAAGGTAAATGTCATGGTGAAATTTCACAATGTTATGTTTGTTCACACTTCAAAGACTGTAAACACAATGATTTCGCTAACACTCCACAACATTTCTCACTTCAGTTTGTGAGCTGACTGACTGACCACACTGGTCAACACATTGTCTGCACGCAGACACTCTTCTCTAAGTTTTAAGCTAACTGACTTTGCAGATAACTGGTGACTGCATTGACACAAAAATACAGATAAAATTTAAAAATAATTTTACTTGCTGTATTACTTTAAACATCTTAATACTGTTAAATACATTTGACATGTATTCAAGTGAACAATCCTGAAAAGTAAGTTGCACTCCTGAGGAAGAACTAGCAGTGAAGATTGAGGAGTAGAGGGAACCTCCGTGCTGGGTGAGAGGCAGCTGAGACAGGGAAACCCACATGGCAGCGTGGAGACTAGGAGCTGTGCGGACGGAGTGCTGCTGCAGCCAGCTCGGGCCTCAGGGAAGCGCAGCAGTGCACACAGACAGACAGCATCCTGTGCAAGACGGAAAACAAGGAAGTAAGCATAGTCTGAGATCGTGGTCGAGCAGGCAGGGGTCAAAGCCAGCGGGGAGAGACCAACAGTCCAAAGTGCAGAAGGTGACTGCAAGAGAAGTGAAGCAAGAGCGAGGTCCAGGGAAGTTAAAGCACAGGGGGGAATACTTGGTAGGAGTCGGGGTCCATCAAAGCGAGGATCAAAACCACACGGGCGGAGGCAGTGGCTCTGTGGCTCAGGATCTGCGCCTGTGGCTGGAAGGTTGCCGGTTCAAATCCCGCAGCCAGCAGAGGAATCCTACTCCGTTGGGTCCCTGAGCAAGGCCCTTCATCCCAGCTGCTCCAGGGCTGCAGAGTGATATGGTTGCTGGATTTTAAAATATAAATTTAATACATTCTTCTAATAGAATTGGATATGTAAATGAGAGAGAACCACAATCTTGCATGCACTGGAATAAGTAAAGGTAAATGTCATGGTGAAATTTCACAATATGTTTGTTCACACTTGTTCAACTACGCAACATTTCTCTCACACTGGTTTTTACACTAGCTGACTTTGCAGATAGCTGATGACTGCATTGACACAAAAATACAGATAATTCAATTAAAAAAATTTAAAAGTACTTTTACTTGCTGTATTACTTTAAACGTCTTAATATTTTTTTACAAATGGGGGGTAACAAAAATGGTGAAAATCAGGATTTGGCCAAGTGGTTTAGTCAATAAGTGAAATAATTCTTCATAACCCCCAACCTGTAAGTGCTTTTTCCAGAATATAACCGAGCAGCTGGTATAATTTCAGGCACGTGAATTCTTTTTTCTCTGGCACAGCTTTGTTGAGAGGACAAAGTCTATGTACAGTATTTACAAACAAGGTGGTTCAGAGGCCAAACATTCTGGTCACCCAGAAAACCCCAGACCGCTACTAAGCAGTAATCTCTTAATGCCTACCAAGGCTGCATAATAGATAAGCTGCTGTCTAACTTAATACAATGTAACCTGCTGTTAAATATAATAATAATAATTGCTTAAACTTATATAGCGCTTTTTCTGGACACTCCACTCAAAGCGCTTTACAGGTAATGGGGATCCCCTCCACCACTACCAATGTGCAGCATCCACCTGGATGATGCGACGGCAGCCATAGTGCGCCAGAATGCTCACCACACACCAGCTATCAGTGGGGAGGAGAGCAGAGTAATGAAGCCAATTCGTTGATGGGGATTATTAGGAGGCTGTGATTGGTAAGGGCCAATGGGAAGTTTAGCCAGGATGCCGGGGTTAAATCTCTCTCTGCAACCCAGATGCCACAAAATAAATGGGAGCCTATATCCCTATCCATAAAAATGCATCTGAAGCAGGAAAGACGTTTCTAACTGAGGTATCTTTTAATAATAATATTAAAAAACGTTATTTTATATAGCGCCTTAAAAGGTAAAACAGAATGACAGCAATAAATAAAGAATACACAAGATAAAACACAATTACAATACACAGAGAAGACCATGGATGGTGGTCCTAAATACAGTAGGAGCAGAGGGGTAGAGAATGGAACCAGTTAAGTAAAGGCTCTTCTAAAGAAGACGGTTTTTAGTCTGGATTTAAAGGAGTTTAGAGAAGGTGACTCTGATATCCTTGGGGAGAGAGTTCTAGAGCTTGGGGGCATAACAGGAGAAGGCCCTGTCACCCATAGAATGTAGACGGGCTTGGGGGACAGAAAGGAGACCAGAGTTAGAAGAGCGAAGGTTGCGAGGTGGAGAGTAGGCCAATAATTCAGACAGGTACTGAGGTGCCAAGCCATGGTGAGCATGAGGATTTTAAAGTCTACATGGAATTTGACAGGAAGCCAGTGCAAGGACTCCAGGATAGGAGTAATGTGTACACTTGCACTAGATGTTTATCCAGGAATAAATGGGAGCCTTTATTTCTATCCATAAAAATGCATCCTAAGCAGGAAAGACGTTTCTAACTGAGGTATCTTTAATCCAGGAACAATATTCTCTAAATCCAACAGAATAGCATGCTCTCTCTAGCGAGGTTCAAATACTTACTCCAGTCAGGTTTGGTTTGGATGATCATGAAGCTAACAAGATGCCCAGATGGTTATATCATCTTCCAGCCTGTCTCCCAGTGTTGGTTCTTGTGAAAATTAATTACTTGGATCAATTGGAGAGTTTTTGACCAAGCCTGTTGCAGATGACTCAAAAGATATAAACTTGGATCTGACAGAGCTCAAGGTCTCTGTCATAGTGTTTTATTTCAAAGCCCCTCGAGTCTAGAGCCAATTTCTCAGCTTTGCTATTTGTTCCCTGACCCCTGCTTGTGTTCTTGACCTTATTCCTGAATCATCCTTAGCTTCTTACCTCTCTGTTCACTCAGTTGGGAACCTGTTTGTTTCCCTAGGATTTTGAGTAGGATTCACTCCTCGTCCTTCACTACCATGTCTGTGGTTTTGACCCTCGCTTCAATAGACACAGACTACCCTGGAGTATTTCCCTCTGTTCTTTAGCTTGTGATGTATTATGTTTTCCTGGATCTGACCCTTGCTTCACTCAAATCATGTCTATTGCAGTCACCCTCTGTGCTTTGGACTGAATTGGAGTCTGTCCACTGGCTTCAACCCCCACCTCTTTGACCACAATCTCGGGCTATCCTTACTTCCTGGTTTTCTGTCTTTCCATGAAATGTCTCTGTGCTTCCCTGAGTCCTGAGCTGGCTACAGCACCATGCTGCCTGCATGCTCAGCACGCCTGCCTGCACAGTTCCCTGTATCTGTGCTGCATGATCCATTGCTGGTCCTGCCTTGGGAGTGCATTGTTACACCGTACTTTTTGTAATAGTTCCCCTGATGACACATCAACTTGGCACAGAGCCAACCCTCTGTGTATATTAATACTAATGAATAACACTGCTGTTAAAATACATGTGTGAGTAAATAAAATTTTCCTGTCAGTGCAGTCACCAAAAATCTGCTAAATCAGTATCTTTAGTGATCAGAGAACAGTGCCTGTGTAGAGCCAATGTGTTTACCACTGTGCTCCATCATTTGGTTGTATCTCACTTTGAAGTGAGAAGCGTTGTGGTGTGTTTGCATCTCGAAGTGTGTTTGAAACCGAAGATGTCCACAATTTCTCTTTCTCTTTTACTTGCTGTATTACTTTAAACGTCTTAATATTTTTTTACAAATGAGGGGTAATGAAAATGGTGAAAATCAGGATTTGGCCAAGCGGTTTAGTCAATAAGTGAAATAATTCTTCAACTTGTAAGTGCATTTCCAGAATATATCCCAGCTGCTGGTATAATTAGAGGTACACAAAGTCTTTATTCTCTGGCACAGCTTTGTTGAGAGGAGTAATAATCCACCATAATGACACCAGACACTAAACTACACTACACACAACATATAACACGCAAGTTACTTTAATCACAGTATTTACAATCAAAGTGTTTCAGTGGCCTAACATTCTGGTCATCCGGGAAACCCCAGACTCCTACTAAGCATTAAACTCTTAAGCAGTTCAGGTGGGGAGCTGTCCTCATGTGTAGGTAGCCAAGGAACAAGTAACAGGTTCATTCCCCGCTGAATAGAGAAGAAAGAAAACGCAACGTTTCGGCTGTGGAGCCTTCTTTGGGTGTGAGAAAGACAGACAGCAAGCGAAAGTGGAGATTTCCCTACAGGATAGTTGACAGCTCCTATCTGTTTGAGCAGAAGGTAGGTGTTGTGCGCCTGCGGAGAGGGCTGATAATAACCATGTTTAAATTGGTTTTCTGTGTTCTTGCCCAGCATCCAAAAATGACAAAAAGCAATAAAGTAATACTGAGCTCCACATGAGGTGCTTGTATACTGTACATCACAGATAACCAGCAGGTAAAAAAACTCCAGGTGTTCAGGCTTTGATTGATATGACAGGCTTTGGGGCGGGTGAATGGGTTTTAGATGGTGGGGGTGAAGAATGTGTCTGAATGCATTTTGTGTGAAGATGACAGGGCAAGCTTCTGCAAATGACTTCCCTACCAGGGCCAGGTGTGAGCTGTGGGTTTGGCTGAGACCCCACTGTGACATAAAGTGCAGGATACCAGTGTCACTGTTTCACCAAATAGATTCTGTGTTTCACACAACTTTGAATGGGTTTAGTTGACTCTCTTCTAGCACAGTGGCTAGTGGTGAGCACTTGAAACTCAGATTCTGGACTTAAGTCCGGTTGGATCATCCGGGGTTTGGAATTTCACATCAAGATCAATTTTGGAACTATGGAAAAGAATCTCCGAAGTTACGTTAAAAGTTTTTAAAGCATTGATATTTTCTGTAATGTGCTCATGAGTAACCCGTTGTGTAAATTCTACAGTATGTTAAGTTCCTTCATGCTTTTGTGTATTAGCACATTTTATAAGAGCATCATTCATGTATATATTTTCAAATGGAAGTTATGATTGTACTTGTGACAGGTTTTCTAAACTTCCTCTGGTAAGAAAGAAATGCATATAGTGTTACACGATGCAAGTTAAATGTTTTTAGTTTGCACACTTTCTTGTGTCAAAGGCACGCGCTTTGCATCTCATTTAGTGAAATGTTATGCTACATATTTCAACAATGCACTGGATATCTTTGAGATAAACCACTGTAGAAAAGAAATCCATTTCCTGTTGCTTTTGTATTGTATTCTGCTTTGGCTACATGGCTATATTGTTACAGGAAACTGAAATAAAACAAACGTCAGTGTTTATTCTTTACAATATAGATTTTGAGCTTGTAACACAATTGCTATATTCCTGGTGTTCTGTACCAAATTTAAAAATATATATTTTTGTCATTATTTTCCATAGGGATATTGTAGGAGTGGGATTGCAATTTGTGTATTCTCATCTGTTATTTTAGGTTGTCAATAAAACATAGCTTGCAAAGCATTTTTGGCACTTTTTAAAAAATATCAACACATTCTGTGTTCTGCCATCCTGTATCTGGAAAAAGATTGTTCATTCATACTTAAGATCTGCCATGCTCAGTACTTAACTCAGCATATGAATTAAATTAAGTTTCATTTTAATCAAATAAGAATGTCAAATGGAGTTAATCGGTGTTTGTGATCTACATGGACCGGTATTTTTTATTTCTTCAGCTCAGGTCTCACCAGAATTCCCCTATAACAGAAAACTCAGTCTGTTCTTCATTGTCTCACCGAGTATGAAGCCAGAAATGATATCCGATTCCATATGGATTATGGCATCCACTTTCCTTTTGAGTCCAGTTGTTACTGTGGGTGGTTGTTAGCAGATGCTGTTGGTCTGCTGGCACATTTAATTGTCTAGGCAGGACTGTCAGGAGCTGATGAGCACCTGAATCCCCAGCTGTGACACTGATTCAGTGAGGGCTGGATTCAGACCAACTGCTCAGACATAAAGGCTCAGATTAGCAACAAGCTTGCATGGCTTCAGGATGCTCTAGCCAGTCAGAGAGTATAGTACCAAACAGTGGGCTGTTATACTCACATTTAAATGTCTCAGCAGGTTAGTCTGTCTGCAGATTTTTCACTTCAATGCGTTACTACTGTTGTAACAGAAAGAATAAGGTTCTGGATCCCAAGATGAAGTTAAACAGATGAGTTTATTGCATGCAAGGAACAATAAAGCCGAAGTCTTGTTTCCCGCAAGAAACAACAAAACTGAAGTATTGTTCCATGTGCTGGTAGAAACTTTTAGTTTATATAGTATTTTCTTTCTGCTTCTGACGTCACTCGGTCTTACGGTAAAGAGGGGGGTCATGATATTTGGCCAGTTAAGAGACCCTGGCCAAATGGTCAGTTTAAGTCCCCAGGGGGTTCCCTAGCTCTCCTAGCTCGCATCTGTAATCCTTATCAGTTAGCCCCCATCCTGCCATAAACTCCAGCCTTAGAAGTCTAATCTTCATGCAGAAAGGACTTAAAATTAACCCCGTCTTCACATCTTACTTCACTACCAAATGCTCATTTCTTGTTAATTCATTATTTAGTGTTTTCATGTTATCATTTATTAACAAAAATTCAGGTGGGTAGCTGTGTCAGCATGCATAGGCTGTAAAGGAACAAGTAACAGGTTTATTCCATGCTGAAAAGAGAAGAAAGTAAACACAACGTTTCAGCTGTGGAGCGTTCTTTGGGTATAAGAAAGACAGGGCACTCAGCAAAGATAATATAGCATGGGAAAACAAAAGCCAGGAAGGAAGAGGAGGCAGGAGCAGGGGAGAGGCAGAGTGGCCAAACAAGTGTGCGAGGTTGATAGCAGTGAGGAGAGGTATGAAATGAAACCTACAAATGAATAGAGAGAATTAAGCCGGCGTCACACTACACAACTTTTTCTAGGATTTTCAGTTGTAGCCTTCATTTACATAATCATAAAAAAATCACAGCCAGTTTTAGAGTCGCAGTGCGCGCCCGTTACCCTCAGTTGTGTACTGTGACACCCCCAGTGACTCAGTCATAGCATTCTTAACAGCCCCTACAACTCTCTGCGACTCGCTATGATAAAATCAAACTGGTTTGATTTTCTCGTAGTGAGTTGCAAATCGTAGGGGGGGCTCTTGTGACTACGACAGTCACAGACAATGAGCGCTCAGCCGGAAGTACAATGCATACAACTTGGCTGCAAGGACAGAAGGAAAGCGAGTGTTTTGGACTGTGCAAATGGAGGAGAGGCTCGTCGAACTCTGGAGCCAGCACAGATGACTGTTCGATGTTTCGTGTTTGTCATTTTGTTTTTGTTCGTTTACTTTCATGCGGTGCTCCTCCTCTTATTCTGGTGTGCTCCACGTTGATTGGCTGCAAAAATGAGGCGACCTCACAGTACTTTCACAGCGCAATGCGAGATTTGGAACCATGATGAAAAGTCGTGAGGGAATCGTGTAATTAGTCACCCTCTGCGATTCCTAGTCGTATCATTTGATGCCCTCTAGGACAGAAAAGGCAGCGAGATTCAGCAACTGCAGTTGATCAATTAGAAGTCATGTTGAGTCCTGTAGTGCGACAAAGGCTTTAAAAGAAAACTAGTCGTTGAGAGAAGGGGGAAGGTGTGAATGAGGTTTCAGGATAATTTTAGTTTCTGATGTCTTTCTGCTATTGGAGTTAAAACCCTACTTAACTGTGCATTTACTGCAAGAGATACAGCAAATGAGGTTGCTGGAGGTACAGGATGCCATCTGGGTGATCCAGAATTGTCCTGAGGGGCCTTGAATGAGTGTGGTGTTAGATGTGTACTTGCAGGTGATACAGAGAGCTCTGTTGCAAGGGAAGGTGCCTGGTGTGGATGGTTGGTGAGGGCGGTCGAGGGAGCTGTGAATAAGAAGGTTACGCAGATTAGGTGGTTGGCGATATGAGATGATGGGGTGGTCAGAAAAGAGGGCCCCAATGGAGGGATCATCCTGTAGGACAGGAAAGTTGTCGTTAATGGTCCTGGGGATTAGGGTGGTAGGGAAGCACCAAAGGAATGCTGTTGTTAGGCCGGGAGATCCTGATCGAGTTGATGGTCCAAGGGATGTTTTTGGCTTGGGTGAGGGCCCTGTCAATAACACAGGTGGGATATCCTCTGTTGATGAAAAAAGAGTGCATTTTGAGGGCTTGGTTTTGGAAACTGATGTCATCACTGCAGAGTCGTCATAGCTGAAGGAACTGTGAATAAGGGAGAGTTTTTTGTGTGTTTGGGGGTGAAATGAGCTGTATAGGAGATAGCTGTGTGAAACTGTGGGTTTTTATTAGACCGAAGTACAGAGTCGGGGATGGTTAATGGATAAGTTTAAGTCTAGAAACAAAAGAGTAGAGGAGCATATGTTAACTGTATATTTGAGGGGCGAGTGGAAGTTGGTGGAGTGATGCTCTAGCTGGTCATTAGAGCATGTGGCAGCACCAACACAGTCATCAATGTATTGCTTGTAGAAGTCGGGGACAAAGCCAGTGTAGGAAGCAAAGAAGCGTCCTTCTACCCAGCCACCAAAAATATTGGCATAGCTGGGTCCCATTCTGGTGCCCATGGTTACTCCACTAACTTGCTGGTAAAAAAGGTTTTGAATGAGAATGCATTAAGTGTGAGAACCAATTCTGCAAGGCATACCAGGGTGTGGGTGGGTGGATCAAGCACTGTGCGTTTGTCAAGCGTGTGCTTGAGGGCTGTAAGATCAGCATTGTGGGGAATTACGGTGTAAAGAGATGTGATATCTGTGGTAAAAATGAAACTTTGAAAAGTTGGAGGGTGTGGTTGGTGTCCTTGATATATGAAGCCCTTCAACCAGCTGTTTCATAAGGCAGTCGAGAAAGGCCGAGATGTGAGTAGTTGGACAGTTACAGGCTGAGATGATGGAGCGTGCAGGGGTGTCGGGTTTGTGGACAATACTGACAATGAAGTTACACATAGGCGAAGACCCCACCGGGGTGCCCGTGCAGGTGCCTGATTGCACAGTACTGCTGCTGCGAACATGAACTAAACTAGCCATCAAGGGAAACCAAAGGGATATGTGACCACACGGTTATAATTTTGAAAGTTATAAAAGTAGTTTGAAGACAGTGTGTAACTTAACAGTATTGTCATTGTCATTTATTAACAATGCTCATTAGTAACCAAACTGAATGTTGGTAGATGCCTGGTGTAAAATCATACATTCAAGTAACTTTAACAGAAGACACAATTTAAATAGAAACTCATTTTTTTAAATTAAATCCAGATTAAATCAAAATTTTGACCACGTCAGATAAACAGATGGCATTCTAGTACTAATGCTATTTTTTTTAAAAAAAATTCCAATAGCTTCTTCCCTTTAAGCATTCAGTATTGCTGGATGGATAAGTAGAAAAAAGTCTTTTTTCCTAACAATTGGAACATACAGTATGTAATTGAGTAACAACAGTCCTGCAAAAGTCTGTAAATCTACAGTTTGCAGTTTGAAGAGAAAAATAATGAAAAATCCTTAGTTTTAGATGTACTGTTACTACATCTGAACATAGTAGTGCTTTTTATTACAGTTCAAATCTTTACATTTTTCTTTTATCTTTTACATTTTACGAACCTCAACAAGTACGTAATAAACATCAAAAAGGTTAAACTTCAAAAATTGTTAAGAAGTACAACCACTTACTTGGCCTTTAAATTACACTTCCTTAACAGGAACTATGACTAACACAATGGCCGAGTCCTATAATGCATAGATTCGTACTGTTCTTCTTCAAAAGCTTGGCACAATAAGTGGAATTTGTTTTTTAACATTATTTTATCAGGTAACCGCACCTTCCTAACAATACAAAATAAAATAGTAACTTGGTGGATGCTTGCAGATTTTATAGAGCATTAACTCATTAGAGGTACCTGTAAGAATATAAGATTTTACAAACAAGAAGATGCATCTTTCTTATTGATGAAAACATTAGCACAATTCTACCTGTTGGGCATTGCTGTATTTTAAGATCATGATAAAAAATGCAAGCAAGACAAGACCATATGACCCATCAAGCTCATTTGTTTTTCATTAGTGTCAAAGAAAATTCAGTCTTCACTCAGGTTGGGATATTATCAGAGATCTTTAATACAATCAGCTGAAGGGGAGCATATCACAGAGGAAGTGTTTCCCCTAGCACTCAAGACATGCTCACTGTACTGAAGTTATACTTTCTTTTTTATACATTAAAAGTCGGCAAAACTTTAACATATCAAAGGAACATAAAGGGAAAGGGGCAGTGTCAGAAGTCAAACAAACAGGACAGGAAGATGCCATTTGGCATCCTGCAATCTGTTTCATTTCTCTCTGGTTGAATGGGTGTGAGGAATCACAGGCTTTAGTTTGCACCTAAGACAGTGGTCGACAGTGTCTTAGGTGCGAACAGAAAACTTTTCCTGTGCATAGTTACTGTCTTGACCTTTTGACTTGGTCTTCCACATTAGTAACCTCATTTCTTGAATCTGCAATAACTGTGGTGCTGAAATGATTTAAGATTTAAAATGACAAATCTGCTGTATACTGTATGTATAAAGCAATATAAAGTATATATAAACCATACTCTAGTCATTATCTTCCTCCCTTAACCTATTTCTGAAATAGATTGAGGTATGCTGAAAGGTTTAGAAAGAATACGCTTCTAATGTTCAATAAAAGTTATCAAAGCAATGTCGTAGTGTCCGTAGATGGCTTCTGTAGGAACCTGTCATTTTGGCTCTAGCCCAGGCTGAGGGGTTTCTCAGAGCCGAGATGGCTTCTGAGCAGGCAGGGGTCTGAAAGCAGGTGACCATTATTGAGCTGGACACGCCTGGGCATTCCTCATGAGGATTTTAGGGCTTTGGGATTGGTGAGTGTGGCATAAGCTGGGCATGGGTGCGAGGTGCGCCAGCAGCTGTCTGAGTGTGGGGTGATGTAATAGAAGCTGCCCATAACTTGCATCTTCAATGTCGACTGCTCTGCCTATTGCTCTTTCCCCGATCAGTGAACCCCAGTCCACTGTGATCAGCAGGTCACAGTGAGGTTTGTGTGAGGCTGGGAGCCGTCTACACGGCACCTGTCCTGACTCTCTGTGTTTTGCTTCCTTCGTTTCCCTTCAGGCGGCGCTCTGACAGGCAGAGGTCTGGAGCCTGAGAGAGACTTATATCCTTTAAAAAATCTCAAAAGATTTACGGAGGGGAGCCCCGGATTAAGGGAGACGTGTTGCCGTGGAGACCACACCTGACGTGAAGAAGTGAGTAAACAGCAGGTGTAGACGTGGTTTAAAACCAGCCTGAATAGCTCCTGGAGCGGGGAGAGATCCAGCGGGGCTTTGGTCTTGTTACCACTGCAGTGGTGAGTAGTGCGGAGGCTCTGCTGTGAGAGAGCCCGGCTGAAGGATCGTGTCATAGAAGGGCGTGCGGCCGTGTATGGTATGAGTCAGCAAAGACTTGATTAGGAACAAATAATAGGTTTATTCCATGCTAAAAAAAAGAAGAGAGAAAACACAACGTTTCGGCCGTGGAGCCTTCTTTAGGTGTGAGAAAGACAAGGCAGTAGGCAAAGGTAATGTAGCAGGAGAACAAAGACTGGGAGGGAGGAGGAGTGAGAGGCGGGAGCAGGGGACAGACAGAGAGGCCAGTCAAGAGGTGTGAAGTCAGAATGGGTGCAGAGAGGTGAGAAAAGTTAGTAGAATGGTAGTCTGTCGTTAAGAGAAGGGGGAAGGTGTGATCCTACAGTAGCTGCAGGATAAGTTTGGTTTCGGTAGTCTTTCTGATGTATGAGTTTGGAAAACCATCTTTGAGAACAGAGATGGAGAGATTAGAGTGGTCGTGGCCGTCAGAGGTGAAATGAGAAACAATGGGCTTGGCCAAGAGATACAGTAAATGCCCAGTTTGTAGGTGTGGTTTAGTGTGTGTGTGGACCAGAGTGGGTTGTGTGATAGAGGGACCCTCAGCCTGGTAATACATTGGTGTCGGGGAAGCAAGTGGGGTCTATCTAGCTGCACCCTCTGGGAAATCGTGCCCAACCACCACTGCAACATGTGAGGTGCGCTGGCAGCTGTGAGTTCACAACCTAAGGGCATGAGAGTGAGGCGCCAGAAGGGTTGTGTGTGTTTTAGAGAGGGACAGTGTGTTGGGTCTCGGCACGGTGTGTAGTGACGAAGAGACTCGGTGATGTAGGTAGTGTGTATTTATGTAACCCAACCTGATGGCGTTAGGAAGAGGACATCAGGGCTGGAGATGGACCTGGGAGTCTGAGGCACTGGTTGAGTGTGAAACAGTGATTTAAAGGAGCAGGAGGCTCTGTGTTGGGGGGTCTGGGAGCAGGAAGTTCCTAGAAGTGAGGACAACAGGATGAACTTGGTGAACTTGAGTCTCCGAAGGTAAAGGGCCCAGAAGTAACGGATTGTGGAGTCATGTATCCTGTTACCCCAGTGAGGGGGTCAGTGTGATCACTGCTCTCTGAGGAGAGTGTGTGTAAGATAAAGGGGTGTGACAAGGGAAAGTGGGAGCCAGTCACACCCAATGTGTTGTCAATGTCCCCCATGGCACCAAATAAGGTTCTAACTGATAACCGATTAATTGTCTTTGAAGTGGCATTTTTTATATTTGAACAAGAAGTAAAGTAAAAATTAATGGCATACCAGGGTATTAAGATTTTCAAAAACCTGAAAACAAGATACAATTTGAACGTTTCCCTCATTGTATAGTCATTTAAAAAAACAATTTGTGTTTAAAGTGTTAATGACCTTTTAAAGAAAGATCTCCCATCTCAATCTGATGGTTTTTCAAGGTTAGTTCACGGCTCACTTGTTTTGGTTGTGCCACCTTCACTTATTAGGGAAAACTGACATTTAAGTTTATTTCGAGCAATAAACCCCATGACCTTAATAAATAGTATTTGTCAAACACGGACAGAAAGAGGCCTTAATGTTTTAGATTGTAGAACATCTAACACTATTTTGACGATAAAACTGATACTCGGGTGTTTACAAAAATAAGCAAAGTACGTGGAATATACAGTACATAGCATCTAGAATACTAGAGATATAAAGTTTAGAAATAAAACTTTCTTTGAGAACTGCGTTAAAAATTATATCTAGGTAAAACCGTTCATTGGCATTGACGGTGACATTATTACACTGACTTTATGAACAGATATAACATCCCTGTTATGGTCGATGAGTACTCTCAGAAGTGTGAGGTCTATGTATGCAACAGATACACATGCTGCGAAAGTTTAAAAAAGAGTAAAAACCATTTACGCTTCAAACCCTGCAGGTGCAGTGACAGCCGAGCACGATCTGCGGAGGACCCTGCCTCTCCAGCCTCATTCCGAGGAGCTCCTGGCGGACACGAGTGGAGTTCTGCCCACAGTGGTGTGGGAAGCAGTAAAGATTTATGCTTCTAAAGAGTCAGCGGGACATTGCGATTCCTTTTACAGTGGATTTCAAAAGTCGAAAATCTGGCCCAAATGACACAGCAAGGCAAATATTACATTCTGTGTTGATCTATTTGCTGCATAAGGAAAGAACAGTATTAGTTTCATTTTTGTACAGATTCAGTCTCATTACTTCTATCACCTCGGTACTTTACAAAACTATATATTTATGCATAAACAATAACAAAAAATACAATACAATGTAAAGGCGTTTGGATCTTATCTGCATTTGCCTTGTTATGTTATAATATATTCTTGTTTTTATTGTATCTATTTTTGTTATAAATAAAGACGCGAGTCGATGACATAAACAGGAAATTGCCCACTGGGCTTATGGGAAATGTAGTCTCTAGTGTTCTGGGTCGTGCTGCCCACGTTTGGCAGATTTGATTGAACATCAAATAATACAAGGAGACACGGCATATAAAACCCTACATTAATATGTGCCCAGAGATAACTGTATATATGAGCACATCATGTCGGAACAAGATTGGAGTTTTACAGTTTTTAATGTGTGCGGATGTGTGCATTTCAATGTTATTTCTGTAACTCGGTGTGAGAGGAGCAGTCCACACTGATGTCCTGCAATATATAAATAATACATATACAGTATATCAGAATTATATTAATACAGTTTCAGCATATATCGTGTCATAGACTTCCGTTTCTTGGTCTCCGGAGTGAAGCTGGTCTGGGAAGAGACGAGCAAATCTTCAGACTCTTTCTAATTGAGACATCATGACAGCGGTGCCGACCTGCACTTTATTGACAAGTTGAACCTGTCTGTGTAAATAGCAGCAGCAGTAGTATTGTGTACCGGTTTGTGCTATGCGTACTCTTGTGAGTATTGCGTGTATGTTTTCCCCATTTTCTATTTTAATTTCACAAGTGTCTGCAGCGCTCGTCCTGCCCGGTTTATTCATCCGGCACATAAAGAAAACCCACTGTCATCGTGTCTGTGGGTTACTTAGCCCCCCTGTCTTGTTTGCAAACTTTTCTACTGTGTTTATTTTACTTTATCAATAAAACAGAGTTGCCGTGGCAACAGAGCTGTAGAAGTTGTTGCCGGAGGGGAACTGACCTCCAGCAGGTAAACAGTCGTTTTTTAGTCTAATCGGAAACTTTAGTCTAAAGACCGCTGGCTGGAGTATTTTGTGGGCATTGCGCAGAACAAAAGGAAGAAACGGTGAGAAGCAGAGCCAGTCGCGTCGCAGGCTGTGGGACAGGACTGTCAGGGACACACGCAGCTGGTGGGGAAATATCAGCGCTGGACACCTGACTCACACCGCTGGGCTCACTGCACCATGAGCGAGTCCGTCGGCGCCTCCTCCTGCTGGGGTGTGTTACTGCAGGAGTGAGGAGTCTCCAGTCTCCGGTCGCGTCATGATCTGCAAGTGGAGGTGAAAAGGTGAGAGACGGCGGCGCAGTGGGTGGCAGCGCTGGGACCCTGGATTTGGGGTGCTGTCTGTGTGGAGTCTGCATGCTCTGCCCCTGTTCTCATGGGTCTGGTTTCCTGGGGTGCTGTCTGTGTGGAGTTTGCACGTTCTGCCATTGTTCTCATGGGTTTCCTGCAACTGTCCAGTGTTGGTGAGACTGGTGGGTTGATTGTGTTGTGGGAAATCGGACTGTGGTGTGAGTGTGTCTGTTTGTCCTGTGTTGGGAGAGGTGCCCCCTCTAGAACAAATAAACATGCAGACTCCACACAGACAGCACCCCAGGGATCGAACCCAGAGCCCCAGTGCTATGAGGCACCAATGTACCACAATGCTAATGTTTGGGTGAGATATTGGGAAATTTACACATGACTGTCTGGGACCCACAGCATGCAGTGGTTAGCAGTGCTGGGGCCCTGGGTTCAGTTCCTGGGTCTTTGTGGAGTTTGTGTGTTTTAATAATCTCATGTTATAATCTACTAAAGCTTTAGGTTGATCTAAATTAGATGAGAAATTTAACAGTTAAGATAAGATTTATTGTGGGCACACAGCACTTCTGTACATATCAATATAATGCATCCCCCCCCCCAAAAAAAAAAAAACATTGCACATGTATTACACATAAAAACATTACATTACAAAATATATTGCACACAAATGGATTGTAAAAGTAAAAAATTGTTTATCCTTGCCATTTGCATTGGCAGCTTTAATGGATAGTGGAACACAGGAATGTTTGTATCTGTTTGACTTACATTTGGGAACCCTAAAACATTTTCCAGAAGGAAGAAGTTGATATTCAGAATTGAGGATGTGGGAAAGATCTGATATGATTTTTTTGCCTGTTAGATTATGGCTTTTTCAAAGATTGTCTGCAGGGAGGGGTGAATTCAAACCATAATCATTCTTGTTCAGTGTTTGTTACTCTGATCCTCCTGGAAGGAGGTGACCTTTGTAAGATTCCTGTCCTGGCAAGCAGCTGTTGAGAGTTTGCTGTCCATCTCAATTACACCTCCTCTACCTCATTTCACATCATTCACCAGCCTGTAAAGAGGGTTTTAATAGTATGGGGTTTGTGTGTTTACTTGTATGCAGACCACTGGAGATACAGGTTGTTTTATGCCAGGACTAATGGCTGCATATTCAATTCCAGCTTCATCATTCCCTGGGGGAAACGTGTTTCAGTTGACAGTACTGATGTTGCCAAACCAACAAGTGGGACAGTGTTTGAAAACCCTTTCAATTAAAGATTTGTAGAAAAGTGTTGGTATTGTTCTGTTGACATTGAGGTCACCAAGCTTATAAATGGTCTCACAATGTTTGTCTCGTCTCAGGTTTCTCTGACCAGTCCCAAGGACCTGTAGTAACTGACAGCTTCTACAGTCTGACCATTCATTACAGTAGGCTGGAGGGATGTGTGTTTCTCTTAAAATCGGTGCTTTTCTGTTCTTGAAACATTTAACATCAAAGAGAATACTACCCTAGATGTTTGGCCTCCCATTTCAATGTAGAAGAGATTTTAAATTCTAAAGATACTTAAACGTATCTCTACCCTCTCCTCTGTCTGGCCATCAGTCACATCTGAAATCAAGGATAAACTCCTTTGTTTGACTAATATTGAGCTAGAGATTGTTTTGACTGTCTAAGACGTTTCTATCCTTTCTTTTTATTTCAGAATCAGAAATAGTTTTTATTCGCCAGTAGGTATCGGGTACGGGGATTTGATTTTGTTACATTTTGAACCTGCTCAACACAAAACCCACACAGGTGCAAAAGGAGAAGAGTAAAGAGTGTCAGCAGAGTAAAACCCGGACTGGATCAGACTTCCATGGGATCCAGATTGTTAGAGTAAAACCCGGACCGGATCAGACTTCCAGGGGATCCAGACTGTCAGCAGAGTAAAACCTGGACCGAATCAGACTTCCAAGGGATCCGGATGTTAGAGTAAAACCCGGACCGAATCAGACTTCCAAGGGATCCGGACTGTTAGGGGAGGACACACACACTCCACTCAGATAGCACCCCACGAATCGAACCCAGGGTCACGGCGCTGTGAGGCAGCAGATGTGAAGGGACATTGTGTTGAGAGCTCATACTGTATACACTTCTAGGATGACATTACCGATAGTTTGTGCTGTCTTCCTTTCAGCCTGCAGGGTGTGCATCTTTTTCCTCAGCTTCCTGCACGAGGAATCAGTTTCTCCTGCCCTGGTTTCACTCCTTTATTTCTCACAATCTTCTGCAGCTCCTGGAGGCTGACGACATGTTTGCTGTTTCTGAAAAATTGCTGACTGACTCATCAGCACAATTGCTGATTCAAAATCCTTTACTCGCATGTTGCTTTATCCTCTGTATCACAGATGTGTGTTTTTTTTGGATGGATAGATAAATGTGTGCTTTTGCCCTTCTTTGAAGCTTAGAAAAGAGGAATGTTTCTGAAAATCTTTTCACTAGGCACTCTAAACAGTCATTGCCTGTGTGCAGCTCTGCTCAATGCGAGGTCCTTTAACTCTGGTTAGGTAAGAGCACCTCACTCTCCACACGGCTTTCCAAGGCTCTGTCACCATGTGTGAGGATATTGTGTAGCTCGTGAAACAGTTCCCCCATTTGAGCCCTGGATTTACTGGGTACTTGAATACCTGAATCTTGCCGTCAGTCCTGATCACCTTGTTTTCGTTCTGCAAGGACAACGCACCTCCCCAGCACTGAACACAAACAGCTGGAATGTTCTGAATCGCATTCACAGAAAAAAAGAACAGCTGCCAAGAAAAGAAAAGAATGATAATACAGCATCACAAGACGTCTTTCAGCCATTTCCCACCCCTCGGGGAATTACACGTGTAAAACTGCCCTCTCGTGTTCTTGATTAGAAATAGCAAAGAGTAATACAGATATTTAGCACCAGATGTTGAACATTTCTCATTAAAATTCATTATAAAATGTTATTTTCTCAAAATAGTTTTTAAAATCCGCAGTGTACGGATGGTTCAATAGGATGGGTAGGACAGAGAAGCGCCCCCTCTAGTGGCTGACTAGTGGAATTAACCTGGAAACAACATTCTTGCAACTGCGTTTGACGCTTGGTGTTCATTTAGCAACATTTCACATGCTTGGGTTTTTTTTAGATTTAAATATAATTAGCAATCTTTGTATAATAATAGTCAAGAATTGATGCCCCTAGTTTTTTTCAAGACTAACATATACGAGCTAATGTCAAGTTAGTTTTTTATACAAGTGGTCATGTGTCACACTTACATTTCTCTCTCTGAAAATGACAGATTTGTGTTCTTAATTTTGATATATAACACTAGGGGATTCCAATTGAAAAGTCTGAAGGTGGGTTAGACTGCAGGTGTTCAGTCACTGGCACCACAGCAGGTGAGTTAGTTCCCCAGCAGGGTTTACTGGCCAAGTACAGCCTGCACTCTGGTGCCTCCTGTTGTCCTGTTGTCCAAGTCTCAGTCCACTCTGCAACAGGTAGGAGCTGTGGAGCCGTGATTCCCGCGAGCCAGAGCCCTCGTCCTCCCTCGACAGCGAACTGAGCTCCAGCGACTGGAGCAGCTACCTGCCGTCGTGGGACCTCCTGCAGATTGGGAATGGGTAAGGCAATTCGACACGAGCCCACTCCTCTTCCCACTGCTTACACCCCTATAACAAATAGTTTCAGGGTATTCAAGTACAGGATAAAGAGATTACAGGTGTTCCCAATTGGCTGAGGATACAACTCTCTCTCTGAGAAAGCACACAGAGGTGGACAAAGCAATTAAATGCGTTTACAAGTCATTTACTCTGTATCTGGTCTTTCTTTACATATCAGAAAAGTGAACTGGTGGCTGTTGGAAAGTGTCTGCTCCATATGTAATATACATGTAAAAGATGTGATTAAATATCTTGGTATTAAGATTTTCAAAAAGGTGATTTTGTGATTTGATGTTCTCTACCTTAGTAAAATAAAAAAAAAAACTTTATTCATGGTTGCTATTTGTCAAACACAGGCAGAAGGAGGCCTAAATGCTACAGGGTTTAGAGCATCTAATACCGATACCGACAGAGTATTATTTACAAAATTAAGAAAAGTAGGTGGTGTTTCCCCTAATTTAATCATTCTGGAACTAGCGGGTATAGACTTTTTACTTGAATGTCATTTGGATGCTGGAAACCCCCCTGAAACTTGCCAGCTTCCATGAAGAAGTTCTCCTCACGTGGTCTCTTATAGATAAACATACCTCCCATAGATACATCATCTAGAATACAGAGAAAAAATAAACCCGTGCTTTGAAAACTGGGTTTAAAATAGTATAAGCGGGGTCAACAATAACATTGTCTGATAACAATCCGTCGTAACCAGAGCTACTCCTAGAGAGGTATTGATGCTTTTAAGAAACTAACAGTAGCCCTATGGAACTATTACAACCTTTATTAGACTACAAGGAAAACAATTTAGTTATACTTGTACTAATAAATACTTCAGATCCCTCTCGCAATCTCACAATATCTTGTCAAACTATTTTGGAGCACCTCTTTGGGGAAAGTGAGTGGAATCAAACATGACTATTGTCAAACAGGTTTTGTATGAATAATAAGGTTAAGGCGTCAGTACAAAATTGTACATTGAATCGACCCGGTAAAGATACATAGTGTGCATAGATTTAAAAGTAATATAGATGATAATTGTCTTTCTCAAAGCAGCCCAGAAACCTTACGTTTGTTTTTGTTTTGTTCTGTTGTTAAAACACTCTGAACAGATCGGCAAAATGGTGTAAAGAAGGCTTCTAATTCTGACATTTCCTGTAGACAAATTGATGTTATTTTACTGCTCAATACTGCTGAACCGAATCTAAAATATAATGTATCATTGGCTTAATCATTATACTTGCTCGTTATTAGATGTATAAATAGCCTAAAGATGAGAAATAATCGAAAATTGAATAATTAGACCGTATGTCGTAGTAGCAGATTGTATTTCTCGCCTGATTGATGTGGTCGAGCAACACCACAATCGCCATACAATCCGTCCGTTCTCATGCTCTGACTTTCAGGTTGGGCAGTGGAATGGATTCCAGGGCAAACTCGTTCTTGTTTGATTATCCGTGTGAAATCTCGCCCAATATAACAGGTAAGCTCATGCACTGAAATTATGCGCTTCCAAATTGAAGCGACACGCATTTGAATAATTCAAAATACACACGAGAGAACGTCTCCAAACCATGTCTAAGTATCACAACATGAAAGCTGTGCGTACCTTATCTTTATTTGCCTGTATAATGTACTCCGGTGATCTGTAATGTAGTCTTGCGTGCATCGTAAAGGATTTATATTATTGCACGATAAAGGAAGAAGAAAACACAAGGAGGTCGAACTGACCAGCAGCGTGAGCCGACTCGCCGGTAAACACACTCTCCAGCGGTGTCTGGAGTTCACTACTAACTCTCTGCCCTGAAGGCCAGGTTTCCAGGAGCCCACAGTGCTTGACGAGCAGAGAGCGGAACCACACCGAGCACAGCGACAGACCGATTCCACTGGATCCGGACTTCCGGCCACGGAAAACCCGGAGTGGATCAGCCTTCCACTGGATCCGGACTGTGAGCAGCTTTTGTCCAATCGGCGCTGAGATTTCAGCAGGAGGCGGGAGACAGGCTCTTGTCCAGTCACACAGCTTCAGTCCCGGGACTTTTCCGAATTCCGGCGGGCGGTGACACTTCCGAGAAATGTCCACTGGGTGGCGACAGAGATACACGAGTCCACGGAGCGGAGTCTCAAAGCGCTATCGGAAAGACTTGAAATCGGAAAGAAATACATTTGTTACATTTTAATCCCATTGAAAGGAAGATGAAAATATCGTTTGTATTTTAAAACATTATACTTGCGCAACATAATTATTAAGGGAATGGTGTGAGAGGAGACCGTGTTTGAACAGTTTAAGACGGATGTAAAGACATTTTATTTCAGAATGTCTCTGATATGTGTCTGTTTCTGTGTTGTAAGAACGTTGAAGCATGGACGGGCCTTATCTGCATTTACCTTGTTGAATCTTTTTTTCCATAAAATGTACATGTATTATTGCATGTACCCTGACAATACGACTGCTACGTTACGTTTTCTTGTAGTTTTTGGTCTCATAAAAAATACAAAAGACGCGAGTCGATGACGTCTAAATGTTGTCGCCCACAGGGCTTAGGGGTAATGTAGTCTCTGTAGCTCACTGGGCTGCCCTGCCCATGTGTTTCGCTGATTTGATTGAACATTAGAATGAATTATATTAATACAATTTCAGCGTATTTATCGTGTCTTGTATTTCTGTGTCTCTCTTATGTGTTCTTATATTTGTTAAAGCAGAGAAAACACAATAAGGTCGAATTAATCAGGAACGTGAGGTGACTCGCCAGTAAACAAACTCTCTAGCGACGTCTGGATTTCAATAACTCTCTGCCCTGCAATACGGTTTTCCAGGAGTCCGCAGTGCTTAACGAGCAGAGAGCGGAACCACAGCATCCTGGGCCGCGGCTCCACACCGACCTCGGGCAACGGACCGGCTGTCGCGCTAATCACGCATCAGATCCGGATTCGTCTCAGTTCAGTGACGTCAAATGAACGGCGCAGGGCTTGTCCAATCACCGACGTTGGCTGGAAAGGGCGGGATTTCCTTTTAGTTTGGGTGAGTGACACCGTTCCTAGCTAATCACCACGGACATCCCTGTTCTTCCACGGAAATACCGCCCTCAAGTTGAGTGACTCGGCTCAAAACCAATCAGCGCCGAGATTTCGGCAGGAGGTGGGGCAGATACGGCTTTCGTCCAATCACAATTACAGTCCCGGGACTTTACCGAATTACGGCGGGCGGTGACACATCCGAGAAAGTTAAAAAAGAACTGCACTTCTGAGAAATGTCCACTGGGCGGCGACAGAGATACACGTGTCTATGGCGGTGAATCTTAAAGCGCCTCCTTTTTTTTTAAAGAATTTTTTATTACATTTGTAAAGAATTTACAAATACAAATACAATCAGAGGATCAAATTAGGTACAAGAAAATAAACACAAACAGAAAAATAAACAGTTAACCGCCAGAGGTAATAAGTAAGTTATATAATTAACTTGTATTTTTTACATATATCATATGTTTTCCGTGCTTTATTATTTCTCACATTTTTAATAGAATTTAAATAGTGTTTCAGCTCCACCTCAAAAGAACTAAAAAGGGGAGTATTATTAGATTAAAGCGCCTCCTTACAGATCCTCGTTGTGCAGAGATTGAAAATCAAAACAGATGGTAACTGTGACTTTTGTGACAGCAACTCTGAAAGCTAATGTAAAGAAGAAAACTAATATTAACATTACTTTTAATGAAGTAAAATCATGCTACATTTAAACCCATTGAAAGTAATATGAAAATATCGTTTGTATTTAAAAAAAATATATACTTCCACGATATAATAAGTAACGAAATGCTGTGAGAGGAGACCCATGTTTGAACACTTTAAAACGGATGTAAATGCGTTTGTACAGACAATTTGAAACATGTACGGACCTTATCTGCTTTTGTTTACTATTAAACAAGATTACTTGTTTAATCTTTTTCCATAACATGTACATGTATTATTGGATGTACCCCTGACTATACTCTGTTATATGTATTCTTGTTTTTATGGCATATATTGTTGTTATAATTAAAAAGAAAAAAGACGCGAATCGATTACGTCAAAAGGAAGTCGCCCACAGGGCTTGTGGGAAATGTAGTCTCTCTAGTGCTCTATAGCGCACTACAGAACACGTGCGCTGCCCACGCGCTCCGCAGATTTGATTGAGCATCAGAATTAATTATACAATATATATTAATTATACAATCGTGTCGCGGATTTCTATGTCTCTCTTACAAGACGGACTCGGCAGGAGTTGTTTCTTCCTCTCCGGAGTGAAGCTGCTCTGGGAAGAGACGAGCAAATCTTCTTTTCTCCTGTGTTTATTTTACTTTGTTAAATAAAACGTGGTTGCCGGGGAAACGGTGCTGCTGAAGTTGCGACCTGACCTCCAGGAGGTAAACAGTCGGCTTTTGTAATCTAATCAGCGAGCAAAGCAGAAACGTTAGTCTTAAAAGCGCTGGCTGGAGTATTTTGTGGACATTATGCAGAAGAAAAGGAAGAAACGGTGAGTCGCAGGCTGTCGGTAAATATCAGCGCTGGACACCAGACTCACACCGCTGGGCTCACTGCACCATGAGCGAGTCCGTCGGCGCCTCCTCCTGCTGGGGTGTGTTACTGCAGGAGTGAGGAGTCTCCGGTCTCCGGTCGCGTCATGATCTGCATGTGGAGGTGAGAGACGGCGGCGCAGTGGGTGGCAGCGATGGGAGCCTGGATTTAGTTCCTGGGGTGCTGTCTGTGTGGAGTTTCCATGCTCTGCTTATGTTCTCGTGGCTCCAGTTTTCTGGGGTGCTGTGTGTGTGGAGTTTGCATGCTCTGCTTATGTTCTCGTGGGTCTAGTTCCTGGGGTGCAAAATTCTGTTTATTTCACAAGACGGACCCGGGCAGCAGCATGTGTCTGCAGCGCTCATCCTGCCTGCATGTTTGCAAACTTTTCTCCTGTGTTTATTTTACTTTGTTAAATAAAACGTGGTTGCCGGGGAAACGGTGCTGCAGAAGCTGTTGCGATCTGACCTCTAGGAGGGAAACAGCCGGCTTTTTTAATCTAATCAGCGAGCAAAGCCAAACTTTAGTCTAAAAAGCGCTGGCTGGAGTATTTTGTGGACATTTCGCAGAAGAAAAGGAAGAAGCGGTGAGTCGCAGGCTGTGTGACAGGACTGTCGGGGAAATGTAAGCGCTGGGCTGAGCGAGTCCGTCGGCGCCTCCTCCTGCAGGAGTGAGGAGTCTCTGGTCTCCGGTCGCGTCCTGATCTGCATGTGGAGGTGAAAGGCTGAGAGACGGCGCACATGCTCTGCACATGTTCTCACGTGTCTGGTTTCCTGGAGTGCTGTCTGTGTGGAGTTTGCATGCTCTGCTCATGTTCTCAAGGGTTTCCTGCCGCTTCTGCAGTCCAGTGTTGGTGAGTCTGTCGGGTTGATTGTGTTGTGGTGTGAGTGTGCCCTAAAGGGGGTTTTAATACTATGGGGTTTGTGTGTTCACTTGTATGCAGACCACTGGAGAGACTGGTTGTTTTTTGCCAGGCAGACTAATGGCTGCATATTCAATTCCAGCTACTGATGTTGCCAAACCAGCAAGTGGGACAGTGTTTGAAAACCCTTTCAATGAAAGGTTTGTAGAACAGTGTTGCTATTGTTCTGTTTAATTTGAGGTCACCAAGCTTATAAATGGTCTCACAATGTTTGTCTCTTTTCAGGTTTCTCCGACCCGGAGAGTGAACGAAGAAGTGATAAGGGCCCATAACACCTAAGCTCGGCACTCTCACATTCCTCAGCCACACAAGCTTCCTCCTGGTAAAATACTGGGCAAGCCCCTTTCTGACAGGGACAGTGGAAAACCCCCTGAGGGAGATGGGCTGAGGGGAGGAATAAAACCATCTGAGCCGGAACGGAGCGCGCTCCCGATTCCCACCAGACCCGGGAGACGACACAGGCAGCACAAGGGAAGCTGCGGAGCGCGAGTTCACGGAGGCAAGGACCGATTGACGACCACGGGAGACAGTGGCATCGGAACAGAGGTACTGTACAGAGACTTTTAATACCTGAAGGCAAGGAGCGAGAAACGGGCCCGGCTAGCCGCTCCAAACTGAGGGGAATGGAATACAGTTCGCGGGAGGATTTCTAGTGGAACCTGAACGGAGTCTGGGGAAATGGGACCGGCCTCTCGTTCAGTGGGGCCATCAAAGACTTTACAGGTACGAAGAAGAATCGTTCGAGTGGCCACTCTTCGGTACTTGACAGAAAAGACTGCCGTCCCTCTGGATTCATTATGACCCTTGGAAGGACCTTTTGTTGCTGCTGTTTTCGTTGTGTCTTTGGCTGATGGTGAATGTGGATAGAAAATAAAAAGGTCACTTATACGATACTCATGGTTGTCGCTGGTCTGTGTGGGCATTGGTGGATCTGGGAGATCAACAGAACCTGTGGTAATGGAGAGGGGCCCTAGCACCCTGTTTGCATTGCTAGGTGCCGTAGTCATATATGAGGCAGGAAATAATTCTTGTTTGAGGGGTCACCTCACTGTGACACGAACGTGTTGGGAAGACGCGCCAGTTCTGACGTTAGTGCGACGGGTCTGTAGGCATTAAGGCAGGTTCTTGTGTCCTTTTTTGGAACAGGAACAATGACAGAAGATTTGAAGCAGTCTGGCACTGTGCACTGGGACAATGATTGCTTAAAAACGTCTGTAAAGATTGGAGCGAGTTGGCCAGCACAGTGCTGTAGTGTGGCTGGAGATACACAGTCAGGTCCTGCTGCCTTTTTACAGTTTTGCTTTTTGAATAGCCTTAACACATCCTGTTCTTTGCTTCACAGGGCATTCTCAAGACTTGTAAACGGCGTCAAGTCTCTGTGAGAGATTGAGTGTGAGTGGGTGTGGCACTCCAGTTGAGTGGGGGACAATAGCTCATCCCCAGGATGTGAATTATTTGCACGAGTTGCTACTTGGACACACAATTACATAAACCTGTGCTGTCCTGAGACTGACTGGTGTCAAGACCAGCTGTACTCTGGGATCAGCAGGGCCTAGTGGTGGTATGAATTGTGGCCTCTGTTTCTCAGGTGTAACAAGTGTTTGATTACTCTGTTCTGTATGTTTATCAATAGTGGGTACTGGCCTAATTCAGCCCTGCACTCGCTGTTAGCTGTTTTTCTCTGCGCAAGGAGGATGTTTCTACAGATTGATTAGAGTTTCTACAGAGTGTACTCCTGGTCTGTGAGGGGACCCCACACTTCACTGCCATATAGGGCAATGGGTTGGATTACACTTTCAGATATTTGGAGCCAAATTCTTGTTGGTGGGTTGACATTGAAGAGCCTCCTTCTTATTGTGTAGAAAGCCCTGAGTGCCTTCAATGTGTTGTTGTTCAGTGTGAATTTGTACCCGTTTCCCTGAGGTCTGGCTTTCTCCTGGAAAACCATAACTCTGGTCTTGTCCAGATTGACTGGCAGTGCCCAGGTGTGACAGTCCTGCTCCAGCAGTGCCAGGCTCTGCTGTTCTGGGTCCAGATGGGCTGGCAGTGCCCAGGTCTGACAGTCCTGCTCCAGCAGTGCCAGGCTCTGCTGTTCTGGGTCCAGATGGGCTGGCAGTGCCCAGGTGTGACAGTGCTGCTCCAGCAGTGCCAGGCTCTGCTGTTCTGGGTCCAGATGGGCTGGCAGTGTCCAGGTGTGACAGTCCTGCTCCAGCAGTGCCAGGCTCTTCTGTTCTGGGTCCAGATGGGCTGGCAGTGCCCAGGTGTGACAGTCCTGCTCCAGCAGTGCCAGGCTCTGCTGTTCTGGGTCCAGATTGGCTGGCAGTGCCCAGGTGTGACAGTCCTGCCCCAGCAGTGCCAGGCTCTGCTTTTCTGGGTCTAGTTGGGCTGGCAGTGCCCAGGTGTGACAGTGCTGCTCCAGTAGTGCCAGGCTCTGCTGTTCTGGGTCCAGATGGGCTGGCAGTGCCCAGGTCTGACAGTGCTGCTCCAGCAGTGCCAGGCTCTGCTGTTCTGGGTCCAGATGGGCCATCAGAGCCCAGGTGTGAATGTGATGGGATGTGTGGCGGTTTGGTAGGAAGCCAGTCTGACTCTAATGCAGGACATTGTGCTCAGTAAGGAGGGCCGGTTATCAGATATTCAAGATACGACAGAGTTCCTTCCCCAGGTTACTGTTCACACTGAAGCCCCGGTACCTGTTGGGGTCGAGTCTGTCTCCATTCTTACAGACGGGCGTGATCAGTCCTTGATTCCAGGCCTCAGGGAAACAGCCGGCCGTCAGGACGAGGTTGAGGAGTTTGAGCAGGCTTTGCTGCAGGTCTGAGCTGCAGTTGGGTCAAGCGTTGTTGACTGTGTCTTGGCTACAGGCCTTTTGTGGTCTGAGAGTTGTCTGTTTGTGTATGTGCTTATCTTCTTTAGGGTGTGCATGTAGTGTCTAACCATCTCACAGTATCTGAGGCGCAGTTCAGAGTGGTGTGGTGTTGTTTTAGTTCTGGTAGTTCTCTTCAGTTGTTTCTGCACTCTGTATCAAACCATTTGATATTGTTTCTGAGTGTGTCTCATATGAATTTAGTCATTTTGATTTTAAGAGAAGAAAGAAATGAGACAATTAGCTTGTAATGAGTTTATAACAACAGTAATTAGATTCCTGCAAGCACTCTTTTCATTGTCCAACAACTGAAAGCTTTTAGGTATAAAGGAAGGGTCCTCTAATATTTGATGTGTGAGATTGTCGTTCTATTGGAGATGTTAGTGAGTCTGAGGATTTGTGTTAATATGACAATACTGCTACTACTATTATTAATACAGCATGGCAAGACTTCTTTCAGTCCTTTCCCACCCCTCCACCTCAGTGAATCACACATGTTAAACTTCCATCTCGTGTTCCAGATCAGACATGAGCAATCCTATATTACAAATACTTACCACCAGACAATTTAACCAGACAATAATTTAAGCAATTATTAATTCAACAGAAGCAGCAGGACGAGTAAAGTGCTCCTCTGATGGCCGGTCAATGGAATTAAACTGGAAAATTTCTTAGAAATGATTATTCTTACAATGATGTGCCAATGGCGCCGCTTGGTGGTCATTCAGCAAAATTTCACCGAAAGTTTTTTTTAATTAAAATGCCGTTAGTAATGTTCGTATCAATAAGTTATTTTAATTTTAAAAATATTTAAGCATTTTCAACAGCAAAGAATACATTGCATTGCAAACAAGAGTAATGAATTAATGTATTGTACATGGATACAAAATACAAAATAAATACAATAAACCAAAAATTAAAATAACGTTCAAAAAGCGCGAGTCGATGACGTCAGAAGGAAGTCGCCCACAGGGCGTATGGGTAATGTAGTTTCTGTAGTTCTCTGGCCCGCACTGCCCACGTGTTTCGGTGATTTGATTGAACATCAGAATTAATTATATTGTACCATTTCAGCGTGTTTGTCGTGTCATAGATTTCTATGACTGTCTTATGGGTTGTCTTGTGTGTCATGTTTATTTTAGTGGGTGGCAGTGCTGGGGCCCTGAACTGTAATCATTCGTGTTTAGTATTTGTTACTGTGACCCTCCTGGGAGGAGGGGACCTTTGTAAGATTCCTGTCCTGGCAAGCAGCAGGTGAGAGTTTGCTGTCCGACTCAATTTCACCTCTTTCACCAGCCTGTAAAGGGGGTTGTGATAGTATGGGGTCTTTCTCTTTAACAACCTCAAACCGCAGGAAAGAAATGCTTCATTTATAAGATTGAAATATAACCAGAAAGTATAAAAATAGCTATTTGTGTGCATCATGTCAGAAATATTTGTTTTTGTTTTAAAAGAATTTAGGAGAGAAATATGATTAATAAGGCAGTAGAATCCATTTAAACTGTCATTTTCCTGTTTAGGTTGGAAAGTTTAATTTGATCAAGTCCACTTGAGTGCCTAAGCAACTGTTTGGGTAGTTTGGCTGGTGTGGTGGTGCTCTCCAAATACCTGATCCAAACGGACAGAGCGACAAAGTGAGAAAGAAAAGGTGTAAATAACAGACATATCATATGCAGAATACAGTAATGTGCTGTTCAGCACAGTGACCTAGAGTGAAGATGGAAATCAGTCATTCTAGTGCTCTCAATGGTTTTCCATTACAAATGGACCAGGGCTTCCTGAGACACAGGCAGTTGGAGTTATATAGAGTTAGAGGTTTTTTTCACGGCACCAGCCGACTAAAGCAGAGACCTCCTTCCACTCCAGAATTTTTTTTTTTATTTGGGTGGGATCATCTGGAGTCTTGATTCCTTTCATGGAGTCAGCAGTAGATACACAGCTGTTAGCATAGGAGGAGTACAGAAGAGGTGACAGCAGTGCTGGGGACCCTGGTATCTCTTCCACTGAGGACCCTCTGGCACAACCAGAGGTGTGAAATTGAAATTGTTTGGAAGGAATGGGAAGCTAAAGGCAGAGTCACAATCTCTGATTCATGTAATCAAAACAGTAAGTTCTTTCCTCAGGCAGCTTCGTTAGAACATTTTAAATAGATGTAAAAGTGTATTTACAGACTATATCAGCCCTTATCTTTATTAACCTGGTTGGTTTAATCTTTTTTTCAGAAGTGTAAATATATTATACTATGTACCCCTGATGGTATTATTGATGTGCTATAAATATTCTCTTGTTTGTATTGTATCTATTTTTATTGCTACAATAAAAAGTTAAAAGAACTGCACTTTCGAGAAATGCCCACTGGGCGGCGACAGAGATACACGAGTCTATGGCGGCGAGTCCAATAGCGCCTCCGTACAGGTCCTCGTTGTGCAGAGATTGAAAATCAATACAGATGATAACTGTGACGTCTGTGACAGCAACTCTGAAAGATAACGTAAAGAAGGAAACTAATATTGACATTACTTTTAAAGAAGTTAAATAATACTACATTTTAAACCTATTGAAAGTAATATGAAAATATCGTTTGTATTTAAAAAATAGGATACTTCCACGATATAATAATTAACGAAATGCTGTGAGAGGAGACCCATGTTTAAACACTTTAAAACGGATGTAAATGCGTCTGTACAGACAATTTATGTACGGACCTTATCTGCTTTTGTTTACTATTAAACAAGATTACTTGTTATCTTTTTCCATAACATGTACATGTATTATCGTATGTACCCCTGACTATATTCTGTGTTATATGTATTCTTGTTTTTATGGCATGTATTGTTGT
The DNA here is from genome assembly GCF_059453375.1 of Lepisosteus platostomus. Classification (NCBI taxonomy): domain Eukaryota; kingdom Metazoa; phylum Chordata; class Actinopteri; order Semionotiformes; family Lepisosteidae; genus Lepisosteus; species Lepisosteus platostomus. The sequence goes on from NC_142625.1 coordinate 5,364,609, forward strand.
TATAATTAAAAATAAAAAGACGCGAATCGATTACGTCAAAAGGAAGTCGCCACAGGGCTTGTGGGAAATGTAGTCTTTATAGTGCTCTGGACTGCGCTCCACACGTGTTCCGCAGATTTGATTGAGCATCAGAATTAATTATACAATGTCAGTGTATTTACCGTGTCGCGGATTTCTATGTCTGTCTTACAAGACGGACTCGGCAGGAGCTGTTTCTTGCTCTCCGGAGTGAAGGTGCTCTGGGAAGAGACGAGCAAATCTTCAGACTCTTTGCAAATGAGACATCATGACAGCTGTGCCGACCTGCTCTTTATTGACCTGTTGAACCTGTTTGTGTAAAAAGCAGTCTTGTGTACCCCTGATTGTGTTATGTGTACTCTAGTGTGTTTGCAGCGCTCGTCCTGCCTGGTTTATCAACTCGACACAGAAACAAAACCCACTGCCGTCGTGTCTGTGGGTTTCTGAGCTCTCTTGTCTTGTTTGCAAACTTTTCTCCTGTGTTTATTTTACTTTGTTAAATAAAACGTGGTTGCCGGTGCAACGGAGCTGCAGTAGTTGTTGCCGGAGCGGGTCTGACCTCCAGCAGGTCAACAGGCGGCTTTTTTAATCTAATCTGCGAGAAAAACAGAAACTTAAGAAACTTTAGTCTAAAAAGCGCTGGCTGGAGTATTTTGTGGAAAAAACGGTGACTCGCAGGCTGTGGGACAGGACTATCAGGGACACATCAGCGCTGGACACCAGCCTCACACCGCTGGGCTCAATGCACCATGAGCGAGTCCGTCGGCGCCTCCTCCTGCTGGGGTGTGTTACTGCAAGAGTGAGGAGTCTCCGGTCTCCGGTCGCGTCATGATCTGCATGTGGAGGTGGAAAGGTGAGAGACGGCGGCGCAGTGGGTGGCAGCGCTGGGAGCCTGGATTTAGTTCCTGGGGTGCTGTCTGTGTGGAGTCTGCATGCTCTGCCTGTGTTCTCAAGGTTCCTGTTCATGGGGTGCTGTCTGTGTGGAGTCTGCATGCTCTGCCTGTGTTCTCATGGGTCCTGTTCATGGGGTGCTGTCTGTGTGGAGTCTGCATGCTCTGCCCCTGTTCTCATGGGTCCTGTTCATGGGGTGCTGTCTGTGTGGAGTCTGCATGCTCTGCCCCTGTTCTCATGGGTCTGGTTTCCTGGGGTGCTGTCTGTGTGGAGTCTGCATGCTCTGCCCCTGTTCTCATGGGTTCAGTTTCCTGGGGTGCTGTCTGTGTGGAGTTTGCATGCTCTGCCCCTGTTCTCATGGGTCTGGTTTCTTGGGCTGCTGTCTGTGTGGAGTCTGCATGCTCTGCCCCTGTTCTCATGGGTCCTGTTCCTGGGGTGGTGTCTGTGTGGAGTCTGCATGCTCTGCCCCTGTTCTCATGGGTCCTGTTCCTGGGGTGCTGTCTGTGTGGAGTCTGCATGCTCTGCCCCGTTGTCATGGGTCTGGTTTCCTGGGGTGCTGTCTGTGTGGAGTTTGCATGCTCTGCCTCTGTTCTCATGGGTCTGGTTTCCTGGGCTGCTGTCTGTGTGGAGTATGCATGCTCTGCCTGTGTTCTCATGGGTCCTGTTCATGGGCTGCTGTCTGTGTGGAGTCTGCATGCTCTGCCTGTGTTCTCAAGGTTCCTGTTCATGGGGTGCTGTCTGTGTGGAGTCTGCATGCTCTGCCTGTGTTCTCAAGGTTCCTGTTCATGGGGTGCTGTCTGTGTGGAGTCTGCATGCTCTGCCCATGTTCTCATGGGTCCTGTTCATGGTTTGCTGTCTGTGTGGAGTTATCATGCTCTGCCCCTGTTCTCATGGGTCTGGTTTCCTGGGGTGTTGTCTGTGTGGTGTCTGCATGCTCTCCCCCGGTTCTCATGGGTCTGGTTTCCTGGGGTGCTGTCTGTGTGGAGTCTGCATGCTCTGCCCCTGTTCTCATGGGTCTGGTGTCCTGGGGTGCTGTCTGTGTGGAGTCTGCATGCTCTGCCCCTGTTCTTATTATTCTGGTGTCCTGGGGTGCTGTCTGTGTGGAGTCTGCATGCTCTGCCCCTGTTCTCATGGGTCTGGTGTCCTGGGGTGCTGTCTGTGTGGAGTCTGCATGCTCTGCCCCTGTTCTTATTATTCTGGTGTCCTGGGGTGCTGTCTGTGTGGAGTCTGCATGCTCTGCCCCTGTTCTCATGGGTCTGGTGTCCTGGGGTGCTGTCTGTGTGGAGTCTGCATGCTCTGCCCCTGTAATCATGGGTCTGGTGTCCTGGGGTGCTGTCTGTGTGGAGTCTGCATGCTCTGCCCCTGTTCTCATGGGTCTGGTTTCCTGGGGTTCTGTCTGTGTGGTGTCTGCATGCTCTGCCCCTGTAATCATGGGTCTGGTGTCCTGGGGTGCTGTCTGTGTGGAGTCTGCATGCTCTGCCCCTGTTCTCATGGGTCTGGTGTCCTGGGGTGCTGTCTGTGTGGAGTCTGCATGCTCTGCCCCTGTTCTCATGGGTCCTGTTCCTGGGGTGCTGTCTGTGTGGAGTCTGCATGCTTTGCCCCTGTAATCATGGGTCTGGTGTCCTGGGGTGCTGTCTGTGTCGAGTCTGCATGCTCTGCCCCTGTAATCATGGGTCTGGTGTCCTGGGGTGCTGTCCCAGTGGAGTATGCATGCTCTGCCCCTTTAATAATGGGTCTGGTGTCCTGGGGTGCTGTCTGTGTGGAGTTTGCATGCTCTGCCCCTGTTCTCATGGGTCTGGTTTCCTGGGGTGCTGTCCTAGTGGAGTATGCATGCTCTGCCCCTGTAATCATGGGTCTGGTGTCCTGGGGTGCTGTCTGTGTGGAGTCTGCATGCTCTGCCCCTGTTCTTATTATTCTGGTGTCCTGGGGTGCTGTCTGTGTGGAGTCTGCATGCTCTGCCCTGTTCTCATGGGTTCATTTTCTTGGGGTACTGTCTGTGTGGAGTCTGCATGCTCTGCCCCTGTTCTCATGGGTCTGGTGTCCTGGGGTGCTGTTTGTGTGGAGTCTGCATGCTCTGCCCCTGTTCTCATGGGTCTGTTCCTGGGGTGCTGTGTGTGTGGAGTTTGCAGGCTCTGCCTGTGTTCTCATGGGTCTGGTTCCTGGGGTGCTGTCTTTGTGGAGCTGATTAAAACAGTGACCTCCTTCCTCTACAGATTTTTTTTTTTATTCCAGTGGGATCATCTGCAGACTTGATTCCTTTCACAGCAGTGATACACAGTTGTTAGCATAGGAGGAGTACAGAAGAGGTGACAGCAGTGCTGGGGACCCTGGTATCTCTTCCACTGAGGACCCTCTGGCACAACCAGAGGTGTCAAATTGCCTCCATTCTTTGTAAAATTAAAGGTTTCTCTGGACTGCAGTCCCCTCCCGCTTCGCTTTGGATATGCTGTGCTGTTCTCTACAACAGAAGACCCTTTGTTTGGAAGGAATGGTAAGCTAAAAGCAGAGTCACAATCTCTGATACATCTAATCAAAACAGTAAGTTCTTTAAAACAACTAAAAAAAACTGTCATAAAGTAAAAACGAATTTGCAAGTCAAGGTGCACCACTTAAACCCCCAGGAAAACAAAATCCCCACCTGATCGTATCCCAGTTGAGGAGAAAGCCAGGGCTGCAATGCCAACCAGTCCGTCACTCCAGGTGTCCCGACACACGAGTAAAAACCTTTCCTGTTCATCACCTGTCAGGTTTCAAGTCAGAAGGATGGGCGTCTCCAGGCCGGTCTCTGCAGCTGAGGCTCTGAGGAGCTCCTGACAGACATGAGTGGAGCTTCGCTTTCAACACCACTGTGGTCAGTAAAGGTTTAATATTCTTACACTGAGAGCTGGAGTTTCTCTGAACGTTATCTGATCACAGCAGCCATGTTTTATTCACACCAGAACTCACAACACAAACTAACAGTGCAAGTTAACGTGACTGTAAAAATACGCATCGTATTGCATAATATATTTGTAAAGCAGCCTGAAGGTGCTGATTTCACAGGCATCTGTCTGATGTGCTGTAGAGTGGGCCTGCTGGACGATGGATGGACGAGTCGCCCCTTCCTGCAGATGCAGTACTTTGACACCAGAGGAGTGAAAACATTTGTAGAAAAGTCATTTTCAGATGCGTTGTGTTTTCTTGAGAGAGGGAGTCTTCATTATCCCCGAGGTGGACGTGTTTCACGGCAGCAGGCAATATATAGAAAAGCACACAAACTAACAACACACAGGCACATGCCCAAGAGTCATCTGTTGAGATCACACACTGTATTATTATTATTGAGAGACAGACTCACTGTTCCTCAGGCTGGGACAGGAGATCACACACTGTATTATTATTGAGAGACGGGCTCACTCTCTGTTCCTCAGGCTGGGACAGGAGATCACACACTGTATTATTATTATTGAGAGACAGGCTCACTGTCTGTTCCTCAGGCTGGGACAGGAGATCACACACTGTATTATTATTAGTGAGAGACAGGCTCACTGTCTGTTCCTCAGGCTGGGACAGGAGATCACACACTGTATTATTATTAGTGAGAGACAGGCTCACTGTTCCTTAGGCTGGGACAGGAGATCACACACTGTATTATTATTATTGAGAGACGGGCTCACTCTCTGTTCCTCACGCTGGGACAGGAGATCACAAGGTGTATTATTATTATTATTGAGAGACAGGCTCACTGTCTGTTCCTCAGGCTGGGACAGGAGATCACACACTGTATTATTATTATTGAGAGACAGGCTCACTGTTCCTTAGGCTGGGACAGGAGATCACACACTGTATTATTATTATTGAGAGACAGGCTCACTGTCTGTTCCTCAGGCTGTGACAGGAGATCACACACTGTATTATTATTATTGAGAGACAGGCTCACTGTCTGTTCCTCAGGCTGGGACAGGAGATCACACACTGGATTATTATTATTGAGAGACAGGCTCACTGTCTGTTCCTCAGGCTGGGACAGGAGATCACACACTTTATTATTATTATTGAGAGACAGGCTCACTGTCTGTTCCTCAGGCTGGGACAGGAGATCACACATTGGATTATTATTATTATTGAGAGACAGGCTCACTGTTCCTCAGGCTGGGACAGGAGATCACACATTGGATTATTATTATTATTGAGAGACAGGCTCACTGTTCCTCAGGCTGGGACAGGAGATCACACACTGTATTATTATTATTGAGAGACAGGCTCACTGTCTGTTCCTCAGGCTGGGACAGGAGATCACACACTGTATTATTATTATTGAGAGACAGGCTCACTGTTCCTCAGGCTGGGACAGGAGATCACTTACTGTATTATTTCTCTCCCAGCAGGACTCAACATTGTTCTGATTCTGACAGGTTTGCGATATGATCTGTTTTATTGGCGAATAATGTTCGTCTTGTTCCAGAATATTTCTTGCCGTGCGGCAGAAAGTGTATCTCTCTTTCCTTTTTTTCTTTCGGCAATGGGAGCACAGCCTGTCCTCTCTGGACATTCGGGTCTTTGTCAGCCAGTTGCTCTGGCCTGATTGTGTCTCTGAACCTGTACTTGACAGGGTCTGTATCTCTTTGCTGTTTCTTAGCCTGGTCAAATATCCAGCTAGTGTTTATTGTGTGGATTGTCTGTTTAGGATTCTGTAGCATTCCAGTTTGGAGGATGTTTTTACTCTTTTGGATGGAGTATCTACAGGCTGTTTGTCCCATTTAGTGTAATCTTGCTCACTGAGGGGATCCCACACTTCACTGCAGTATAGGGTAAAGGGTTCGATTGCACTTTTGAATATTCAGAGCCAGTTGTATTTGGGGGACTGATGTTGTAGAGCCTCTTTTTACTGCCATGGAAAGCCCTGTGTGCCTTCTCCTTCAGTGACTTCACTGCCAGGAACACTCCCAGATGAACTGATTGTCCGTTAGAAGTATGTGTAGTAGGTTGTGTTTCAAAGTGTTGTTGTTCACTGTGAAGTTGTAACTGTTTTCCTGAGATCTGGATCTGTTCTGGGAACCAATGAGTCTGGTCTCACGCAGAAGGGCTATCAGTGTCCATGTCTGACAGTCCTGCTCCAACAGTGCCAGGCTCTGCTGTTCTGGGTCCAGATGGGCTGGCAGTGCCCAGGTGTGACAGTCCTGCTCCAGCAGTGCCAGGCTCTGCTGTTCTGGGTCCAGATTGACTGGCAGTGCCCAGGTGTGACAGTCCTGCTCCAGCAGTGCCAGGCTCTGCTGTTCTGGGTCCAGATGGGCTGGCAGTGCCCAGGTGTGACAGTGCTGCTCCAGTAGTGCCAGGCTCTGCTGTTCTGGGTCCAGATGGGCCATCAGAGCCCAGGTGTGAATGTTATGGGATGTGTGGTGGTTTGGTAGGAAGCCAGTCTGACTCTAATGCAGGACATTGTGCTCAGTAAGGAGGGCCGGTTATCAGATATTCAAGATACGACAGAGTTCCTTCCCCTGTTCACACTGAAGCCCCGGTACCTGTTGGGGTCGAGTCTGTCTCCATTCTTACAGACGGGCGTGATCAGTCCTTGATTCCCGGCCTCGGGGAAACAGCCGGCCGTCAGGACAAGGTTGAGGAGTTTGAGCAGGCTTTGCTGCAGGTCTGAGCTGCAGTTGGGTCAGGCGTTGTTGACTGTGTCTTGGCCACAGTTCTTTCATGGTCTGAGAGTTGTCTGTTTGTGTATGTGCTTATCTTCTTTAGGGTGTGTCTAACCATCTCACAGTATCTGAGGCGCAGTTCAGAGTGGTGTGGTGTTGTTTTAGTTCTGGTAGTTCTCTTCAGTTGTTTCTGCACTCTGTATCAAACCATTTGATATTGTTTCTGAGTGTGTTTCATATGAATTTAGTCATTTTGATTTTAAGGCTAGTTTTTCAAAAACATGGTTTAAATTTATGCCCAACTTGTTGGTTTGATACAGAGCGTTTTGAAATGTAAGGGATCAAGTAATGGGTTTATTCCCTGCTATAAAGAGATGAAAGAAAACAATGTTTTGGCTATGGAGCCTTCTTCGAGGTTTGAAATGTAGTTTATTTTGTTTGAAGTTTGTCTTTAGGGCTCTTTGGCATTCGTGGCTGTTTGGAGCCCATCTGTGTGCCTGGTGCAGGTCATGCAGCTGGCTGGGCTGTGTCAGTGTGTCCCTGTGCTGCTGTGTTCTCTTGAGCTGAGTATGGCCTAAAAGTGAAGGCACTCTTACAGCACAGTGCATCACGCTGATTTCCCGAGCTGAGCTGACAGTGATCTTACTTGCAGTAGTTTTGTTTGCACCAGGTGGCAAAATCTTCTATAGTTGGCCCATGACCCCACACACCTGCCTGCAAGAAACTATTAACAGAGTTGTCTGCAAATCTGTGTCGTACTCGACTGGTAATATGTTACAAATTGTATACTGAACAAAGAGAAAGGAAGACCATACAGATCCTCGGGAAACACTTGTGCAAGAATGTAACTTGTGAGATAAAGTATTGTTGACTCTTAGCCCCTGAGTTCTGTCTGGAAGGAAATCAGCAACCCAACTGCAAGATTAAGATCAGCACCAAAATTAGACAGTAGGGTGGTTGCCAGTACATATGATGCCAATATTATGATTTATTTTACCTACGCATGAAAATAAAATGCAACCGTGAATTGTGATGAGTAAGAATGAAGGGATTGAATTCATCTTTAGTGCCCTGAAGGTAATTTGTTTTGCACATCAAAAGCTCAAACATGAAACGTACATGACAATAATAAAACGCAACAACAGTACAGTACCATAATACATATCAATTAGCTTGTAATGAGTTTATAACAGTAATAAGATTCCTACAAGCACTCTTTTCATTGTCCAACAACTGAAAGCTTTTAGGTATAAAGGAATAGTCCTCTAATATTTGATGTGTGAGATTATTAATATGTCGCTATGCTGGATATGTTGAGTCTGACAATTTTTAATATGACAATACTGCTACTACTATTAATAATACAGCATGGCAAGACTTCTTTCAGCCATTTCCCACCCCTCCACCTCAGTGGATCACACATGTTAGGGGTGGAGCAGTGGCTCTGTGGCTAAGGATCTGCACCTGTGACTGGAAGGTTGCCGGTTCAAATCCCGCAGCCGGCAGAGGAATCCTACTCCACTGGCCCCTGAGCAAGGCCCCAAACCCCAACTGCTCCAGGGGCGCCGTATAAATGGCTGACCCTGCGCTCTGACCCCAAGCTTCTCTCCGTGTCTGTGTCTCCATGGAGACGCGAAAAGACGAATTCCTAATGCAAGAAATTGTATAGGGCTAATAAAGAAACATTATCATTATTATTATTATTATCATGTTAAACTTCCATCTCGTGTTTAGAACAGAAATGGGCAATCCTATATTACAAATACTTACCACCAGGCAATTGAACCTTTTCTCATAAATAATCCATTTATATTTTCACAAAATAGTTTTTTTCAAGTCCACAGTGCACAGGCTTCAATTTTCCTGTGCAGAATAGCCCTATATAAGTGTAAATAATTTTTTATTCAACAGAAGCAGTAGGACGAGTGAAGTGCTCCCTCTGTTGGCCGATCGGTGGAATTAAACTGGAAAAAGAAATTCTGGTTTTTACATTGATGGGCCAATGGCGCCACTTGGTGGCCATAAAGCAAAATTTCACCTTTTAAAGTTTTGAACAGAATATTCATATAATAGTTTTTATTTTTAAAAATTAATTAATTAATAGTTTATTAAATTATGTAAGCCTTTAAAACAATCAAGAATACAATACAAACAAGAGTACATTTCATGACAAAGCAGCGTCAGGGGTACATGTTACAAAATAAATACACATTTTGAAAAAAGTTTTTACAAATTAAATAAAGATTATCTACATCAGTTTCATATTTTTACAATTTGAAATAGTCTGCAGATTCTCCTTTACATCCATTTTAAAGTGCTCAGACAAAGGATTCTTCCCAGACCACTTCATTTTGTGTACATGATAATGTGACCTCCTAATAAAGTTCATTACAAAGGATAGTTTTGTATCATTTTCGATGGGGCTGGAATTGAACATGATGTATTACTTCAGAACAAATATCAATATTGGTCTCTATTTTAATATAGGTTTGAAACTCAGTGCAGACAGGTTTTACCCTGGGACATAACCAAAATACATGTTGAATAGTTTCAGGGCTACAGTCACATTTATCATCTATATCAGTGGTTCTCAAACTTTTTGGACCAAGTACCACCCCTAATCCCCTAATCCAACCAAAGCATCCAAGTACCACCTACAAGTCATCATCTCATAGGAACCCCAGAAATTCTCAATGACCAACATGAGTGTACTCACACATACATATAATAAATATTATAATAATAAACTTTATTTGATATAGCGCCTTTAAAGGTGGCTTCTCAAAGTGTTTTACAGAAAAAAAAAACATTAACAACAACTAATAAAAAAGCGCCATTTCAGTGAGAGGGGTGTGCCTGTTTAGTTGAGCAAAGGAGATGTGAATTAATTTTTCGAGCCTTGATACAATTCACAACAGAGTCTAACAGATATTAAATTGTCAGGCATTTTCTTGACGGCAAAGGTCTCGCGGTGGATGTTGTAATGCGTACTTTAATTTCTGGAGCAACCTCTCTAATTCGTGCAACTACACCGTTATGTCGCTTGTCATTGGTCTAGCACCGTCTGTACAAACTCAGACGCATTTTATCAAGTCAAGGCCATTCTCTTCGATACATTTATTCAGAAGCTGAAATATGTGCTCTCCTGTAGTTCCTGTTGGTAGCGGTTTACAGAACAGAAAGTCTTCATGGGACATACCCTCAAACTCGTATCTAACATAAACGAGCAAATTGGCCAAATCGACTACAGACTCATCTAATTGCAGTGAAAAACATCTGCTCATCTTAACGTGCTCTATCAGTGTACTTTTGATATAATCCTTCATTTCAATAATTCTATGAATGACTGTGTCTTTCAGGGGGAGGGGGGCAGCAGGTCGAGCTGTTTAGCAGCTTTTTCTCTACACATAATACGTGTCAGCTCTTTTGCCAACGGTAAATAAGGTTCTTCAAAAATAGTGTAGCTTACCTGCTTTAGCAATCCGCAAGCTTGCATTTTTCCGCGTTTCCGTTTTTATTTCCGTATTTATTTAAAGGTTTTATTTCATGCGCATGGGAGCGAAACAGAGACACTCGGTGTATTTTTCTCAAATCAGAACAGTTCTTAAATATTTTTTTGTTATCACGCTTTCGTGTGTTCACAAGATTACCTGCGTTCGTAGCACGTATTTCTATGCATTCCTGTTTTTACAATGTTGGCAAAATCACGCACATTCTCCTTTCTCCCTATTTGCTGGAGATACAGTAGCTTTTTTTAAATACAATTGGTCACTTACATCCGTAGCATGCATTCCTATAGAGTGGTATAGAATTACAGAGTATCTCTTGTGTCCACTGAAGTATTAGCGCGCACTGTATCGTAGTACGTAGGCTGCGTATTTGACACGTATTAAAATACAAAATATGAAAACCCGTCCTGATATTTCAGTGCACACTACACAGTTCCAGGGTCATTTGGCTTACCACTGCCGGTACGCGTACCACAGTTTGTGAACCACTGATCTATATTAATTTAGAAAACTCTTTCATGTTTAAATACAGTGGTCACCTCTTAGGATCCCAAGAGATTCTGATCTCTAACTAGTTTCAGGAAAAAAAATCAAGAAAAATCATTTTGAATTTGTGCAAAAAGTGGAAAAATATAAGGAAAAAGGAATATGAGATAAATAAAACTTTAATAAGCTGATGAACTGCTTTCCATTGAAAATTTCCATCCATTGTCTAATGGCTTCATCCACTCAGTGATACATTGTCTCGTGTGGCTGGTATAAGAGACGTACTGAAATCGATTGCCGAAGTCGGTGATGAAAAAGTACCAATTATTTTTCAAGTACTTACATTTCTGAAGTACTAAAGACATCAAGTTTTTCTTTGGTAATGTTTTTTCATGTAATTATTTGCATGTAAATGAGAAAACATGAGACGATCCCTGTGTATGAGTGAGATCTTTAAAAATAAAATGCTACTGCAATGCCAGTTACATTATTAGGTGACGCTTCCAGTGAATGTTCACTTTTACACCAGTCTAATGAGGCTCAATCATTTTATGCTGATATAGCGTCTTTCAGGCCAGAGCATGCTCAAGGCACTTTATAACAATGTTCTGTAGGCAGAAAAGAGAAAGAAACAGGCATACTTGAGTAACTTAAAGAAATAGTTTAAGAATGGTAAAGCCTTTAGTTACAGGGACCCTAGCTTATGGATCAGCCTCCTACCCCATGTTTGGGAGGATGAGTCAATCTCAGTATTCAGATCTAGACTGAAGACCCATTACTTCAGCTTAGCCTACTCACACCTTACATTATAGCCTGCTGCAACCATGGCTGGTGGTGCTGCTGTACATGCCACTGTGTGTCTCTGTGTTGGTCCACCAGGTAGATACATTTGTTCTGACCCAACTATCCTATTCTCCTCCCCACATGTCCAGATGGTGCCCGGATGTTGGATGCTGCATCACTGCCATCGAAACACGAGGGACATTGTGAATATAGCTATCATGTAGGAGGAATTTACTGGTTTACAGAGATCTGCATGGAGTATTGACACATAGAACACATGTTTGATGGATGGATTAATACCCTCATTAATTTATTTCTTTTTTTCAAAATGATATAATGTTAGCATGCCCAAATTGGGTTGGTCAACCAGTTGACCTTGGACCCCTAGAGTTTTTTTTCCTCCTTACCAAGGAGTTTTTGGTTCCTCTCCTCCATTGTCTTCTGTTCTGTAATCACACAATGTCTGGTTACTTGCATTGTTAAGCACCTTGGGGCAACCTTGTTGTGAAAGGCGCTATATAAATATAAATTGAATTGAACTGAAGGCCACTGGAAGCAGGTTGAGGCAAATGAAAACCGTACCCCCTGTTGTTCAAGGGGGTCAGAAAAAGTATTCCCCTGCTGTGAGGGGCTGCCGCTGAAAAGGCTCGATGGGGAGAATTAATCCAGAGGGCTGTGTGAAAGAGCCCTTTCATTTCCTCCCACTGATCCAGTTGTATTTTAATGGCTTTGCTCTAAAACCACACTTACTGCCCAGGGTTCTTAGTACATTCTCTCCCCAGTCACTTTGAGCAGAAGTGAAGCCTCTGGCTCCTCAAACTTTGGACAATCACTTCAATTTTTATCACTTTCTGCATAGTCCAACTCTAGCAATTATAACTGGGACCTTATTAACAACAGTAATTTCTTTAGCCAGTCCTAGTGCTCATTAAGAGATTTTGTATTATGGTTGAGTAGGCAGTGAGGATCATGATAGCTCACTCAATACTCTTCTTCCCCTGTTTGTTCTGGTTACTTGTGAGTCTGTCGGTTAATACCTGCTAATTGTATTTGATGGTTTACATTAACATAAGAATGAAATGTGCCTGCACTAGAAGAGCCCTGGGGTCCTAGAGGATGAAGGCTGCCTCCCAAAGTAGATTGGAAACTCAGGGCAAAGGCCAGAAACCACAGTGCAGACTGGAGTGCAAGTTTGGAACTAGGAGCCATACTGCAGAGTGAAGGTCGGGAGAAAGAGCAAAGTGGAACAGGAGATTCAGTGTAGAGTGATATTGCAATTGAGCCCAGGCTTGAAGACGTGAGGAACTCTGTTGTACTTTAATTCTTACAGTCATCCACTTTTGTATATTTTGTTTGCTTTTTACATTAGCTATCGCACATAATATTTTTAATTAAGCTTTAATGCAAAATCACTCTTTCATTGTGTTTAAAAATGTATAATATACATTACTTCTCTCTAAAAAAAAAGATAACCTACTGTACTTGCATCTAACATTTTGAAATTTAATGGTGCAAAATCTTATCGGAAAACAACTTAAACTTGATAGGTTTGTCTAGTTATGAACGTTCTTAGCAAAACTATTTCCCCTCTATTTATCCTGGGTCTCAGTTCCTCCTTATTGTTGTCAGCCTGCATTGAGGTGCACATGTGAAATTGCTACATATCCAGAAGACAATATTGATCTTGGCCACCTTGTGGATTTTGTAAAGAGTAGTGAGATTCTGGTAAGGTCAGACTGGAAAGGCAATGGAAAAGCTTCATTTCTAAAACAGTCAGTTAACTGTATAAACAAAACAAACATTTAACCAATGATACGGTTACCATTTTAAAGGACTGGTGGTTTGTAGCATGCATAGGCAGACAGTTAAACTCCAGATTATATCCTGAGAAGACATGGGTGTGAACTTCTACTTGTGACACTTTATATCTCATCTGGCACCGCCACCACATGCTGGTTGTAGTTGCAGATAGTAGGTATGTATTACTAGTACCACAGCAGCTAAAAATTCATGTTTTAAACTAGTAAGTGCTTAGGAGGAAGCTGTCCACATTTGTTGGTTGTATAGGAACAAGAAAGAGTTAATTGCAAAGTGAACAATAGATTGGTTTCCACTGCTGAGCCTTAAAACTGGAAGATAATTTTAATATTGCCTATAGAACACTATTCCAGTAGGAATGTGTCCAGCGTTCACCTCCACTTCCCCCCCAGTTTAATTGCAGTACTGTGCCCATGGATTAACACTTGCAGTGTTACATGTTGCACCCAAGTAAGATGGTGAGATTTATAACTTTTATAAACCTAGAATAGTACACTTGCCTATGGAAAAAAAGACAATAGTAACAGATTAAAAAACTACACCATTGATGAATCAATCACTTAAAATGCCATTATAGTTCAAAACTTGGCACAAACTAGTATGTGTTGTAAACCGTATTACACAGTTATAACCTGTGCAGTTCAATCTGTGATTCAGGGAAACTAGTACATTTACTCACCTTTTCCATGCTCTACACGAGATGCAAGTGTTACTAAAGAACAGTTTGCACCAGGAAGAAAGCTCTGCATCACGTTTTGCAAAAATGACAGGTAGAAGCACTGAAGATGAACCACCTCCCAGGGTTTGATGCTGTACATGAGGTAAGGAAAATGGATACTATTGATAGGCCATTTGAAGTTTAGTATTCAAAGCCATAGTCCATCCTTCTCAAGGGTAGAGGTGCACCTATATCTGTATTTTATGGTTGTTTACACAATCTAATTAAGGAAAATAACATAAGTTATTTTGGTTATATAGCTTTTGAGCTGTAAGTAGTTAATCACATAAGCATATTACCCAGCCCTTTATTGAGAGAATCCAGGGTGTCTGCCTCCGTGACGTGGCTAAGCACTGTTTGAGACTCCCACAATGGCAGGAGTACAGCACCTCCTGTTCTCCAGAGCACGCTTCACAGGGGTCCTCCTTCCCAAATCCAGGTTCATTGCAGCTGGGAAATGAAGGACAAGGGTTTTAAACAGCTCTGGTTAACACTGCTCATGAGGTGCCAATTCTTTAAAAACATGGGAAACCTGAAGAGTAAGTTTGTCGGGTCAAGATTGGGTATCTATGCTCTAGAGCAGCAGTTCCAAGTCTTGGTGACCTGCACACCAGTCAGTTTACTACAACTACAAGTTACTACAAGTGAACTAATCCAAGAGCCCCCACTCACAGTCAACTACAGTAATACAGCTGAAATGTGTTTTTTTCTTCTCTTTTCAGCATGGAATATGCCTATTACTTGTTCCTTTGCAGACTGCACATGCTGATGCAGGTACCCACCTACAATATCAATTAGTCCACCAGAAATGGCTTCATGCAGCTTAGCTGCTTTCTACCAGGTAATCAGGAAAAGTAAACTAGTTATATTTTACCTATGAAATATAATTATACTATTATACGAATGCAAACTAAATGGTCATAATCAAGGGTTTGATGACACACCCTTGTAAAAACTCATTTAAATCAATATTTAGCAACAATACAAACAGTTGCTGCTCCAGTCCAGGAGTGGTCGTCCCCTTTAACCCCAGAGAGTGAAAAGCCAACTGGTTCAGCCCTGTAAACTTAAAGCAAATCTCAAGAACATATTCTACCCCCCAGAGCAGCCTGTACTCACCCCTGTTCTGAACCACTGAATGGAAACAGGAGTAAAGGGAGTCCTCTGTTTTATACCCTGAGCCAGACTGGCACCTCCCCCATGGAATGTAGCAAAAACAGAGAATGGTAAAGCATCCACAGGTGACAGTCGTAGTGGCTGTGAAACAGGTTTAACCCACAGTTAAAAGGGGTGTTCCTTAATGTCTTTTTATAGGACCATACATGTGAATAAGGATTTATTTGCACTTGTGTATATAAGAAATAAACTGTCTTGAATAAAAAACAGCCTTGTAAACACAAACATACGTAGGAGAGATGAGTTTCTAGGCTTCTGCAGATATAAATGTGACATTTAAGAGCCCAACCATTACTTATTGTACTTCCACCATGTTCATTTGTCATATAAATTAACTGTTTTTATTTTTTCAGGAGTGTAGGAGTGTCATTTTTTGTGATTTTGTATTTTTTTTCTTGTGATTAGTGATTGTTTTGACCAAATAAAAGTTAATGACAAGGTTGCAGTTATGTTTGGTTACACAATGAACTGTGTTGTGTTTATATATGTGACATACAGTATGGATATATATATATACACTTTGAACATTTGGAATTATGTTAAGGACACTTTAAGGATCTTGAATAATTTGCAGTTTGGCTTCAAGTCACCTTTTACTATTTATGAATGGAATTGCAGGGCTAAAAATGGTGGTTTAATCACTAAGAAACTGCAACTAATTGAATAACAGGAGCAGGGTGCTATTTAACGAGTGTTCTTGGTAGTAATTTGGAAATTAATTTGGCTTTGGGATGAAGAGATCAATAGGTTAGCTGGCTAATGCTTGTTTGGTCGTTGGAAGCAGGTGTGTGTTGTATTAGGAGCGGTGGGGGTTTGGTAGTGGCCCTTTGAGGAGCCATTGGGATTGGCTCCTGGTGAATTAGCTACAGCTGTGAGGTCATCATGAGGCTTATAACAAGGCAACCCAGGAGGGTGGGTGTCTGGGCTCTCTTTGTCTCTTACTATAGCAGGTAAAAGAGAGGCTTTATGTTATTAGAGTGGTGGTTATTAGTTTTTAGTGTTATTACTGTATAAGGTAAGTGATTTTGCTATGTTTTTTTAATCAAGAGTTGTAGATTTGTAATGCTTTTCATAGATGTGTTTTTAAGAACTTCATGAAATGTAAATGCTTGAGAGTATGGGGGGGAAGTCCCTATCTGCTTTTGGTTTAGACATACTCTCAGTTTTCCCAACATTTGTCTGATTTTAGTGTATGAAACTCTTGTTGGTAAATACTATAATCTCTTCTCTAGAGCTCAAACCAGCAATAAGAAAGAGGCTTTATATCCTGACTTGGCACTTTCACTGAAACATCAGTGAAGACCCTACTCTGTTCAACATGCTGGTGTTCCAGTCTCTGCTGGACTGTAGAAAACTGTGCTGCTGCTTGTGGTCTTGGGGCTTCCCTCAGTGAACATGGTGAGCTTTTAAGGCTGGAAGAAGTTTGCATGGTACTTGCTCTGGTCCTCTTTCTGTGGGAGTTGAGTGGTCATCACTGTTTTGCTACCCTTGTCTCTTTCAGGTGCCATTCTGAGAGGCAGATGGTGACAATGAGCACATTCACTTGAGAGAGGATGCTGGTGGAGTTTCCAGCTGAGATTTTGTTGGAACAGTGTGTGTGTGTAAACCTTAGGCTTCTTGCACAGAACGGCTTTTTATAAGGTTGGTCAGCAGTGGTTCTGATTAATTCACAGAAACAAACTACACTGCAATGCTCGGAGCTTCTCATTCCCTGGCTATCTGAATGCACAGTGTGGAGTGAGGGCTTGGAGAATTGTTCAGAGGAAGCTCACTGGCTGGCTAAAAGGATACTGACTGTGACCTGTTGATGCCCACCTGTAAATATTGAAGTCTTGTGGTTTTAACAGTGGAAGGTGAAGATGTGTTGCAAGCAGTCCTTGAATATTATGGATGCCCATAAATCTTAAGCAGTTGCAAAGGTAATGTCTAGAAGGAGGTGAGTTTTACTCTTGTATCCTGTTTATGTAGAGTAGGTTAAAGATTAATTTTCTGTGTACATGTGGCTTTTTAAAACCAGTATGTGAGTATTAATGAAGTGATTCCTTTTCCCCTTAAGAATTGGCCTACTGTTAGTTTTGGAAGCCTTCTGTTGATTTTCTATCATGTTTAATTTGAGGTGTAGGTTTTTTTTTTCCCTCAAGTTCTGTGCACTGCACTATATACTGATATGTATAGTATGGAACCGAGAGTAAAAATTCTTAGTTTCCAATTGCAGAGGATCATATCTAAATCTCCACTTCAGGTTCTGCTGTCGGAAGGGTTGACCAGGCCTTTGCTCCCAAAGGGATGACCTTTATTTGCCTTGAATGTGCAGATGTGGCAAACTATAGACTGGGTGCTTTCTCTTCTGTCAAGATCTGCTGGAGGAGTTAAGTGTTTCTAAACGGCCAACAGGAGTGTTGGGGTAACCAGTCAGAGCTGCTCATTGAGTTTTCTGCCACCCAGGAGTACAGACTAGGGGAGATTGTGTGGGGGCAGCTCTGGGCTTGACATTACTTGAGCCTCTTTCAAAGGTAGGAGTGGCTTTCTGTTCAGACTGCCACTCTGCACACCAGCCTTGACATGGCTATTTCTAGGAGCACTTGAGCCACCTTGCTGGTTGAGCCATAGCTGACTGTTGCTGACAGGCAGGAGGGGACCCTGATTTTTTTTAAAGCCTTTGTTTAGTTGTAGCTGCTGGGCTTCATAGCTTTTCTAGCTTAAAGGATAAAGTGGTAAATCAATACTGAATGATTTCCATAAATTATTTTGCTTATGGTACCACTGGAAAATAAAGACTTGGCAGTATGTAAGATTTATTTCATGGGTGCACACGTGTAACTAAATCTTACATTGACTGAAATCTTGAACTGAATTAAAGTTAAAAATGCAAAAACCTATGCTCCATTTAGTGTAAGGTGGACTTCATGATTTAGCCCAGTGAGGCTCTATGTTTCCAATTTCCTACACTAAAAGCAATGTTGTGAGGTTAAGTACAGAAAGCGGAGGGAGTGGAAGTGGTATGTATTCTCTTGTGAGAAGGGAGAGAGCAGTATGGAAACCTAGGCAGTAGAAAGCCAGTTTAAACAGGAGCACATTTTTCTCTTGGCTCTTGCGTATTGACCTGTGACCATACAGGATACTATGGTAGTAAACTATTCCTATTTTTACACCTTTTAGAACATTTGATTCCCTTGATTAGGGAATGTGAAGCTTAGCTTTACCAATGGCTTGTTCTGTATATGTACAAGCTGTAATCTCCCTAATGGTAGAGAGCATGCTGTGGCTGGAAGGCTGAAATCAATTTTAAGTGTTAAAGCTCAAACCTTTCCCCTCTTATGGAGCTCCAATCAAGGCTGCTGCTGTTGGTACTGAAGATGGTTAGTGTGTTTGGTCTTGTACTGCTGTGGGACTTTTCTTTTTTTTTTTTGGAGGGGGGGGACATTTTTATACAAAACTTACCACACCTCTTGGGGTGTGTGTTGATGCTTGCTTTTTTTTAAAAAAAAAAATTGTCCACCACTATTTGATGGGGTATGCAACTTTGCCAAATTTCTTTGTACTGTAAGCTTGGTACTGGTTTTCTGTAGAAGTGCTGGTACTTTTCATTAAGGTGTACATTGTGCTTATATACCCTATGCCCACATTGGGGGGGAGAGTCAATGGAATTGAGTTTTTTTTTTTTCCATTGCTTTAGGAATGTTAAACTTCTGTAAACTGACTTGAAGATCTGAGTATTTGTGGGGAGGGAGAAGCTAAGGTGAAGAATTCTAGTCTCTTGCCTCAGAAGCTTGCAAGCTAATGTCAAGGAAGAGAAGCAAGGGTATCTATTTTCTGGGTGAGCAGGGCAAGGATTTGTTTTGTTTTTTTTCCTTTTTCAACCAGTAAGGAGCCAGCAGTGAAGGTTAGGATTAGTGATCCATCAGGACTGGGGTGGAGCTGAGTCCATCTGTATGTTTTGAGATGGATGCACTGAATTTGAAACTGGATTTTTTGGATTCATGGTTTTTGTTTGGTTCTGCATGTTAATTCCAGTGAGCCGCTGACAACCATTAATGGATATTGCAAAAGGATCCAATTTCCCTGGATGTCTGCTGTGTTAAAGGAAGAATGTTGAGGAAGCAGAAGGCCGTGCCTATTTCAGCTATTGTCTGAATCTCTGACCTTGGCTGCTCTGTGATGGGCAGTTTGCAGGAAACGCTGGTCAGTAATCCAATCAGCCCAGCCCAGTATCTTCAATGCTGATCCAATTATTGCTCTTAACTCAAGTGCACTCTTGTGGCCAAGGTAAAGGGGAGTTTGAAGGTAAGTAGAAGGGAGGTGCAGGTCAAGATCTTTGTGAGGTTGGTCAACACTGGTGCTGATTGTTTAATTGGTTTTAATACAATGATTGAGTTCCCCAGTCCCTGGCAAGATGAATCTACAGTGTGGAGAAACAAGGTTGGTGAATCCTGTTCAGAGGGAGCTCACTGGCTGACTAAAAGGATACCAGCTTTGTGACTTGTTGTCCATTTGTGAGTATGGAAGTCTTGTGCTTTGAACAGTGGGGAAAGTGAAGAGGTGTTGCAAGCTGTCCTTAGGCTTCCTGGATGCCAATGGATGTTGGAGTAGGTGGAAGGGTAGTGTCCACTGTCCCTGGAGCTGAGGTGGGTTTCACTCCCCCCCTTCAATTTTTCCTTAACCTACTCCAGATCTGTGACCCCTTAATTTTGTATACGTGTTATCCTTTCTTCTGAAGGATGAAAAGTCCCTTTTGGCATAGTCCAAGTTAAGCTCTTGGATATCTTTGTCTGCAAATGGCATGGTTTTTAATGTGTTAAACCTTTTTGGCTTTTTCTGGGTTTGTTCCCTGCTTGGTTGGAGCTCTCCCACACTGTCATGCACTTGACTGGCTGTCATTCTGACTCAGACTGAATTACTGCATTGTATGTGATTTATTTCATGGGTGCACACATGTAAGTAAATTGCTTTTGATACACTGCAGTACAACAGTGACCCTGCACATCAGCAGTCTCCTCCACTGCAGACTCCTTGCTGGTTGAGGCTCTGAGGAGACGGCATGTCAGCCAGGTTCTCTTGATGGGTGTAAGCACAAGAACTGCTCTCTTTATAGGAGAGGAACTGCACTGGATCCTTTCCCTGTGGAAAGAGACCTGGACTGGGGTTTTTCTCTGCTCTCTACACTGTTTCCTTGTTGGGTTTTTCCTGGTTTGGTGCTACATTGAATATTTTGGAAGCTCATTACAAACCTGGATCTGGGGTTGAGCTTCCTTACTGTTTCTAACAAGTGCAGAGAATGGTCTAAATCTTTTCTCCATTTCAGGCTCTCTGCTGTCAGAAAGGTTGACCAGGGCTTTGGTCCATAAGGAAGACCTTTCATCACCAGGCATGTAGCACAGGTGGAGCTGGTACCTGGCATCTTTCTGTGAAGATCTGCTGGAGGTGTGGGGTGCTTGTTTCAAGACTGGAAGTCATATTTGGGGGTGAAGATAGTCAGGTGAGAGGATGAGATGAGTTTCCATCCAGGAGGAGAGACTTCATACATAAGGGTTTATTTGGTTACTTTCAAGTATATTGGGGTACATTGGTGCATACTATGTTCAATTGAGTACTGTGGGTACATTGTGTACATTTTGATTAATCTGTTACATTGTATATTTGAGTCTGTGATACATTTGGGTTCATTCTGGTGCATATGGTAATTGGATACATATTTGTTAAAATGAGTGTTCTAGCTTGGCTTCAAGTTGTATTACACTGCTGTGGGAGATGAATTTTCCCTTTTTCTTTTCACAAACAACAAGTAATTCTTGGCATGTCCATGGGAGTTGGAACATTCTGTGCGGTACATCAAGAAACTCAACATTTTTCTCTTGGCTACTTTTACTTTTGAGAGTGTGACAACATGCAGTAGTCTGTTGTACTTATCTGTGATGGAGTCTGTTAGCAGAACCTGTATGTTGTTCTGTACCCATATAGTGGTAGGAGATGGGAGCTCTCAAGGTGAATGGATACCTTAGGCTTGAATCTCTTGGTTATATATGCATTTTAAAACTGGTTTGGATCAAGTGTGTAGTACTGTGCTCCCTCCAAATAAGGACGTTTTCAGACATAAGACCTCTATCCTAAAGTCTCTTGCTCACCAGTTTCCATGCAAATTCTTGTGACCAGAAAGTGCTTTTGTATTTAAGTTGTATATGCAAATGAATCATTGTCTGTACTGGTTAATATTTCTGTTTTACTTCAAGTATGTTTCAGATATCATACCTTTCTCTAGTCTTCCCAAACTGAACACATGGTTATTTGTTCCTCCACTCTTAAAAAGTTACTTTTTCTTTTGTTTGAGATAACCAATTGATACCTAATGGATAAGTAGTGGTGGGATAGTTCTCTATGGCTGATTGTAATGTCTTCTGATTAACAGAAAGAGTGGTGGGTAAATGCTTGTTTAGTCATTGGAAACAGTGGAGGTGGGACCTGATCACAAGTTGGGGATTGGCTCCTGTTGATCTCCCTGAGGAGTATAAGGCATCCCTGGAGCCAGTGTGTTCCCAGCTGCAGCAGGTGAAGGAGCTCCTGTGATTTGTGGTAGTTTTTGACTTTTAAAATGTTGGTAGTACTGTGGTAGGTAAGTGTACTGGCTTCTTCTGAGTTTTTAATCTAAATATTTCTAGGTTTGTTTGTAAGCCAGTATAATCACATTTACTGCAGCCCTGAGCTTTTATTAGATGAAAATCAAGTGTTTTGTTTTAGTGATCTGTTAATCCTTTTACAGTGGTATATTAATAGGTTTGGAGTTTTGTGGTTTTGTTTCATTCAGTTTAAGTATCCTGTACAGTCAATACACAGGAGCTGTGGTGGTAAAGGTGTTAACAGGTAGGTGGCTGTTGAATTTTTAGAGGTGTTTCTAGTCATTGTGGACGTGAGACTTGCTTTTATGAAGGGTTTGATCTGTATGTGTACAGGCTGTAATCTCTCTGTTCATAGAATGCATGGAGTGGCTGAAAGGTTTCATTGGTTGTGGCCTATCACTAGGTTGAGTGTTATTTGTGCTTTTGAGTTGCAAGTGTTCTGAATGTTTAAGCTCTGAAACCTTTTCAGTCTGGGCTGCAGCTGTTTTGGTGCTGAACATGATTAGTGCTTTGGTCTTTCTTACTACTGTGGATCTCGATCTTTTAGAACACATTTGTAGGCGTGTCTAGTCACTTTGCAATGTGGAATTTAGTTTTATAAGTGGTTTGATTTGGATTTTATACAAGCTGTAATCTTCCTGGTCTGACGGAAGCCTTTAATCCTTTTACAGTGGTCTATCAATTTTTGGTCACCTACTGTGGCAGGTGACTTTTTTGGAAAAGTTGTAAATCTGGTTTTACATTAAGCTGAAAAACCTTTTAGATTAAGGAAAAATAGCTGGTTCTGCAGTAAATATAGTGGATGACATTTAGTGTTTTAATGAGACTTTTTGTTTTTAAATGTACTTAGGATGTATATTCAATCACATGAAAAAGCACTGTAAATGGAATTGTCAACAGCTTCTTTCTGGATTATAGGGGAATGGAATAAGCGAAGCTAGAGAATGTTAGCTTTGTTTTACAAATGTTCTTGCTTTTGATCAATGTTTTAACCTGTTTCAGTCGGTATCCTGTCACCTGCTTGTAGCAAGAGCATCTGTATCTTGGATGAACAGTGCAAGGAATTTGGGTTTCCTTTATTTGGGCCAGTAAGAGGCCAATGTTTTAAGAATAGGCTCTGATCAGTCAAGGTTCAAGGTGGACTTGAGTCAATTTGTTTTGAGATGGATGCACTGAACTTTGTAAATTAAACTTTGCTGGTGACAACCATGGCGTATTACAACAAGATCTTCCCTGGAAGTCTGCTGTGTCAATGGAGGAACTATAGCTGAAAGGTGACTTCAGTAATTGCATGACTGTCCATCACAGAGCTACCAAGGTCAGTTTGTAGGTGTGGGTGTTGATCACTGCATGTGCTCCAGGTCTAAGAAGAGGTAACTAATTGGATGGATAAAGCTGAGGTGATGCATCTGCTCACTCCCCCCCCCCCCCCCCCCATCAGCTGAAATTGTCAGGACTCTGCATACTGTAGACTGTAAACCAGTCATCCCATTACCTGAAATTCCTGACCCTAACCTTTAACCTGCAACTTCAATGCTGATTTGATTATTGATCCTAACCCAATCAGTGCATCCATGTGGCCAAGGTAATGGTGAGTTTGAAGGCAAGTAGAGGGGAGGTGCAAGTCAAACTTTGTGCATTTGGTCAGCAGTGATTTGCTTCCCAGTCCCTGGCCAGCTGTATGCACGGTGTGGAGTGACAGGCCCGGAGAATCCTGTTTGAGGAAGCTCATGGACTGGCTGAAAGGATGCCAGCTGCGTGACCTGTTGATGCCTTACTGTGAGTATTGAAGCTCTGCACTTTAAATGGGAGAGCTAAGACATGCTGCAAGCTGTCCTTAAATTTCCTGGATGCATGAATCTTGGAGCAGTTGCAGTTATTGTCTAGGAGGACACTGTACCAACTCTTCTGTCTAACCTAATCCAAACCAAATTTTAAATCTCTCTAACCATTTGGTATCGGTGTGTGAGTTTCACATTTGGGTATCTTTCATGTTGCTTAGTCCAAATTTGATCAAATGACCCCATCATTTGCAAAAAATGTTATAATGGAGGAAAAGGTACTTTTGTTGTAGGCTTAGAGTTAAACTCTTGGACCTCATTGCTAACATGCCATCCATTTAGAAATTAGGTGTAACTTGGATTTGTCTAGTCTCTTTTGGGTTTGCTCCTTGATTGGGTGAGGCACTGACGTGCACTTGACTGGCTGTCATTCTGGCTCTCAAAGACTAAATTGGTGCTTTTGTATGTGATTTATTTCATGGGTGCACACATGTAAATGAATCACTTTGGATATACTTTAGTTCAATTGTGACCTGATGAATTGAACTCCTGGCTGGTTACAGCTCTGAGGAGACAGTGTGTCAGCCAGGTTCTCTTGATGGGTGTTTGCACAGGAACTGCACTTGCTCCCCTGTGGCATGTAGGAAAACCGGCTCAGGGACGCCAAATATGTAATCATAGCCGTAGCAAAATTAAATGTAGTGGCTCTCTGAACGCACCAGTTCTGTAGGGTTTGGGCATTTACTGAGAATTATTAATTGTAGCAGTAAATCACAAAGTTGATTCTTTTGATGGCTTTAGAGTCCAACCATGTGACAACTCAAACAACGCGCACACACAGGTACTAATACACGAGGATACATTTATTAATACATAGAATATGCATGTAAACCTAACAGATCTTATCGAGAGGATTATCAGAATACAAAAGGTATATTCGGTCAGTTACAAACTGTTACACATATCAAGAGGACATACGTTCAGTATATCATTCATTAAGACTGTTTTGTAAAGTGAACTTGGTTACAACTTAAAACAAGTACATAACTCTTAGGAATTAAATTGATATCAACTGGTTTGGATAACAATTGAATTCTCGAGCTGTAATGCAGTGAAGTTGAATACTCATCAAAATTCTGGGGATTCAGATCTCCTGCGGGCACAAAGAAACAGTTGCTGGCTGTTGCTGTCCAATCCGCGCTCTCTGGCTCCGTGCCAGGCTGTGCTGTGCGGCTTGCGACGGTGCGCTGCTGATGCTCACTGACCGGCTAGTTAGCAAAGTTTGTGCACAGGAGAAAAGATGACTGTGGGTCCTAGCAAGTCAGGAAGAGGACCGGTTCGTTCCTGATGAAGAGCTAGTTCTGAATAGTGATTCAGCTGTCCACAGTTCTGACCTGTTCACGAGGCCTGCTGCTGGTTACTCTGGCAACCTCCACTCTAGACTCTTAGAACAAAGGAAAGTTCTGGCACTCGGACACACTGGCCGTTCCGTGGTTGTCTGGGCTGAGTCTCAGGATGGTCAGGAGGCGCGCTGCGAGAATGTCCTGCCCTTGGGAGCCTTCTGCTCCTGGGCCGTCCTGCCCTGGAATTCTCCTTTGAATTCCCTTTAGAACAGTCCACAGAATCCTCTCCAGAATCTTACTGAATCTTGTTGAATCTGAATCTCCCAGGCTCTCTGTGTTGCCTGTTTTTACCTAGAGGAACTTCAGCTCATTGATTGGCTGAAAGTTCCATGGGCATCAGAGTCCCACGTGGGTTACTCGGCCCTACCAGTCCCTGATTGGTTGATCAAGGTGAGATATGAGTCACTTACTCCTGACACTTAGGAATGCAGTCCAGATGTCCATCTAGCACTCCCTAGACAAATAGGCGCCAATGGATGACCATTGATCATGATAGCCAGGCTTAGCTAAGTGCATTCCCCTTTGGGAGCTGTCCTTATCGAACCTTAAATCAGCTTGAATGAATAGTTTCTCTGTGGCTGCACCACAGAGATGAACAGAGAAATGGGGCCTCATTTGGGAAGGCTCAAAACACTTAATTCTTTCTTATTAATAAGCCTCGCCGCTACAGGCACGACAGTGGACTGGAGGATTTTCTTTGCTCTCTGCAGGGTGTTGTCCTGTTGGTTTGACTTGGACCCTGTTGGTAGTGAAAATGCAGGGTTGACTGTTTCTAAGAAAGGTAGAGGACTTGGGTTAAATCCTTCTCTCCATTTCAGGCTCTCTGCTGCCAGTAGGGATGAGAAGGCTTGTGCTCCTGAGGGAGGACCTTTCATCTCCAGGAGTGGAGCGCAGATGGGGCCGGTCTCTTTCCGTGAAGGTCTACTGGAGGAGTAGGGAGCTTGTTCCAAGTCTGAATGTCATTGACATCAGATGATCCAGGTTTGACTACAATGTGTACACTAGCTACATGGGTAAAGTTTTCATTGGGTGCAGTACATGCACCCGGATACTCTGGGTTTACGTACAATTGTGTAGACTGTTGTATGGTGTATATTGGGCAGATGACTTTTGGCATGTGCATGGGACATGTAGCATAGTGTGTAAACTCCTATTACTCTTGGCTATTTTTTTGGACTTGAAAGACGGTTATCAGGTTAGAGATGTAGGACAATCTGAAAGCCATGCCTTATCTTTAGTTTACTGCATGGAGAACTGAGTCTTTGATTTTGAAACCAATTTTAACTTGCAGTCTGTTAGTTGTCATCTTCAGTATTCAAGCCAGTGTTTTGATACAAGAATTTCTGGAGTAAGCAAACTAGAGACCAGGTCAGGGAGAGACCAGTATTTAAGGTTGGTTATGTTGAAGTGTTTGCATTTGAGATGGCTCCACCAGGAATTTAAGGATCTGTGTAGTGATTAAATACTTTTTACACTGTATTCCAATGAGCAGGTGACAGCTGTCAGACTGGGGAGTAGGGAGCATTACTGCTGGTGAACTTGGGCTGTGCCGAGTGAACAATGTGAGCTGAAGGTAAGAAAAGGGGAGATTCAGGTCAGTGTGAGGAGAGCTTTTAAAGTTGGGAGCAGTCTGCACAGCACATCCTGGTCCCCTCTGTGTGGAGGATGGGAGTGGTTAGTCTTGCTTCTTTTACAGTGGTTGACGATAGGATGCTATTGAGGTTTCTAGCTCCTGGTCTCAAGAGAAGAGTGGTATCCTGGTTATTTGTTCACAGAACAGCCTCTCAATGTGGCTAGACCACAGTGGTGCTGAGGGGTACGAGTGACTCTAGAATGTTTTTTTATTTAGAGTGGAATGCTCTGATTGGCGCTCCCCAGTCCCTGCCCACCTGAATGCAAACAGTGCTGATGGACGTCTTGTTTGGAGATGAGAATCCATTGAACAGTATTGGCCGTCTGAATGGATATCGTGAATGTTTTGTGAATATTGAACACGTGGGGAGGTTGTGGAGAACATTGTCCACTCATTGAGTTTTGGCACTTTGCATCTTGGGACTGTGGTTCTCTACCCTTTCCCAAAACAGACAATGGAAATATCAAACTATAGTGTTTGATTAAAAGTATCTTGTTTATATGGAGTCGAGTTTAAGTGTCTTATCTAGCAAATTCCAAATGCAATGCCTTTTCAGTTTTATACTAGGCTTAGTTTTGGGATTCACTGGGCAAGTTGAGCTTCCTGTTGAACTGTAGGCTTTTTTACTGTAGGTGTTTGTTTTGGTGATGTTTCTTGCTTAAGCAATTGTAGCACCAGCAGCCTCCTCCTCTTGAGACTCCTTGGAGATGGGTTCAAACAGTGAAATACCATGTCGGGAGACCTAGTCAGATCAGTGAATTCCTCACCACTCAAGAGTAGACACTGCAGCTGTGGGCTTGAACCACCTTCAAAGGTAGGAGAGGCTTTCTTTTCCGACTGCTGCTCTGCACACCAGCCTTTTGATGGCTGTTCCCAGGAGCACCTGAGCCACCTGGCTGGTTGAGCCAAAGTTGACTTTGGTCTAGGTAAGAGGAGACTCTGATTATGTAGCCTGCAGCTGCTGGGGTGCTTTGTTGGTTTTTTAGCCTTAATGATAGTGTCACTGTAGCATAAGTACTGGTTAATCAGGGGAAGGAAGTCAAACACTGAAAGTGTTGTGCAAGCACTGGGGAGGATTTGGCAAAATTGTTTATGGTATGACTGGAAAATTAGAGAATTGTCAGTATGTAAGATTTATTTCATGGGTGCACACATGTATCTAAATCTTACATTGGAAATTTTAAAGTGAATTGAGTAAACTAAGCTGAGTATGGCATCTTCCTGATTACCCACTGAGAGTGTTCTGTGAATGTCCACCACAATCAATCCTGTCAGAGGTTTAGTGCACAAAGGAGTGAGTTTCCAGCTGATTTGGAAGTGGTTGTGTACTGTGCCTTGTGAGGGAGAGAGCTGCATGAAGACTGTCTGAGGACTTTCTTATACTGGATGTGTACTTTAACCAATGAGCACAAACTGTTATTGGTGTAAAACTGACTGTGAAGCTTGGTTAAGTGGTTCTGTTGATCTTTCAGAAAGCCTTTTTAAAGGTGCTTCTAGTCACTGGGGAACGTGAGTCTTAGTTTGACCATGGGTTCATCGGTATGTGTTCAAAGTGTTATCTCCATGATAGTCGAGTGCATGATGCAGCTCAAAGACTTCAGTCCACTTGGTGCCCTATCAATCAGTTTTGAGTACTGCATGCTTTTGTTTCAGTTTAAAGTGTTTAAGCTCTAAAGCCTTCTCACCTCAGTTAAGGCTGTAGCTGTTTGGTACTGAAGATGGAGAGTGTTTTGATTTCATACTGCTGTGGATCCTTGGTGTTTCTGATTTTTTTTTTTTTTTTTTTTTTGCAAAACCAGAAGCGGCTTGGCTCAAATGAAGTTTAAGGCAAAGGTTCTGCTGCACTAGGTATACACTTCTAGGGTCTCTTTAAAAAGACTGAATTTCAAGTAGTATTTTATTTGGATATGCAACTTTGTATGCATAATCAATTCTGTTTTTTGGTAGTGGTGGTTGAATTTTAAGGATGGGTTGTGCTTGAATGTGCAATATGTCTACATGAACTACTGTAAATAGGTTTGGTAACATGTATCTTGGTCAGTTGGTTAAGCTAAAGGTTTTTAGTTTGGTTCTCAAATTTTCTACCTTTTGTCTTTTGACGGATTTGAATAGTTTTCATTTCTGGTTTCAGCTAGTATCCAAGCTAATCTCAAGTGAGGCAACAGCATCTAAGTCCAGCGTGAGAACTGGCCTGGGGTATTGCAACAAGATCCAGAACTGTCAATGTTAGTGGTGTCTGTATCCATGACGCCATGTTGCATGATGGTCCAGCTCAGAAGAGAGGAGGCTAGCTTCGTCCTGAGTGAGGTGATCCACCTGCTTCAAGTTCTCATCTACAGGAAGTCCCGAGCCTCTGAATAAGGTGGAAAGAGTGGTGGGTAAACAATCATCGTACTGGCTGATGTTCTTGGGCCGTAACCCTCATCTTCAGTGTGGATGTTATTTGCTCTCACTCTAATCGGTGCACTCTTGAGGCCTAGGTATAGGTGGGTTTGAAGGTAAGTAGAGGAGGTGGAAGTTTAGCTGTTTTTCCTGAGATGGGTCAGCAGTGATGCAGATCTGTGCATTTGATTATAGTTCAATCAGTGCTCTGCATTTCCTGGCCAGCTGAATGCACAGTGCAGTGACAGGCTTGGAGAACCCTGCTCAGAGGAAGCTCACTGGATATCAGCTGTGTGACCGGTTGATGCCCATTGGTAAGTAATGAAGTCTGTGGTTTGAACAGTAGAAAGTGAAGAGGTGCTGCAAGCAGTCCTTGAAGTTCCTGGACACACATGGATCTTGGAGCAGGTGCAAGGGTGGTGTAATAGAGAACATGTCCCTGGAGCAGAGGTGAGTTTCACTTTCCCGTCTAACCTTAGCCATAGCAAACTTGATGCTATATAACCATTTAGTGTTTAGTTTTTGGACCAATTCTGGTGGATAATGCCAGACTTTAACATGCTGAATACTTACACTATGTTTCTAGAGGTGAAGCTTTTTTCTGGGTAATTTTTCCTCCCTGCTTGGTTGGGGCATTTTCTATACTAATGTGCACTTGACTGGCTGTCCATTCTGGCTCTGTAAGACAATTACTGCTTTGCATCTGATTTATTTCATGGGTGCACACATGTAAATAAATCAGTTTAGATGCACAGTAGTACAATGTTGATGTGGCACACCAACAGCCTCCTCTACTGTAGACTCCTTGCCGGTTACAGCATATCGACCAGGTACTCGTGATGGGTGTTGGCACAGGAACTTCTCTCCTCACAGGGAAGGAACTGCACTGGATCCCTCCCCTGTGGCAAGAGCCCTTGACTGGGGGTTTTCTCTTGGCTCTCTGCAGGGTGTTTTCCTGTTTTATCCTGGACAGATGCTGCACCATAAACACTTTACATGTTTAGTACAAAACTGGGAGTAAATGTTCTTGTGGTTTTCCAAGTGCAGAGGATCATGCCAAAACTGTCTACTAGGTTTTATGCTGCCGGAAGGGTTGACCAGATCTTTGCTCCCAGACGGATGACCTTTCATCACCAGGAGTGGAGTACAGATGGGGCTGGTCTCTGGGATCTTTAGCAATATCTGCTGGAGGAATGGGGTGCTTGTTCAAAGGCTGAAAGTCAATGGTAACATCAGAGGATCTAGTGGGTGTAGCGAGTCTTTCTACCCAGTAAGAGAGATGGTTCATCTTGAGAATACTGGTTACAAGGGGTACTTCATTTTTCATTGGGTACATTTGGGTACTCTGGCTATGTTGGTTCATTTGGCTACATAGAGTATATTGGGCAGGCAACCTTTGGCATGTGCATAGGAGTTGCAGCAATGGTGTAGTACATGGTAGATTCAACTTTTTCTTTTGCCTACTTAGTTTTGCACTTACAGTGGACTTGAAAGACCCTAATATCTGGGTTGGAGGAATATGGGACAATATGAAAGCCTTGTTGTCTTTAGTTCATTTCATGGAGAACTGAGTATTTGATAGTCTTTAATTTTAACTGATCTTGGAAGAGAAGCAAGAACAATTTGGGTTTTGTATCTTTGGGTCAGTGAGATGAGTATTTGAGGTTGGGTTCAGTTGTGATCACAGTTAAAGGAAGGATTAAGCTGATAAATTTTTTACACTACATGCATATTCCAGTGACCTGGCGACACCTGTCAGATGTAGTAATTCAAAAGGGTCATGAGCTTCCCTGGAAGTTGGCTGTCGGTAGTATAAAGGGAGATGAAGGCTGCCTTCTTACTGAACTTGATTTGTTTTCATTGGTTTCATTGTTTGCAGATGTATCAGTCCCTCACCTCATGTGAGTGTGATGCCAACCTACAAGATTGCCCAGCTCTGGGACAAGGAGCCTGCATTTGGTCAGCTGAAGTTAAGGTGATACTTCTGCAAGAACCTGTGACTCTACATGCGCATTCCAGCAGACTGGAAAAGTGTAAATACTGGTGATGAGTAAACTTTTTATCCCACTGCCTGATTAGTTTACTCCTAACTCATCTTGCATTATTAGTATAGGTTTTCAAATAGTTGTTTAAGATGTTATCCTTGTTTGATCTTTTTGGCATCAATGTCAAAAATGATTGAATGGGGGGGGTTCTGATTTTTCTTTATTTTCCACAAGGTGCTGTTTTCCCAGATCTGTCTCCGTGGGGAGCAAGGAGTGCTACTGCTTGGGGAAGTGGACTTGGGCTTCCCTCAGTGAACAAGGTGAGTTGAAGGCAAGTAGAGGAGAGATGCAGGTCAGTGTGAGGAGAGCTTTTAATGTGTGGAGGAGGGAAATGGACATTTTGTTTTGTCCTTAGTTGGTGCACTGAGAGGCAGCTGTCAGAGTTGGGATGGTTTTCAGCCCCTGGTCTCAAGAGAAGAGTGTCAGTATCTTGGTCAATTGTTTACAGAACAGCCTCTCTCAATAAGGCTAGACCATGGTGGTGCTGAGTGGTATGAATGACTTGTTTTGTTTTTATAGTGGAATGCCATGATGGGTGCTCCCCAGTCCCTTCCCACCTGAATGCAGACATGGAACAGTATTGGCTGTCTGAAAGGCATCAGGAGTGTGATCCAATTCCTTTCTGTGAGTATTGAAGTCCTGCAGATGGAACACCAGAAAGCAAGGAGGGGTTTGAAGCTGCCCTTGCTGAATCTGCTGGGTAGCTGTGGATGTAGGAACACATGCAAAGGTAGTCATGCAGGGCATTGGTGAGTTGTTCTTTGATTTGGGAAAGTGTAGAGATGTTCAAGTTGGTCATTATACTCATATAGAGGTATATGGTGTAAAATGCTATATAACTATCCTCGGATGGTAAGTAGTACAAAAAAGAAGCGATGTGCAAAATCATGCATCAACAATGAAATAAAGGATCTAAAGTTATGGGGAGTGAGGTTGAGGTAGATTTCAATGTGTGTTTGAGCTTTAAGAGAAGGTACAGTGAGGGTTCAGATCATGGGTGAGAGGCTGGCAGTTTAATAGTGTGGGGGTAAAAACTGAGTTTGGTAATCTGGGCCTGAGTGCTCCAGTACCGATTTCTGGATGGTAGAAGGTCAAACGCTCTTCTTGCTTGGGTGTGTGGAGTCTTTGCTTGGAGCTTTCCTCAAGCACAGTCTGTCATAGATGGACTGGGCAGTTTTCACCACCTGCTGTAGGGCTTTGTGGTCGGCAACACTGCAGATGCAACCTGTTAGTGTACTGTCTGTTGTGCATCTGTATAAGTTGGTGAGGTTCTGGGGACATCTTGGCCTTCTTCAACTGTCTTTGGAAATACAGGCTCTGTTGTGCTTTCTTAATCAGATAAGTGGACAATGGACTTGGCACACACCCCTGGGGAACCCCAGTGTTCCGAGTTTGTGTGCTGGAGGTGTGGTTTCCAAGCCTGACAGCCTGTGGTCTGCCTGTCAAAGTCCCAAATCCCATTGCAGAGGATGGTATTGAGACCCAGTGTACCGAGTTTTTTTTTCTGGAATGATGTTAAAAGTGGAGCTGAAGTTGGTGAATGTTTTTCTTTTTTTTTTTTTTTTTTAATCCAGATGGGATAGGGCAGTGTGTATGGCAATGAAGACTGTCATCTGTGGATCTGTTGGTACGGGTCTAGTGTTGGAATTGTTTCCTTAATGTGCCCCATGACCAGCCCTTGAAGCACTTTACCATTATGGTTGTCAGCGCCACCGTGTGGTAGTCATTAAGGCCTGTTACTGTGGTTTTCTTTGGTATTGGGATGGTGGTTGTCTTGAAGCAGGTTGGGACTACAGCTTGGCCCCAAGACATGCTGAAAATGTCTGAATACACTTGGCAGTTGATTGGTTTAGGTTCTGAGCATGGAACTGGGAATGATATTGGGCCTTGTGCACATTCACTTTTAGCAGAGATCTCCTCCACATTTGCAGAGAGTGAGAGCACCTGGTCGGTTGTGGAGGGTGCAGTTCTGTTGAGTGGATTCGAACTGACTGTAAAAGGTGTTGAGCTTGTTGTGCAGGGAGGCATCATGGGCAGGTGCACAGATGTTTTCTTTCGTAGTCTATACCGTCCCACGTGTGTTGGGTCATGAGTGCTGAAGTGTTCCTCTAATTTTTGTTTAAGTGTTTTTTGCATGTTTAATACCTTTCTTTAGATTGATCCCGGCTGACTTGAGTTTTGATTTATTCCTTAATTTGAATGTTCCATACCTAGCTTTGATTAGGTTGTGAACCTCTATGGTTTCGGTTTAAAAAAGGTTCACTTCTTTTGAGTGTTCCACTTCCAGCACGTCTTGATGTTGCTAGTGACTAATGCATTTTCCTGTACGTCTGTGTGTGATCCCTGTGTGGCTGCCATTCTGACTGCTAGTTTTGCTTGCCTGCACAGTTTACTGTATGTGGGGAGGAGAGACTGATGTGAGCAGTGTATAGTACTTCTAGTGCTTCCTTGTCATTTGAGCTGGGGGGGGGGAATGTAGATGGTGATAAACTGTAAATGCTCTCAGCAGATTATTGAAACTCTAGAGTGGCTGAGCAGTGTTTTGTGATGGTAGATGCGTTGTTGCACCACACATTAATAAAAATGCATACGTCCTCGCCTCTGGTTTTACCAGACTCTGCAGTTCTGTCCATGTGGAAGGCAGAAAACCTGTCTAGGTGCATCGCCTAATTCTGTCAGTCATGTTTTGGTGAATACATGAGTACACTAGTTGTCAATTTCAGCTGTGACTCTGGAAAGCTACTGGCTCTTTTATAATTAGGAAACAAGTTTATACAAAATGTTTAAATGCCTTTTCAATTTTGGATGTGGCTTATGTTTGTGACTTTGTGGCCAATTTAAGCTTCCTTAAGTTCAACAGACTAAAAGTGATAAATGTAACTGATGGTCTATTCTTGGTAATAGTTGTCTTTCTTGGTGATTCATTGTTTCACTTCACTGGCTGTCTTTCTGGCTTTGAAAGATTTATTTCAT
Source organism: Lepisosteus platostomus (assembly GCF_059453375.1). Lineage (NCBI taxonomy): Eukaryota > Metazoa > Chordata > Actinopteri > Semionotiformes > Lepisosteidae > Lepisosteus > Lepisosteus platostomus. The sequence continues at coordinate 5,398,457 of NC_142625.1, forward strand.
GGGTGCGTATCGAAGTAAATCACTGCAATATAAGAGACTTGGCACACCAGCAGACTCCTTGTCATGTCAGCCAGGTTCTGCTGATGGGTGGTGGCACAGGCACTGCACCTGAGCCCTGGACTAGCAGTTATCCTGTTGGCTTGTCTTGAATGAACAAAGTTGGCTGTGGAAATGTCTTGAATGTTTCTAAAACGTGCAGAGGATCAAGTCTAAATCTCCACCTGAGTAACTTGCAGATGTGGTACACTCTAGACTAGGATTGCAGCTGGGGTTCATTGTAAGGATTAAGTTGCCCTAAAACCAAAATGTTTTCATTAAAAGTAAGGTTGTCTGTTTTAGTGTAGAAAGGGGAGGGATGAGTTTCCACCTGTCTGGAAGTGGATGTGTGCTGTGCTTTGTGAAAAAGGAGGGCTGCTTGAAAACTAATGCTTTTGTTAGAGGACTCTCGTTTTTCTTTTAAACAATTGCAACTGCATGTTGTTCCATGTACAAGTTTGGTACTGATGTATAATATACAAAATGGTGTGTAGTTTTGCCCTGTGTATCCTGTACAGCAGTCAAGACAGAGGAGATGTGGCTGTAAAAGTGTGTACTCAGGGAAAGTGGTTGCTGAACCTTTGTTTTCAGAAGAGTTTCTAGTCACTGGGGAATGTGAGGTTTGGTTTTATGAAGGGTTTGATCTGTATGTGTACAGGCTGTAATCTCCCTGCAGGTAGAATGCATGTAGTGGCTCGAAGGTTTAAATCCATTGGTTGTGGCCCATCACTAGGTTGTGAGTTATTTTTGCTTTGGAGTTTCAGTTTTGAATGTTTAAGCTTGAAAACCTTTTCAGTCCAGGCTGCAGTTCTTTGGTACTGAATATGGTCAGTGTTTTCTCGTTCTACTGTGGATCTCAAGGGTATTGGGGCACCTTGAATTGTTCTTTATGTAAAACCAAAATTTTAATTTGGTCTTTAAAAGGCACATTACTGCATGTCTAGGTCTGCGTTAAAGCCCGAATTTCAACCTCTACCTGATTGGATGTACGACTGAGAATTTGACTTAATACCAAGGTAATTTTATTAAAAAGAGGGATTTGTTTGACTGTCTTGTCTACATGGAATACAACAATAAATGGATTTGGTCATCCTTGTTTACCTGGGTTTTTGGACAGTAGAATCTAAGCTAGAAGCTTTTAGCTTAATTTTGAGGGAGGAGTTGAGCTGGTCGCTTATGTTTGCAGATGGATGCACCTGGGATCTGAAGTACTTGAATGCTTTGTTTTGTACTGTATGTGAGTTGGTGACAATTAAGATGGAGTTTTGAACTGAATCCAGAGATTCTTTGGATATCTTCTATTGAAAGAGCAGAACTACAAAGAAGCTGATAGTTGTCTTTTTGGTTACTGCCTGAATTGCTGAACTTGTTTGCTGTGTGATGGAGAGTTTGCAGGAGTTACTGTCTTTTAACACATGGGTACATGACACCATGCTGTTGATGGGGAGCTCAGTGGCTGGCTAAAAGGATACATTTGATTTGATGCAAGTATTAAAGTCCTGCGCTTTTAACAATGGAGAGTGAAGAGATGTTTTGCAGGTTATCCTTAAAATTCCTGGATGCCTATGGATCTTGGAGCAGTTGTGAAGCAAGTATCTAGGAGGATTGTGTTCCTGGAGCAGTGGTGAGTTTCACTTGTTTCTCTAATGTCCAAATCAAATGCATTTTTAATTTGTCCTTTTGTGTGTAAGAAGTGTTTTTGAAGGTTGACAAGCTGCTTTTGGGTTAGGCCTAGCTTTGAGCTCTTGATGTGATGCTTTAATGTGCTAAACATTGAGTCATAGTGGTGTTTTTTTTCTGGCTTATTTTTCCTCCCTGTTTGGTTGAGCTATCTGTATACTCATGTGCATTTGACTGGCTGTCATTCTGGCTCTGGAAGATGGAATTAGTGCTTTGTATGAGATTTTATTTCACGAGTGCACATGTAACGAATCACTTTAGATACACAGCAGTATGATGGTGACTTGGCACACCAGCTGCTGTCTCCAGTGTTGAGTCCTTGCTGGAGATGGCATTGAGGTTCTCTCGATGGGGGTCGGCACAGGAACTGCTCTCCTCCCTGGGGAGGAGCTGCAGTGGATCCTGTGGCAAGAGCCCTGGACTAGGGGGTTTTCCCCGTAGGGCGTTTTGCTGTTGGTTAGTGCTGGATAGGTGTTGCACTGTATGTGGGGAGTGGAAATGCTGGCTTGACTGTTTCTAAGAAGTGCAGAGGACTTGGTCTAAATCCTTCTCTCCATTTCAGGCTCTGTGCTACCAGACGAGATGAGCAGGATTGTGCTTCAGAGGGAGGATCTTTAATGACCAAATCTGCAGCACAGATGGGGTTGGGCTCTGGGATGTTTGTGAAGATCTGCCAGAGGAGTGGGGTGCAAGTTAAAAGCAGCATCAGAGGATCGAGACGGGTGAGTTTCTTCCCCCTCCTAGGAGGCGTGATGGAGCATTTTGGGTATACTCTGGGTGTATGTTGGTTTGAGGTACATTTGTGCAGACTGCATATTGTTATATAAAGTCCAGTGAGTTTATTGGTTAGACAGCTGTTGGCATGGGAGTTGTGTAGTACATTTAGGAAACTTTTCTTACGGTTTTTGCTCTTTTAATGGACATGAAAGATACTGTTATCAGAGAAATGTAAGAATATGAAACCCTTGCATTTTTAATGATTGAGATTTTGGTTTTGTAACCTATATTAACAGCTTCAATTTCTTGTCTTTTGTGTCAAGCTGAAGACCTAGGTGGACAAGCAAATGGATCTATGTCCTTGGTAAGCAGGCAAGGAAAAAATGGGTTGAGGGAAGGGATAAGTTGGTAACTCTGTTTTGGGATGGAATTTGTGAACTTGTGTGCAGATGTTGAAATGCTTTAATGCAGATATTGGAGATGGACTTTTCCCCTGTGGTAGGAGCCCTGTACTGTGGATTTTTGCTTTTACACATTTCTGGGTGGTTTTCTGTTGGGTTTGTTCTGGAATTGTGTAGCACTGAACATTGATCATTGAGGTCAAAATGGGTGTTGGGGGTGGGAATGTAGACTGGACTATTTCTGACTAGTGCAGAGGACTGTCTAGTTTTTTTTTTCTTTAGGTTCTCTGCTGTCCGGGGGGCTGACCAGGCCTTTGCTGCTGAGAGAGGACCTTTTAACAGGATGGGAGCCCAGATGCAGCGGACTGAGATCTGTCTGCGAAGATTTGCCGGAAGACTCGTGGGCCCGTTTTTGATTTCAGAAGACAACGGCCACAGAGGAGCATTGAAAATGCTGTACAAGTTCCTAATGACAAGTGAAGAATGAGGGGGAGGCCTTTTGTAGGGTGGAAAGAGGTTCAGGTGGTACATGAACCTAAAATGAATCTCTGCATGCTGGTCTTGTAATGGCTGTTTGGCTCTTGGATTGTAACTTTAGCACCTGAGCCACCTGGCAAGGAGGAGACAAAGTGACTTCCGGTGTGGGAATGGAGAAAGTATATTTTGTTACTTGGTAACCATTTTTGTAAATTATGGGCCATTTGAAAAGCAGAGTTTGAGAGTCTAAGGTCAAGCAATGATTTATTTGCATGGGTGCACACATGTACATAAATCTTGCATTGGCTTTAGAGTAAAACTGAATTGAGCCCCTAAAGTAGAAATGAATAAAAGGAGTAGTTATGCTATCCACTCGTTTGGGGAAAAAAGGCATTGGTTTAGCTGAGAGTTGCTCTTTTTTCATACCTGCACAGAAAGCACTTTTGTCATGGGGGGGATTGTGTTCTGTTTTGTGGATTTGTAAGTACTTTGCTAGACAATGTTCTCCTGTATTGAATGTATTTTTGTTTGTATGGCATCATAATAAAACTTACTAAATGTACCAAATCTGTTCTTGTTTCTTGCATGTTGATTGTGGCTGTAGAAGGTGCTGTTCATTATATTGAATACACACTGGCACTGGATCTGCTTTTCCCTGCATTGCTGTGCCATGACATTTTACACCCTAAATGAGTTTTTGGTTTCAGTTTTTTACTACTCGGGGATTTAGGTTACACTCTGCGTACATTTGGTGTAGGTAGTGGATGTTTTATGCTTCCAAGTATTGGTTTACTTTCACATAATAAACTGTTTTTTGAGAATCTAGGTGAGTTTTAAAGTATATATTTAGGCATTGATGGTGTAAAGCACAGAACTGAAATACTGCTTTGGGTTTATGAAGAGTTTTAAATTTGCCACTGGGTGTTTTTTTTTATTAGTTGTGTGAATATGCATATATATTGTAATGCAACGGGGGCTCAGGCGGGCGCCCTTGCCGCATCTGGTCGGCCCAAAGTATAGGTGGCTCGAACCCGGGACTTCCGCGTCTCTCTGCAGCGACCTAGCCCCGTGAGCTAAAGAGATCTCTATTCAGCCCAGTAGCTGTAGTCCTGCTATCACAGGGAAGGGCGGTGACATCACCCGCTCTGGTACGCCGGCTCTTACACACAGTGCTTGTCGGCCGTAAGCGTTACACTCTCCCCCGCTTAAATCGCCGTCCCCGGCGAAGGGCTATCCCGCCCCGCTTCTGACACCAATGTAACGCAACGGGGGCTCAGGCGGGCGCCCTTGCCGCATCTGGTCGGCCCAAAGTATAGGTGGCTCGAACCCGGGACTTCCGCGTCTCTCTGCAGCGACCTAGCCCCGTGAGCTAAAGAGAGATCTCTTTAGCTCACGGGGCTAGGTCGCTGCAGAGAGACGCGGAAGTCCCGGGTTCGAGCTTCCAGTCGGGATGGGGCCGAACAGATGCGGCAAGGGCGCCCGCCTGAGCCCCCGTTGCGTTACAATATAATGTATATAATATATATATGGTGGTGTCCAGTGTGAAGGAAGAGTCCTTGTGAAGGGTGACCTCTTAGCTTCCAGCTCATGAGCCCCAGTTGGATGGGTCCTATAAAGGTAGTGTTTTGACAAGTTCCATACTCCCTCCCCATTGGTTCATTAATTCATCCATCTTTGCCATTTTGACATCAATGAAACTTGACCAATCTGATCTCAGCTTATTCAGTATTTAACTCGGTGGTCTTCAGAATGTAGGGGTATTTAATTGTGCTTTGGTTCTGTTTTTGTTTTGCTTTGTGTGCTTTTTCATATAGCTTTGGCTTTGTGGAGATGTTTTGTACTTTGTTTATCCTTTATTTTGCAGTTTCCCTAATGTTATCCACCTCTGTGTTCTTTTGTGCTGTTTTTTGCTTATTTTTGTTTAGTTTACTTATGAATTTGTGTAAAGGGTTAGTTACATTTGTGGGGTATGTTTTGCAGATGTAGTTGGTTGTATGAGAGACTAGTGTAGTATGGGTGAGTGCCTTGTGTTGTATGGGTTTGGGTAGATGGTGAAGGATAGCTGGGGTGTTGGATGCTGAGTTCTGTTTTGGTAGAATGGTCACTTTCCCTCACTTTATTATCCAGCTTTTTGTTATCTTTGGCACTGCTCTTGTCTGTTTTTCTACATACCAGTCTTTGTATTTAAATTTTTTTTAGACTAAAACTTGTCATGCTTCCCGAGTCCTTAACCAGCATCCTAAAAGTTACACCCCGAGACACTTGGGGTTGTAACAGGCACACTGGACACCCCCTGCTATGACTTGCAGTGCCACCTCTGATTGGGGGGTTTTTACACCTACAGGCTGGGGGTGTGCTTGTCTGGTTTGATTTCATTTCAGAAGGGTAGGCACACTTTTGTAGTAAGTTTTTTACCTTTATTTTACGTACCCTGTTGACTAGGTAGTACCCTGCTAAACAGCATTAGTCTAGCGTGGAGGTAATGTTGACAAAGTGGTTTCTTTTTACTCTTGTCTTTGGTTGTTGCTAATGGTCCTCTTCACAGCACCTCCCATGAGTCATACTGGAGACACTTTCATATTTTACAAGGCATGTTTAATTTTAGTTTTACTTTATGTATTTGTCTTTTAGTCTTCCATTCCCTTCCCGGTGAAAATGTCCAAGAAGCAGTTTAAGTTGTCCAGTATACAAGGTTTGTGCAATGAATTTGGGTGCTGCTATTAGTATTTTTGGCTTGAGGTACTTGTTGATGCCTTTAAGTGAAGTAATAACTTCACTTTATTAGCCCTTTACAATTTCTTGCATTGGGAATTTGTCTTTTCACATACCCCAGCTTGCTCTCAATGAAACACAGACACCGGTAAGGAGAAGAGCATGGGGTCAGAGCACAGCGTCAGCCATTGTACAGCACCCCTGGAGCAGTTGGGGTTAAGGGCCTCGCTCAGGGGCCCAATGGAGGAGGATTCCTCTGCCGGCTGCAGGATTTGAATCAGCAACCTTTCAGCCACAGATGCAGATCCTTAGCCACAGAGCCACCACTGCACCCAAATAAAAGTGTATTGGATGTAGTGCTACAGATTAAGCAATTTTGTAGTGTAGGGAGTGAGATTGCAATGTGCCCTTTTTATTAACCTTATCAAATGGTTATAGCTGCAGTAGTTGTAGATTAAAGGGGTTGTTATACTTGGATGGAGTTTGAGAGGTTGCAGTTTAGGGAAGCCAACTGCTAGCAGTAAAATAAATTAAATTTTTACTTTAGGCTTAGTGTAAGAACACATTTACAATTTTCATCCTTTTAAAGTCATTAGATTATTTAGTTTGTGAGGTATTGGTTTTATAGAGGGTTTGATTTTCAGTGGTTTAACTTTACAGGTCACTGCATTGCTGAAGACGGGATGGGATGCCAGTCCATTTCTCCTGTCTCATTGTTCCAGAATGCAATTAACCTACCTTTGTGTTCTTGAAGTTGTGCAGGAAACACAACTTGGAAGAAAATGACATGAGTAGTCCAAAGCTCATTCTGATGCACTTGTTCTATAAAGTGTAATGTGTAGAAAAATAAACTGGTGACACAAGTACCATGTGTAAGGAGTGTTTATTTTCATGAGCTTTGCATGAAGGCGTCCTTTGGAACCATGATGATGGCTTGGAGAGAAACAAGAATGTGCACATTTAATACACAATGGTATGTATCATTCATAGGGTGAATAAAAATACTGTTTAACATGAGTTATCATGTAATAAACTTGAGTGGGTAACTCACTTCATTTTTAAAAGAACCCAAAAAAGTGTGTATAGGTCAGGTTGTCCAGATCCTGGCTCTTAAAGTTCAACTGCTTGTAGACATGTAATTAAATGTCATTTATTAAAAACACAATGATGACATACTGAGTTTAAAAAAAAATGCCACTCCAGTATTCATATATCAAGGTTTTGTTGATTTATTACTTTTCTATTTTTGGTACAGTAGCTTAACTGCTCAGTTTATTCTACTAGAGCTCAGGGGTCTTTTTCTCCAATCCCAGAAGTTAGTGTGATTTGGGTCAGTCCAGTACAGAATGTAATGACCTTTAAAATTAGAATCTATTTCATTAATTATATCCCAGTTTTTCCAAGTACCATGTTAATCATAAAAATGCCAACTTTGTAGGATTTAAATTGTAAGTGCATTGTTTAGCTAAAGAGACACCTTCATTTGTGGTTTTGTTTTAAACACTTTTTTTCTTAAAACCTTTAATAATTTAGCACATTATGAAATAAATCCTCTTAATTTATATGGACATGTTTGGAAGTTTCCACCAATTTAGTCAGTAGAAACTTTAACGTGTGAGTAGGTTATTGCAAAAAAGGTAGTAGATTTGGTTAATAAATATAAAATAAATAACAACATACTTTTCTCAACAAAAGGTTTGAAGTAGGAGCCAAGTGTATTTAATCTAAGTACCCCTTTTCTAAAATAAACTTTGTAAGAAACATGGGACTAACCAGCAAACAAAAGATTGGTCCCAACACAAGGAAGGAAACAGTACTCACCACTCACCATGCTCCTCAGCTCCTGGACTCTTGAATGAAAACAGAGGCACAGGAAGTCTGCTCTTTTATCCTCTGAGCTGGGCTGGCTCCTCCCCCTCAGAATGTACCAAGTCCAGTGAGGGGTGAAACCTTCACAACTGACTGCTATAGTGGCTGGCTGAATTAAATCAACAAACTCAATATAATACATCTATTAATTTGAAGATGGATAATGAATTTCTCATTTTTGGGGCTAAATAAAGTGCGACTGATTGAATCATGCACTTTTGAGCCTCTTTGTGTTTTTTGATCAAGAGATTTATACAGATGTAGGCATTCAAGTGCATGTTTAAACCTGGTTAATATGGAATCTTAATATCGAATTTAAAAACCAAAGGGTAATTTTGGTAGCTGAGCATAAAAATAACAGGAGCATAAATCTTTGAACATCATATCATCATAAATTATATTGATTTAGAAATATAAACATTATACTTAATGTCTAAGACTGATAGAGGTATCTTAAATAAAAAGTACACAGAAGGATTGCACTTTACAAACATTTTATGCATCAAAGACTCACTTTATGTGGTTAAGTTTTGATGTGCTCTTTCTGACTATGTTAAATTGAAAACATTATTAAGATTAAAATATTATGGATTCTTTTAAAAAGCATATCAATCTTCTCTATGAATCCTTGCATTATTCCAGTAAAATACATGTACTTTTTAGAATTCACCGAATGAGGTAAGATTAATTTACTAGCCATATACAATTATAAAAGAATTTGTCTTTTTCACATAACCCAAACTTGCTGTCCATTAGATACAGAGAGGTCTGGGGCCATTATACAGCACCCCTGGAGCAATTGGCCTTGCTTAGGCGCCCAATGGAGAAAAAGCCCTCTGATAGCTGTGGGATTTGAACCAGCAACCTTCCATCCACAGGTGCAGATCCTTAGCCACAGAGCCACCACACTTTCCTCTTGGGGTTATGAAATGGAAATATGTAGTAAAAGAAATCAGTAATCACATTAATGGATCAAAATATTAAAGATTTATGTAACTGATTGTATAACTTTAGTCTGTTTTCTTTGTAAATGTTTATTTTGTGACTCATTCAGTCCTGATTACCTTTGGAACAGTTTGACCTGTCTGTTTCAGCAGAGGTTCCAAGTGCTCTGTTGGTGCAGTGGGTTTAGCTGAGTGGTCCTCTCACCCCCTGGGAGGTCTGGGTTCAATTCCTGCTTAGGGCTGAATTTTTTTTTTCTAATAAACAAAGTCTACTTTTTAAAAACATGAAATAGTAAATATGTATAGTATATTAAAATTTTTATATAACTAGATAGTAAAAAAATCTTTAGGAATGAAAAACAGGTAGAGCACGCTACATTATGAGGTGTGCTGTTGGGTGCTGGATAGCTCAATGGGTTAGAGTATGGTATTAATGAGCTCAAGGTTGTGGGTTCATTTCTTGCATGGGCCATGAAATCCCATTTTCCATGGGGTGGTGTGGTGGCTCTATGGCTAAGGATCTGAGAGTGGCTGGTAGGTTGCTGGTTTGTATCCCACAGCTGGCACAGGAATCCTATTTCATTGGGCTCCTGAGTGAGGCCCTTTACCCCAAATGCTCCAGGGGTGCTGTACAAATGGCTGACCCTGCAGTCTGACCCCAAGCTTCTCTCCCTGTATGTGTGTCTCATACACGGGGTATGTGGAAAGACAAATTCCTAATATCATAAAAATATATATGGCCAATAAAGTGTTATTATCTATTGTCCTTTACCTCTAGAGGGACACAAAAAGTTTTAAAAGTTAAAAGTCCAGATGTTTCCAAAACATCAATTTGTGATATTTTTGGCTGCTTAGTTACGTGATTCCATATTAATATAATCAAGTGGTATTAATTCAATGCCATTATTTATAACAGCAAGTGGTATTTACTATGTATTCTTTGAAAAGGATAAAAATAATTTCACATGTATATAAACTATATAGTGTTAGAAGCAGCATGTTTAAACTTTTGTATATCCCACTGTAGTTCACCAAAGATTTCGATGCCTAAAAAGATCTATGAAGAAGGTGGAATACTGTTGTGTACATTATTTATATATTATGTTTTGTTTTTACTTTCTGCTATAAAATTATATATTTGGATTTTCTCTTTGTCGATGTAAACCTGAAAGAGGCACATTATGTTCACACCCTACAGTATAAAAATAAACTATTTGTATATATCCAACTAAGCAATCTTGTTTTTATTCTATCTACTTACTTTTAAGTACTTTGATATTTGACATGCTGTCATACACAGTATACAATTCAATTTCTATAACTGGCAAATAATTGTTCCTTACCTTTGACTTGGATTTAAACTCTGGCGTTTTCTGGTGACTGTCCAAATATTCCACAAAGAAGTGCAGTCCCACAACTGAGTGTTTGTAAAAAGTTGCAGCACCTAGCAGATGCTGAACCTTTTAAGTGCTCCTGCATTATCACCTGTGTCTTCTGAATGGCTGGATCTGTAGATGGGCTGGCTAATACTTGTTTAGTCATCGGAATCAGGTGTGTCGCATTATGAACAATAGGGCTTTGCTAATTGACCATTTCGAGGACATGTGGGGATAGGTTCTTGATGAATTAGCTACACCTCTGAGTTAATGATGAGGGGTTTAATAACACAGCCTTGGAGACTAGTAGTCAGTCTGCTTCTGGCTCCTGGATGGGTAGGAGCTCCTGGCTTGCAGCTGTGTTAGCCCAAAGACTGCTATGGAAGGTGAGTGGTTTTGATGTGTTTGTTGGGTTTGGGTGGTAATTTGAAGAAGGTTGAAGGTTTAAGTTTTTGACGGTTGAAGTTTTTGAAGGTGTTTAGAATATTTTTGTACTGTGAGTTTGGGAAGGGTTTTTGTAGGTGATGGGTGGAAAGGTAACATATTCAGTTGAAACTTGACTGTCTTCTAAAGACTGTCCAAATGTTCCACAAAGTAGTGCAGTCCCACAAGTAAGTGTTTGTAAAAAAAAAAATTGTTACCCAGCAGATCCTGAACCTCTAAGTAGTCCCCACATTATCACCCGTGCATTTTGAATGGCTGGATCTGTAGATGGCCTGGCTAATACTTGTTTAGTCATTGGAAACAGGTGTGTGTCACATTATGAACAATAGGGCTTTGCAAATTGACCATTTTGAGGACATGTTGTGGTAGGTTCCTGGTGAATTAGCTACACCTCTGAGTTAATGTCACGCCCTCTGCGGCCAGAGGGCGCTCCTTCTCTGTCCTGTCCCTAGTTTCCGGTCTGCTGTCCTTCCTGTCCCTCTCTTTCCCTTGGGCTATATATTTCTGGGTCTTGCACTCTGTCCTCGCTCAGCATTGACATTCGGATGTCCTGAGACCCGCCTAGCACCAGGGTGCCCCACGTCCGCTCCCTGAGGGCATAGGTTTCTATACGGCACTCCTGAATTCTTTGCACTATGAGCCTGGGCCTTTTTCCCGTCTCGCCGCTACGCATATGGGTCTTTTCCGCTCTCCTGCTCCCCACGGTTAGTCCCTTTGGACTTCCGTTGACAGTTAATGATGAGGGTTTTAAAAACGCAGCCTTGGGTCTAGTAGTCAGTCTGTTTCTGGTTCCTGTAAGGGTAGGAGGTCATGGCTTGCAGCTGTGTTAGCCCAAAGACTGAGAAAGGTGGGTGTTTTTTATGCTTTTCTTTTGGGGGGGGTAATTTGAAGTAGGTTGAAGGGTTTTAGAATATTTGTGCAATGTGGGTTTGGGAAGGTTTGTGGTACTTGTTGAGTTTAAAGGTAGTATAATCAGTTGAAACTAGAGTTTTTTTCTGAAGATATGGAAGAAAAGTTACTTTAGTTTATTTTAATGTGTTCTGAAATCTGATGTTTATGCTTGTGAGGGTTATGTTCTTTGAATTGAAATGTTTTCAGCCATGGGTTGTGTTCTATAAGGTCATCTTTGTAAATGGGTTTTCCAAAGGGTGGTAGGATTTAAACCTGTTTGGACCTGAATTTGTTAATTTTCATTGGTTTTTGTAAGCAGTCAAGGCTATAGGACATTACAGTCTTGGATGATTGTTTTCAAAAAGGTGGCAGGTAAGAGAATGTAAAATGAGTTGGCAAATAGGTAGTATTTTAGATCTGGTTCAATGTTTAGGCAAGTGTTGAGTTGGGGAAATTGAGATGTGTGTTTGTGGTGTGCAACTCCTTTTTGTTGTATACCTAAACTGTTTTGATGGGAAGTTGACATTTGGAATAATTACACAATGGTTTTTCCTTTTTAGATGGGAGAAGGAGTTAAAGGGTTAGGGACTAATTTGGTCAAGTGTTTTGTTATGTGTGGTATTTAAAGCTTATTGAATTGTGAAGGTTGTACTGGAGGTTCAGTATGTTGCTGCTGGTGTATTTTGTGGGTCTAATGTTTAAGTGACTTGGAATAATGAAGGAGAGTCAATTTTGACTTTGTGGCTTTTGGAATGGTGATGGAAATAACCTGGGTGCCAATGTGAAGTTTGTGCGTTACACACGATGCTCTACTTGGGCAACTTAAAAGGATAGTATGAATAGTATTGATGTGAAAGTGAGGAGGAGCTTCAGGTTGGCTGCACTGAGCTTTTTGGATAATGATGAATGTGGTGTTTTTTTTTTAAGGTTAGGAGTTATCCTTTTTTTGTGAATTTTTATGCTTAAATATGAGTATTTTGAAACATGCTTAGATGTTTATGGTTGTTTTGTTATTTTAGCTGATGTGGAAATTAGTCTATTTTGCTTTTTTAATATGAATGTTTTTGGTAACATTGTTTAGATTAGTACTCTGAATTTGTGGAGTAAGGTATGCTGATTTACAGTGAGGGTGGTTGTGAATGATGAGGCCATGTTGGATTCAGAGAAGAGTTGGAGCTTCACTTATTTTCAATGGCTATAATGTTATTGGTTCTAGTAGATATTGAAGATGTTCTGTTATGATTTGGCTGAATGATATTCGAAGTAGCTTTGTTTTGAACTATTGTTTTCCTGGTGGTAAGCTCTTTGGCTAATTACACCATTCACACCTTTTTTGAGTCATTGTAAGTAAAGCCCTGTATATATTTGGATGTGTTTAATGATACCCTTATTACACTAACAATTTGTTGATGGTTGTTATGGTTTATTAGGTGAATGTGCTGCTTATGTTCTTTTTGAATTAAGTCAAAGTCTTAATTTTCAATGTGAATAGCCTGTTTTGGTTGTGTGTTATGTTGGAACTTTGCAATTTTCATGTTTTGGAATTTCTATTGTTTTGTATTGTATTTTGAGTCGTGCAATACAATGTAGAACTGAAATTGGAGCATTTATTTGCTCTATGATTGTGGAGGCAGTTTGTTTTTTCTTGATGGACGTGTGCACAATTACATTAGTTTAGCAAGGGGGGTGTTAGTTTTGGGGGTCGGTTTGTTTCGATTTGTACAGATGCAGCCATTCAAAATGAGCTGGGTACGCTGTGGTACAACATGGTGGGCGTGTTGCTTCAAAATGCGCAATTTCGTGTCATACTGCAATTGACTGTATGCAAATTAGATTGTTAATAGTACCCGGAATCACCTTGTAAAACCACCAGGTGGAGATCATAAAGCTTAACCTTGCATGTCCAGCATTTGAGCTGTCACCAGAAATTGCCAGTTTTGAATCCTGATCACTGCTGAGGGACAATCTTTATTCAATTATGACTTGAAGTTGTATACTCTTTAGACTTTAAACTGTGTATTACAGCATCTTAATCATCCAACATTAAAAAGGGTATATTTGATGAAAGCAAGATTGCTCAATTGGACAAAAGCACACAACCCACCTTTAACATAAATATTTTCTGCATCAGTCTTTACTGAAGATATTACTAATAGAATTAATAATGAATGTAGTTGTTTTCCTTTGTTTCGCTGTGCCTTTTTTTCCAGTTCTTCTATTCTATTCGCGGGATGCTACTCCTGACTTCCGAGCCTGTGAGCGGGTCAGTCTGTGTCATGCCGTCCTGACATACACTTCTGAATACCTGGCTTTCCTCGGGTTGTCTCTCCTGGCTTCCGTGATTGAATGTTGAGCTGGCTTTCCTATTCTTATTGCCGGACATCACTCCGGACATCCGTGTCTGTGAGCGGGCTCCTTGCCTGGCTCTCCTTGGGTTGTTCATTCCGATATCAGTGATGGAATGTTGAACATGTTTTTTGCTTGGTGTTGATTTTTCACTTCCCGGTTTCCCCTTCTTTATGGTCTCCCAGGTTTAATTCTGTTGTGGTTTGTGCTTGTTGTCTTTTTTTTTGGCAAGTCTCCGGAGCTCTACCTGACCCCCCCCCCCCCCCCTTCCTCTACCCAATAAAGTTTTAATACCCTGGAGGAGGGGGCAGCTCTCAGCTGTGGACTCCTGGAGGTTTCCTTTCTGTTAAATGAGGTTTTTCCTCCCCCAAGTGCTATGCAGCTCACTTATTTGTATGGACGTTAGGAGCCACCCATTAAGGGGGGGGCGTACTGTCACGCCCTCTGCAGGGTGCTCCTACTGTCTTGTCCCTGGTTTCCTGTGCTTTGCTCTCCTTCTGGTGTCTCTCTCTCCCAGGGGCTATATATTTCTGGGTAACTTATTCTCCTTTGCTCAGCATTGATGCTCGGATATCTTGAGACCCGCCTAGCACCAGGTCGCTGCTCCATCCGTGGCCTGAGGGCATAGGTGTCACGCCCAGTACACCTAGAGGGCGCTCTACTTTCCTCCTGTTCCTAGTTCCCTGTGATTATTCTTGTCTTGTTGTGTAGCCTATTTATTTCCTGCTTCTGCTCTGCTACTCACTCAGCATTGACATTTGGATGTCCTGAAATCTGCCTAGCACCAGGTCACCCCACATCCGCTAACTGAGGGCATAGGTTTCTATACGGCATTTCCTGAACAGCTGAGCCCAGGTCTTTTTGCTCTCCTGCCATTCCATGGTTCGTCCTTTCCTACATCCGTGACAAAAGGTTTCTATATGGCAATCCAGAACTCTTTGCACTGCTGAGCCCAGGGTAACTCCCTGTTCTGCCTCTTCGCATGGGGTCTTTTTCTGCTCTCCTGCCATTCCATGGTTTGTCCCTTCCAACATGGTGACACCCATATGAGATATTGCCATTTTGATCTTTGATATGAGCTTTAATAGAGAACTTATCTCTAATATAACTACCAAGTGATATTAAATGCAACTGTTTTGTATAGATGACACTTTTCTAAAAGTTATTTAAATAAAAATGATTACATTGGCATGCCTGTAGCTTTTTCACGAAACCTCCTTGAGTTACGAAAACACTGGCTGTGTACAAAGTACATTGTGACTGTTTTCACAGCCTTCACCGTCATTTTTAAGCCATTTTTATTTTACCACGCTCGATTATTCCTCTGTCCATATCTTTGGAAGGGAAGTACAGAAAGCCTTCAAACAAATGCATTTTAAAGACCACTACTTGTGAAAGTGTTCACAGCCTCCACATAAAACTATCAGTGAGCTAATTCTTTTTTAAAAACCTCTGGTTTTTCATTAATGCCTAATTATGCACTAACTGGAACCTGGGGGGGCCGCTGTGTACACGCATTCACAACGTGAAAAATACTGCTCAATACAGCTTTGTGTGGAAAAACTCCTATATCGCCAAAGGAAGCAGAACAGCGCAGTCTCTAATTACCAAGACTGTAAGCACGGGAATTAAGCTTTGTTTGATTTCTGAAACCCTTTATTTATGTCCTGTTTTCATTCAGGTAAGGGTCAACTATATACACAATACTGCTGACAGCAGGAAAATTCAAATTGTTAATCGGCAGCTTATTAGCAGCTGCAAGTCATTCTTTGTGTTGTAAAACTATTTTTTGAAGATGACACTACAGGTAATACTGGAATTGGGGGTCTTCTTCATGACTCTATAGCATTTACACACCAGACAGCCCCCCTCACCTTATACAACCTTGCTTTGGGTAACTGTTTACTTATCAATAGTGCCTGGAATCTAAAACCATTAAAAGGGTTATGAACAACAGGAGGCCATTCACTCAATCTAGCTAATGTAATACTTAATTTTAATCTGAGGACCTTTTCCTGTTCTTTTTTTTTTTTTAAAGAAGCACAAGTTAAATGATCAAAAACAGTTGGACAGATGTTGAAGTTGACCCACAACTGGATAAATGTCACTGAAGTCACTAGGGACTTGTGGGGGGGTGGTATTAAGACCCTATGCGGTGCTGAGAGAATAGGTGTCCAGAAATCCATAGGACGAAAGACAGAATACGAGGTTGAATGGGCAGGGTAGGTCGAGTTTCCAGTAGTCAGGTCGGTACGGTGTCCAAATCAAAAAGCTGCGAGACAGAAACAAAGACAAAGCCGGAGACAGAGCAGTCGGGTATCCAGTAGTCAGGTCTGTGAGGTATCCAAATCCAAAAGCCGTGAGACAAAAATGAAGACGTTGCTGAAGACAAAACGGGGTCGGTATCCAGAAGTCAGTTCAGTAAGGTAAGTGCACAAGAGAAAGGCTAAGACATCTCAACAGTGAGCGAGGGTTTAAATGGGGAAAGAGGGTGTGAGCAGTGCAGGTGTTGATGCAGAGAGGTGCACGCGGGAGTGCGGTTCGTGACGGTACCCCCCGCTCATGGGCGGCTCTGGATGGCGTAGACTGACGGAAGATCCTGATGAAGGACTTATCCAGGATGTCCCGTTCTGGAATCCACAATCTGTCCTTGGGACTTTATCCTTCCCAGTCTACTAGGTACTGGCACTGCCCCCTGTGCCAGCGAGAATCCAGAATCTTATTCACGGTAAAGGTGGAAGTGCCATCGATGAGACGGTTGGGGTCTAGAGAGGGGAAACGGTGATAAGGCTTAAGAAGAGAAACGTGGAAGGTTGGGTGGATTCGAAGGGTAGGGGGGAGAGCAAGACAAAAGCTAACCGGGGTGATCCTGGAAACAACCCAGAAAGGGCCGACAAAATGGGGTCCCAACTTGACAGAGGGTTGGCGTAATGGAATGTTCTTGGTTGATAACCAGACAACTGTCCCCTTTGGAGCCTGGGAAAGGGTCTTTGGTGCTTGTCGGCTGCCCTCTTATAGTGATGTGAGGCCCGGACCATTTTCCAGAGTTTTAAGAGAGAAGACATATATTGACAGACAGAGGGAATATACGAGTCAGTCGGGGCTGCTATTCAGGAGGAGAGAGGGTTGATACCCCAAGGAGCAGAGGAAGGGTGAGCCGCCGGTGGAGGAGGAGTAGAGGGAGTTATGGGTGTATTTGGCCCAAGGTAGCAGAGAGGTCCAGATATCCTGGGATGGGGAAACGTAAGCTTGCAGGTAGGTTAAAAGCTCCTGGCTCAGACGCTCGGTCTGGCCGTTAGCGTCGGGATGGTAGCCGGTAGCGAGGGAGTCGGAGGTCCCTAGAGCCTTGCAGAAAGCGTTCCAAAAGTGGAACGTAAACCGAGAGCCTCTGTCCGACTATACCAGTCGGTATGCCGTGGAGTCTGAAGACCTGATGAACGAAAACATCAGCCATCTCCTGGGCAGTGGGTAACGAGGTAAGGGGAACAAACTGGGTGGCTTTGGAAAATCTATCAACAACGACCAGAATGACAGACTTGCCTTTACTTAACGGGAGATCAGTAAGGAAATCCATGGCAACGTGAGACCAGGGACACTTGGGGATAGGGAGAGGTTGAAGGAGACCAGCTCTTTTGAGACGAGGTGTCTTGATCCTGGCAAAAGTGGAACTTAACATAGTCGGTGATTTGTCAGATTCCTCAAATTCTCACTCCCTAAGCAATCATCCAATCACACCCCTTTCCTTTCCATATTTAAACTCCCCTCACACACCTTCCCATGCTCACTACTGAGAAGCCTCTCGCAGTATTCTCCAGTGTGCGTTTCCTAGCCTTTTGACTGATCTCCCGTTAGAATCTTCTGCTTCCGCCTCTTGACCTCGCCTTCTGGATTTTGACTTTTGGATTGTTTTTGGATATCTCTCGTTACCGAACCCTTTGCCTCCCTTATCGACCCAGCTTTTGGATTTCGTCTTTCGGATCGTCCCTTTGCTACTCTGTGTTCTGTGGAATTCCGGTCGCGCATAAGGATCCTCCTATACTACCTATAGGTTCCCTGACATGGGTAATGCAGCGAGGGCTCCAGGCAGTGATATCATGGCAAGCCAGGAAATACGAGGATTGTGTACTTGCAACCAGGGAAAACCAAGATTAAGTGGAAGAGATGGGGAATGGATGAGGAGGAGCTGGATCTGTTCTTGGTGAGTAATACCAATATGCAGAGAGGGGAATCGTATGCCGTTCCACCAATCCCGGAGAGAGGGAGGAGCTGTCGATGGACTGTATGTGGATGAGAGGGGAGACTGACAGCAGGGGAATCCTTAGAGGTGGCGAGACTGGAGTCTAGAAAGTTGCCCACAGCACCTGAATCCACAAAAGCCAAGATGGGTTCCCGAGAACTGCCCCAGGAAAGAGTAGCACAGAGGGAGAGCCCGGATGTGGAAGGACTGAGAGAACGGATACTGACCTTAGCAGGGGGATGGGTGGTGCGAAGGGGTTGGACTAGAGAGGAGGCTCTGAGGTGATCGGGGCCCCACAATAAAGACAGCATCCCTCAGAGTCGGCGGCTCTGTTCTTCAGGAATAAGACTGAAGGGGGAGTAGCCAGAGTAGGAACGGGAGGGGTTTAGCTAGAGCCCTACATTGCTGCAGGTGGACGTCTAACTCTACGACCAGCGAAACAAAGCTCTCCAGCGTGGGACAGACCCCCGCGGAATTGATGAATGAGGGCCTCCTGATTCCAAGCAAGCTGGGAGGCCAGAACCCGAAAGTCTGTGATGTATTTCTGGAGAGGCTTTGCATCTTGCGATAGGACTGAAAGGCGAGAGGTGGCGAAATAGGATTGGGACTGTCTGAAGCTGGTCAACAGTGCTTGAAACTGTGAGATATTGGCTTCCGGAGCATTCCTGGTGAGGAGACCCGCAGCCCATTCCAGGGCCTGGCCAGAGAGGTAGGCTACCATAAAATCAATCCTTTCTTTATCCGTTGGAAAGCAGTTTGGAAGGAGATTATAAGCCACCCAGCACTGCATTGGGTAAACCTGTCATGTTCGGATTGCCATCGAATTGGTCCAGGGTGGGAGGAGGCATGGGGTTCCGGGGTGGGTGGGAAATGACAGGCTGGGGGGCAGACCCGGAGACAAAGTTAACTAATTGTTGAACAGAGCTGAGCTGGTCCAGTGTCTGAGTGCTTTGCCAGCAGCGCCGAAGGAAAATTAGAGCCCGTGGGGTCCATCTTAAGGCTCACTGTTCTGTCACTGAAGTCACTAGGGACTTGCTGTAAAAAGGTGTTAGGACCCTATGTGGTGCTGAGAGAATAGGTGTCCAGAAATCCAAAGGGCGAAAGACGGAATACGAGGTGAAGACCTGAAGGATGAAGATGTCAGCCATTTCCTGAGCAGTAGGTAACGAGGTAAGGTGCACAAAGTGGGCGGCTTTGGAGAATCTATCGACGATGACCATAATGACAGACTTGCCTTGACTTGGGGGAAGGTCAGTAATGAAGTCCATGGAGACGTGTGACCTGGGACTAGGGAGGGGTTGAAGGAGACTGGCTCTCTTGAGGCGAGGAGTCTTGGCGATGGCGCAGGTTGGACAAGCTTTAATATAGTTGGCCACATCTGTCTTGAGAGAGAGGTGCGATGAGATGTCTGGCGAATCGAGAGTCATGAAAAAAAAGTTGATCTGGGGGGCACTGGGGTGGTACAGGCTGGCTGGAGAGAGAGTGGCGCAAAAAGGTCCTCAATGTCGCAGCGGATAGCGGAAATGATCTTATTGGAGGGAACAATGGGTTCAGGGGAATTCTCAGAATCAGGTGGGTCGTGGAGGCAGGATAGGGCGTCTGCCTCGATATTCTTAGAGCCGGGTATATAGGTAATGAAGAAGTCGAATCGGGTGAAGAATAGAGACCATCAAGCTTGACGGGGGTTAAGTCGCCTTGCTGACTGGAGATAAGCCAGGTTCTTGTGGTCAGTAAGGACGGTGAAGGGGTGCAGAGCCCCCTCCAGCCAGTGTCTCCACTCTTCGAGATAGAGTTTGATGGAGAGTGGTTCCCTGTCACCCAAGTCGTAATTCATTTTGGCAGGAGACAGTCTCTGAGAGAAAAAGGCACAGGGATGCAGAATGCCCCTGTCCCGATGGCACTGGGAGAGGATGGCGCCGACTCTGTGTGCCGAGGCATCCACTTGCAAGACAAAAGGCTGAGAGGGTCAGGGTGGTGGAGAAGTGGAGCAGAGGTAAAAAGGTACTTCAAGCGGAGAAAAGCATGGTCAGCTTCAGGAGTCCACTTACCCTGACTGGGACCCTTGCGAATCAAGGAGATAATGGGCTCAGTGACAGAACTGAAGTCCCTGATGAAGCGATGATAAAAGTTTGTGAATTGCCGGAACCGTTGAATCTGCTTCAAGTTCCTAGGGGTGGGCCAGTCCTTGATGGCTTCTGTCTTGGCAGGGTCCATCTTGATACCAAGGAATTGTACCTTGGAGATGTGAATAAGGCATTTCTCCGCGTTGGCATAGTTTGTTGTCGATGAGGCGATGGAGTACCTCCTTGTCGTGAGTGATGTGTTCCTGAAGAGAGCTGGAGAAGATCAAGATGTAGACCAGAACAAACTGATTGATAATGTCCCTGAAGATGTAGTTCATAAAATTCTGGAAGACCGCAGGAGCATTCGCGAGGCCGAACGGCATGACTTGATATTCATAGTGACCGTGGGTGGTAACGAAAGCAGTTTTCCATTTGTTGCCCTTGCGGATGCGAATGAGGTTGTAGGCACCACGTAGATGGAGTTTAGAGAAGATGGTGGCACCCCTGATGGCTTCTATGGCTGCAGGGATAAGGGGCAGAGGGTAGTGATTCTTGATTGTAATGGCATTAAGACCGCGGTAATCAACGCATGGTCTTAAAGAGCTGTCTTTCCTTCCGATGAAAAAAAAAAACTCGCACATGCAGGGGATGAGGAGGGGCGACTTGAACGAGTCCTGTATGTAGCTTTTTTAAAAAATTAAAAAACAAAAACAAAAAAAACCTGAAATGGTGGCTGTAGGTGTTACAGTCTCCTCCACTTAATTCAATGTCCTCAGCGTAGGGCTATCCCATCCCGCAATGTTGTGCTCTTGGACTCCTGTGGGTTTGCGCCCTACACCCTGTGGTACCGCTGTGTTCATACAGTGTGAACATGTGATATTTAGAAATGTAAAAGATGTCGATATAATGCTATTAAGATTTGCTCTTTTAGTTTTGAAAAGAAATGTTTATTTGTTTAAAAAAAACTCATAGCAATTGCACCCAACCTCACACTTATTTAAGTCAGTTATTTAAGACATCACACTACAGACGGTGACAGCACAGTGGTGAAACAGTTCTACACATCAATAGAAAGTCTTTTAGTACTGTTTGTGCTACAATACTTGAACTTTATTATTGTTATTTTTTTATGTGTTTCCATATTATATTCCCTATTAATTCAATTCTAAAAGTATGCTTTTCTGTTTGTTTCTGTTGTGTTTTTATGTGTGATTTCTACATTTGTAATGGCATATGATTTTGTGCATGTAGAAGAGGCCTCATTACGAGTAAATTTAGAAGTTTTTTTGTGTCAGTGTTTCAACTTTTGAATGTGTCTTGATGGAATGGAGGAGTGTTTAAAGTTGGAGTTTAAAAGCAAGTCAATTTGTGGTAGATGAAATAAATGTGATCTTTTATTGTTTTGAGTAAGTTTGTGGGAAATTACTTTTTGTCTCCTTTTTTTAACTTTAAAGAACTTGAATATGTTTGAAAAATTGTTTGTAAGTTGTTTTGTAGTGTGATGGACAGTGTTCTCAATTGTAAATTGTATTTTCAAAACTTTGTAATGCAAGATTTTTTTAAGTTCTTTAATGCTCAATGTCTGGTGTATTGTCACTGTGTTGTAGTTTTAGCATTGTCATTTAAGCACAATAAAGTTGCTGGGTGTGCTCTTTCAGGGTATTAATGATTGAAAAGATGTGGGTATGTTTTGTTGTACAATATTGTATGAGGTTGTAGTGTTTGATGTGGTTTCATGTTGTTAAATGGTATGGGATGTTTATCCAAGGTTGTTTAATTGAAATTGAAGAAGTTTGATAAATGGCAATGTTTAACATCCTTTCAGGGATTGAAGAGGCAGGTGGTAAGTAGCTGTTTGTAAATTCACATTTTTGTTTGAATGGAAACCTGAAAGAGGTACTTTGTTCACAAGCTACAGTATAATAATTAACTATTTTATATATCCAATGGAGTAATGTTGTTTTTATCTACCTTTTAAGCACTTTAATATTTAATGCTGTCATACAATATGAAGTTTAGATTTTTTTTTACTGGTAAAATGTGCAGATGTGAGGTGGTGTCTGTCTTCCAAGAGGGATGTTTTTGGTCATTGCTGTGGACTGTAAAATTGGAATGGAATCTATTTGTGTGCATGTTGATGAGGTGATGGTAGTTCTTTGAGTGGATCTTTTTTGTGTGCTTGAGGTTTAATTTGAGTTGGTTGAAGCTAAAGCTGTAAATTGTGGTAGATTAAAAAAGTTTATTGTTTTGAGTAAGTTTATGTGAGAAACGCTGTTAAAATGTGTTGGATTGGAAAGAAGTTTATTTTTCCAAAAGTGTTTTGTAGTGTAATGGACCATGTTTTTCATTGTATATATTTGTAATACAAGAAATCTGACATGGTTGGAAACTGATCAACTGTCCATTTCAAGGTCCATCTACCTTTCTGGGATTGAAGAGGAATTGGGTGAGTAAGTTTTTTGTGGGTGTTCTTGTAGTTGGGGTGTAGATTCATTTGCAGATTGTAGGTGTGTGTTTCTTGTTTCACTATGTAAGTTTGGGTAGTTGTTTGGAGTAATTGTAAGTAGAGCCTTGCATGTATTTGGCTATGTTTAAGTGTGAATAGTCTGGTAAGGTTTTGTATTGCAATGTTACTTTGGAAATGTGTATTTCTAATGCTTTGAAGTTGGGGTTAGTTTTGTGTGGTTTTGGGGGAGGGATTTTTTGAAATGTTGTATTTTATTTGGATGTTTAATGTAAATGAATCTGAAAGTTGTTTCTTTTGTTTTTCTACTTGGGTCATTTTGTTGGAGGTGGTGGGCAGATGTTTGTTTCATTGGGTACCTGTATATGTGCATGGAGTGTGGTGCAGATGAGGGAGGTGGTGTCTGTTTTCCAGGTGTGATGTATTTTTATTTCCTGACTATTGGAACTGAAGATGAAAATGGAGTACATTTTGAAGAGGCCTCATCAGGAGCAGTGTTTGAGTGGATATTTTTCTGTTGCAAGTGTTTCAACTTGAGAGTTTCTACAAGCAAGGCAAGTTTCTGGATGGAGTTGAGGAGCCTGTCTGAAGTAGTGATGGACTTTTAAAAGTTGTGGTATGTTAAGTGAATATGTTCTGTGTATTGTTTGGAGTAAGTGAATGGTCTGTTTTTGGACTGTAAAGAGCTTAATTGTGATGGAAACAAATGGATGGTAGATTGTTTTGTATTGTGAAGGATGTTCACTGCATGTTGTCAACTTTCATGATGTGGTTTAGTATTGTAATTTGAGCACAATAAAGTTTCTGGGAGTGCTCTTTGAGGATTTGTATGATGACTGAAAAAATTTGGATATGTTTGTTATACAATCTTGTTTTAAGCTGTGTTATATTTTTTGTGATTTGGGAAGGTACCTTTGTGTGTGTTTTTTTTCCAAATGAGCTAGAATGCAAGTTGTTTTAAAGAACAGTGTGTGATTGTTTTTTTAACATGATGTAAATTGTAATGTCTAACACTTTCATAGTTCGAAGAGGCAGGTGGTAAGTACCTATTTTTGTGTGTGGGGGGTTAGGGATAGGTTTTATCTCAGTAGATCTGGCTTGTTAGTTTGTTATGGGTTAACTTTGCTTCTAACCTTAGAACAATATGGCCATGTTCTGTCTTGTTTTGAGTAAGTGAATGTGGGATCATTTAGCATGTGATGTGGTGTTTTCTATGGTTGTAAGGAATTTGATTATGATGGTGAAAAGGTTTGTCAATCTTTTTGTATGAAGAATAACTAAACTTGTTTTTAAGGTATTTTAAATTGTTTAGGGCTCAATGTTATGTTGCCAATTTTTATGAAGTTTAGTATTGTAATGAGCACAAAGTTTGTGTGCTCTGAAATTTGTAATGATGACTGTTATTCATTCATTGTTTTAAGCTGTACTGTATGGTTTTGTGAGAATTCATTTTTTCAAATGAGCTAATGTGAGAATTCAGAATTGCAAAGTTTTTTTTAATTTGTAATGATATGTATTTGAAGTGGTTTAATTTGCACTGTTTTTTATGTTATAAGTATTTGTTGTTAGTATTGTAATTAGAGCACAATAAAGTTTTGGGTGTGCTCTTTTAGGATTTATTAATGTTAAGTTTTGTAATATTTGTACAATGTTCTTTGGACTGTATGTTCAGTCATTTGAGTTTTGTGTTTGCAAAATGAATTGGAGTGTAAGTTATACTTTGTCACAGTTTTGAAAATAAGTTTCAGTGGCTGAGGAGGCAAGTGGTGAGTACACAGTTTATGGTTGTTTGGCTCAGCTGCAGTGTTAGCATGTCATTGTCAGCCTGGCTTTTTATTTTGGACCCTAGAAAAAAAAGGTTAAGTTAAGTCAAGTTAAGTCAAGTCAAGTCAAGTCAAGTCAAGTCAAGTCAAGTCAAGTTAAGTCAAGTTAAGTCAAGTTAAGTCAAGTTAAGTCAAGTTAAGTCAAGTCAAGTTAAGTCAAGTTAA
The DNA here is from genome assembly GCF_059453375.1 of Lepisosteus platostomus. Taxonomy (NCBI): domain Eukaryota; kingdom Metazoa; phylum Chordata; class Actinopteri; order Semionotiformes; family Lepisosteidae; genus Lepisosteus; species Lepisosteus platostomus. The sequence goes on from NC_142625.1 coordinate 5,423,102, forward strand.
GTTAAGTCAAGTCAAGTCAAGTCAAGTCAAGTCAAGTCAAGTCAAGTCAAGTCAAGTCAAGTCAAGTCAAGTCAAGTCAAGTCAAGTCAAGTCAAGTCAAGTCAAGTCAAGTCAAGTCAAGTCAAGTCAAGTCAAGTCAAGTCAAGTCAAGTCAAGTCAAGTCAAGTCAAGTCAAGTCAAGTCAAGTCAAGTCAAGTCAAGTCAAGTCAAGTCAAGTCAAGTCAAGTCAAGTCAAGTCAAGTCAAGTCAAGTCAAGTTAAGTCAAGTTAAGTCAAGTTAAGTCAAGTCAAGTCAAGTTAAGTCAAGTTAAGTCAAGTTAAGTCAAGTTAAGTCAAGTTAAGTCAAGTTAAGTCAAGTTAAGTCAAGTGTTAGGGTTAGGGTTAGGGTTAGGGTTAGGGTTAGGGTTAGGGTTAGGGTTAGGGTTAGGGTTAGGGTTAGGGTTAGGGTTAGGGTTAGGGTTAGGGTTAGGGTTAGGGTTAGGGTTAGGGTTAGGGTTAGGGTTAGGGTTAGGGTTAGGGTTAGGGTTAGGGTTAGGGTTAGGGTTAGGGTTAGGGTTAGGGTTAGGGTTAGGGTTAGGGTTAGGGTTAGGGTTAGGGTTAGGGTTAGGGTTAGGGTTAGGGTTAGGGTTAGGGTTAGGGTTAGGGTTAGGGTTAGGGTTAGGGTTAGGGTTAGGGTTAGGGTTAGGGTTAGGGTTAGGGTTAGGGTTAGGGTTAGGGTTAGGGTTAGGGTTAGGGTTAGGGTTAGGGTTAGGGTTAGGGTTAGGGTTAGGGTTAGGGTTAGGGTTAGGGTTAGGGTTAGGGTTAGGGTTAGGGTTAGGGTTAGGGTTAGGGTTAGGGTTAGGGTTAGGGTTAGGGTTAGGGTTAGGGTTAGGGTTAGGGTTAGGGTTAGGGTTAGGGTTAGGGTTAGGGTTAGGGTTAGGGTTAGGGTTAGGGTTAGGGTTAGGGTTAGGGTTAGGGTTAGGGTTAGGGTTAGGGTTAGGGGTTAGGGTTAGGGTTAGGGTTAGGGTTAGGGTTAGGGTTAGGGTTAGGGTTAGGGTTAGGGTTAGGGTTAGGGTTAGGGTTAGGGTTAGGGTTAGGGTTAGGGTTAGGGTTAGGGTTAGGGTTAGGGTTAGGGTTAGGGTTAGGGGTAGGGTTAGGGTTAGGGTTAGGGTTAGGGTTAGGGTAGGGTTAGGGTTAGTGAACGGGAACGGGTACGGAACGGTACTGGAACGGTAACGTGAACGGTACGGTTAACTGTGAACTTGAACGTTGTACGGGAACGGAGGAACTGGGAACTGGAACTGTGAACGTGACGGTAACGGGACGTTACTGTGAACGTGTTACTGTGTAACTTGTACGTTTAACTGGTAGGGAACGGTAACGGTTAACGTTTACGTTAACTGTGAACGTGTTGGAACGTGAAGGTAACGTGTAACGGGTAACTTGAACGGTGAAACTTTAACTTTAACTTGTAAACTTGAACTGTGAACTGGTAACGGTAACTAACTGTGTGAACGTAACTTTAACTTGAACTGGACTGAACGTTAACGTGAACTGTAACTGGAACGGTAACTGATGAACACTAACTCTGAACTGTAACAACTGTAACGTGTAACTGTAACTGTGAACGTGAACTGTTAACTGGTACGGGAACTTGTGAACTTGAACTTACGGTGAACTTGTAACTTTAACTGGAACTGGGAACTGGTAACTGGTAACGTTAACTGTGAACTTGAACAGATGAACGTCAACTT